>NW_011494915.1:151574-197284 GCF_000754665.1 Bison bison bison | reverse complement strand
AGAAAGTACACAGGCACCAGAGTACAAGCCCAATTGGAAACCCTAACGTGGACAGATACTCAAAGGGGAATTCTGAATGGTTTCTTAGCATAAGAGGAATCTAGGGAGATGGAGAGAGTGCAGCCAGAGGAACAGAACAGCATCTAACTCATCCAGGTCTTCTAGTAAGGAAACACAGACCACAGACGTCAGACTGTTCATCTTCTCACCAGCCAGATAATTCATTTCTCCTTTCATGGAAGTGTTGAAGAGGTGAGAGCTTCAACCTTTCCAGTAGGGTAGCATTTCTATCTTATTAGCTGAAAGAACTATTGAAAGACAGCAAGACTGGTTCTCCCTCAATCATGGTTCAAAAAGCATCTTACCTGTAGGAGACCCATTCTTTTTCCTCTTTCTTTGAACAAGGCACAACTTTGCAGACCTGACTTCCTTCCAACTCAAAATATTCCACATTTCTCAGAATAGGAGCTGGCTCAGATACTCTATAGAGATCTCTTAAAATCTTAAGAACATTCCAAATGACACACTGATGATTTAAAGGCAGCACAAAATGTATGTACTTACGAAGACCTGACTGTGAGGTGCATAATCTGTCTTCTGAATGATGAGAAATTGGCTGTGGGGAAAGCTATTTGAATGGAAAAGGTGTGTTTCAGGGCACGATCTCAAGCTCTTCTGGGTACAGTGTCTTCCTTGGCCTCAATAAGTAGCTCATCTGTAATTGGAAGGTGGATATTCTGTTTTCCCGTTTTCTCTGCTGGCTTGGGCTCCATAATAGTTCTGACCCAATTTTATTATTATTACTATTTATTTCTACCTTCTGTCAATTGTAATTCTCATATTCAGAGGTTTTCTTTTAAATGACTGCAGGATTTTTGATAGTCACCTAATATATTTCTGTCTTTGGTCCTTTATGATGAAGGGAGTAATAAACTTACAAGATTTGAGATCAGAGGAACTGAGGTCTTCATTCAGTCTTTTGCTGGCCTGGTGACTGAAGGGAAATCAGAGATGCACCTGAGCCTTCACTGTTTTATCTGTAAAATCATGATTCAAAAGGTATTAAGCTCTCAAGGCTCTTGTGAGGGTAATGTGTGTGAAATCACTCATAAAACTGGAGAGCATGTGCAAATGATAGGAGGTGTTATTGGTTCTTTTAATTGTTTTTAAATTTGGGGGATCAGCATAAATTTTTTATCTATTGTATTTTTTTTCCTTTGGAGTAGAATTGCTTTACAGCATTGTCTTAGTTTCTGCTGTACAACAACACGAATCAGCTGTATGTATAACATATCTCTTCCTTCTTGAGTCTCCCTCCCACCCCCAGGGCTGAGCTCGCTGTCGTCATCATGCAGTGGGTCTCTGACACATCACAGAGTCTTCTTTGCTTTGAGAAATAAACATGCAGGAAAGGAAGTTTTTTTTGTTTTTTTTTTTACCCAAAAGTTAGACGTGTGGTTGAAGAATAGATGGGAGTCTCTTTGTCCTGATTTAAACATCCAGATACTTGACTTACTCAGATGTGTTCCTAAGGGTCTGACTTACTCAGATGTGTTCTAAGGGTTTGCCTGACTTACTCAGATGTGTTCCTAAGGGTCCCACCTCTAGAGGAATCTCTCCGTCTCACTTCTATGAGCTTCAAGTGGTGAACCCAGGCCCCGAGGACCCTATTTGATCAGGGTCTAAATCATAATCTAAATTTAAATTTAAATCATAGTGGCTTCTGACAGTGTGACTTAATGTTACAGAAATGTTCAGAGTCATAATATTCTGTCTCTTTTAAGTCTCAACTTCAGAACCTATCATTAGAAGGAAGGACATAAAAATGTGTTTATCTGAAAAGCTTTCTTTTTTCTGCTTATTAGATAACTGTAACAGACCAAAATAGGATTAAGAGTCAACAGTGAACTCTAGCTAGAGTTCCTAGTGCAGATCTCTCAGGATTAAGAAGAGTCAACAGTGAAGTCTAGCTAGAGTTTCTAGTGCAGATCTCTCAGAAATCATTTTCTGATCCATTAGAATTCTAATAAGTCTCCAGAGGTTGGGCTGAAAGGTGGACACTTCCTTAAAACAACTCTCTCTGTTCACACCATTGAACTCAGTTGCTTGCCTGGCAATAGTGATTGCAGGAAAATCACCATAGCTACCCTTTCTTCCAATTTATTAAACAAAGAATTCTATCCCCCAACCAAGAATTTGATCATATGTGATTGAAGAGCCATAAAAATGTCTAGTCTATTTGACTCAGTAATTCTACTTTGGGTATGTGTCCTAAGGAAGCTGCCCAAAACATGGAAAAGGCTATATGACCCCAAATATTCAGGCCTACTTGGTCAATAATACCAAATGATGGGGAAAAAAAGCATTCATGTCCACCTTTAGAAAAAGTGTAAAGTCAGTTGTGATGTATGCCTGTAATGGAACATTGTACAGCCAATGAACGTTATATAAAGGATATCTTAAAAATGGAAATGCTTATCATATAATGTTGAATAGACAGGTAGAATTTGTAGATCTTAGTGTGGTACACTCTGATTATAACATAGGAGAAAATATGTCAACAAGAAAAATACTGTGAATAAATTCACCAGAATGCTATTATCATTCCTTTGTTAGTGAGGCAAAATCATAGAAGATTTTCAGGAAATACTTTTCTCTATTGAAGATGAGTATACAGATTTTTTTAAATTTTTATTTTATTTTTAAACTTTATAATATTGTATTGGTTCTGCCATATATCGAAATGAATCCGCCACAGGCATACATGTGTTCCCCATCCTGATGATGATTTGGGAGAATAGCATTGAAATATGTATAATATCATATATGAAACGAGTCGCCAGTCCAGGTTCAATGCACGATACTGGATGCTTGGGGCTGGTGCACTGGGAGTATACAGATTTTAATAATAATTGATCTAAAGGTTTACATGTCTCCAACTTGCTCTTGTCCTGATTTCTCTATCTAGTGTATGATCTAGATCTATTCCAAATTTGTAGAATTAAGTAGGTAATTAAGAAGAACCTCAGAACTACAAGGAATCATTAAAGAAGGCATCTGATATACCCTAAAAATAAAAGAAAGTTTCCCAAAGATATGAAAGAAAAAAAGCATGAAGGTAAATGGGACATGATATTAATAAATTATTTTATGGGCCTGCAATGAGGAAAACATGCTCTATTCAACATCTAGCTTTAGAGAAGAAAATAGCTCTAAGAAAAGGAATGCCTGGGGTGGGGATAATTGTACAGCAATGCTATGAGCAGATTTCCTTGGGTTCCCAGAATACAAAATGCAGAAATGTATTGCAGTGGAAACTTCAGAGACCTAGGTTCTTGCTGTGACTCAGACAGCTCAGCACCCTCCTGCATATGCCTCCATCTCCCTGAACAGGATTCTAAAATAAGGACTCCAATGTTGTTCCCAGCTCCTCAATTCATTCATTCATGCAACAGATTTTCATTGAGTACCCACTGCCTTCCAAGCGCTGCTCTAGGTGGATCAATAAAACAAACCAGAATAAAATGAAACACAATCAGAATAGGACATGGTTCCTGATCCCTAAATATTCATTTGAACCCCATTTTAGGGGTTGGGTAGGAGCAGGACACAGAGAAGGCAATGGCACCCCACTCCAGTACTCTTGCCTGGAAAATCCCATGGACGGCCTGGAAGGCTGCGGTCCATGGGGTCGCTAAGAGTTGGACACGACCGAGCGACTTCACTTTCACTTTTCACTTTCATGCATTGGAGAAGGAAATGGCAACGCACTCTAGTGTTCTTGCCTGGAGAATCCCAGGGACGGGGGAGCCTGGTGGGCTGCCATCTATGGGGTCACACAGAGTCGGACACAACTGAAGCGATTTAGCAGCAGCAGGAGCAGGACAACGGTAGGAAGGCTTTGTTTTGAAGCTTCTTTTACCAATAGGAACATGAAATATACTTTAAAAAGATAACCATGCCCCTAAGACTTCCCTGATAGCTCAGTTGGTGAAGAATCCACCTGCAATGTGGGAGACCCAGTTCGATTCCTGGGTTGGGAAGATTCGCTGGAGAAGGGATAGATCACCCACTCCAGTATTCTTGGGCTTCTCTTGTGGCTCAGATGGTAAAGAATCTGCCTGCAATGTGGGAGACCTGGGTTTGATCCCTGGGTTGGGAAGATCTCCTGGAGAAGGGAAAGCTAACCACTCCAGTATTCTGGCCTGGAGAATTCCATGGGCTATATAGTTCATGGGTCGCAAAGAATCGGACACAACTGAGTGACTTTCACTTTCATAAGACAGTGAAAAGGAAGATTATCATTCTGTCTGTTAGTGCTGATTAGTTCAGTAAATTAAAAAGCAGTTACAGAATTTTGGTCACTGGCTAAGGGAATACATGTTCTAAGGATTCAAATGAGATAATTAACATGAAAAAATGATATGAAGACCTAATTGAGCGATAAATACCCTGTAACTTGAATTTAGATCGTTTAGTAAGTAGGTTTTAGTTCTATCCCTTTCCTGTTATCATTATTTTCATGTTCATTCCCCAAATGGACAAGAGTATCATTCTAACATTCCACATTCCCTTCTCATAGGAGGGAGTGAAAAAAAAAAATTTTTTTTAAAGAGAGAGAGAAGAATGTTCACAGTCTGGCCAGGACTTCCTACTAGGTGCCAAAACCCAAATCTTTATTTAATGTTGACTTAAGACTAGCCCAAGACACCCACTAGTCAAATACCATAATGTAAACTTTGCCAGTGACAGGCTCAGTGCTTAAAGTCAGTATGTAAGTTTTAGAATTTTAACATAGTTTCCTTTTCTCCATTTATTACTGAGTCCTTCTATATTCCAAGACCTTCTCTTAATAAAAAAATAGCTAACACAAACCAGACATTTGCTGCATGCCAGGAACTTTGCAAAGTACCTTACATACATTATATGATTTTTAATCTTCACCAAAATGCTATGAGATAGACACTGCAAACAGATAAGAAATTAAGAAGTGGCTAAAGGTAGCAAAATAGTAGTAACAGGGAATATACACACAAAGGTAGTCATGTATATAATTTCAAAATTATACCACTATACAACACCTGAAATTATGACAGTCACTTGTGCAGTGGATGGGATGCTACATTGCCAACATCCCCACTTGAGGGCCTAATTAGCTGCTTGCTGTAAGAGAAATAATCTGACTGGCCTCAGGTCAGTGTCTCTCTGGAGATCGCCTCATCTGAAAAGAGCTGCCCTGCTCAAGACCATAACCCCTTCCCTCCAAGAACTGGTTACAACAAGGGGATGAAAGTCCTAATACTGGATGCCCTAGAAGAGCCATCTCAGCCTCAGAGCATCCTGGAGGGTTGACTGGGGCCCTCTTACAGCTGTATCCTTCCCTTCTGTATGTACTGATCCCTACAGTATTCCTTAATAAATCTCCCAAATGCTCACCTCCACACAGAGTCTGCCTCCCAGGAACCCAACCAAACCAAAATGTGCCAAGTGAAAGTCACTCAGTCATGTCCAATTCTGTGACCCCATGGACTATACAGTCCATGGAATTCTCCAGGCCAGAATACTGGAGTGGGTAGCCTTTCCCTTCTCCTGGGTTCTTCCCAACCTAGGGATTGAAACTAGGTCTCCCGCATTGCAGGTGGATTCTTTACCAGCTGAGTTGCCAGGGAAGCCCAAGAATACTGGAGTGGGTAGCCTTTAACTTCACCAGAGGATCTTCCCGACCCAGAAATTGAACCGGGTCTCCTGCATTGCAGGCGGATTCTTTATCAACTGAGCTATGAGGGAAGCCCAAGAATCTCATAATTTCAAGGTTTGATCAGCCAAGCGATTATATTCTTGTGTGAATGAATGAATGAACTGACTACCAGGAAGTCCCTTTGTAGCCAGTAGATAAAAGTGCCCTCCATCCTCTGTTTGGGTCAGTCTTAGATTATCTGAGGGCTTCAGGAACATATTCCTTGCATATAACATATTCAGGGCCACTAAGTGCCTTCCATGCATAATCTCGTTTTAGTCTTATAACAGCCTTCTGAAGCAGATACTATTTTGTTCCCATTCTGAATGTGAAGAAACTGAGGATTAGAGTGGTTAATATCTTGTCAAAGGTAAGTAAGTGAGACACAAAGTTGGGATTTGAATCCATGCCTTTCTGACTCTAGAACCTGTATTCTAAAGCTGAAATGCTCTAGTATCTCACTGACTACTATATCTTGGTTTCCTCCACAGTTCCTTATGCATAGAAATAAGTTAATTCTTTTATACTCGATTGTTGATTTTATGGTGCCTAAAAGAGGCCTTTGCATGAGGTTAGTTAAGCATTTGAAAATGACCTTAAGCTCACTTGAACTTTGCAGAGAATACTCTGTTGCTCTGCCTTACAAGGATTTAACCAGCCACCTAATAAAGTGAGGAACCCTGATTCCTTATTTGTATCTGAGGCCACAGGCTAGCACCCAGCACATAATAACCACTAAGGTACATTTGCTGGTTGAATGACTGAATAAATTAATAAATAAGAAAAACTTCTTTATTTCAAAATTTTACCAGAAAAGGGAAGAATACTCTTTTACATTTTACAGAGGATTATCACCTGACCTGCCTCTTGAGAAAAATGTATGCGGGTCAGGAAGCAACAGTTAGAACTGAACATGGAACAACAGACTGGTTTCAAATAGGAAAAGGTATACATCAAGGCTGTATATTGTCACCCTGCTTATTTAACTTATATGCAGAGTACATCATGAGAAACGCTGGGCTGGAAGAAGCACAAGCTAATCAAGATTGTGCTTGATTCCAAGGAATCAAGATTGCTGGGAGAAATATCAACAACCTCAGATATGCAGATGACACCACCCTTATGGCAGAAAGTGAAGAAGAACTAAAGAGCCTCTTGATGAAAGTAAAAGAAGAGAGTGAAAAAGTTGGCTTAAAGCTCAACATTCAGAAAACTAAGATCATGGCATCCGGGCCCATCACTTCATGGCAAATAGATGGGGAAACAGTGGAAACAGTGGCTGACTTTATTTTTCTGGGCTTCAAAATCACTGCAGATGGCGATTGCAGCAATGAAATTAAAACACACTTACTCCTTGTAAGTAAAGTTATGACCAACCTAGACAGCATATTAAAAAGCTTTGTCAACAAAGATCCATCTAGTCAAGGCTATGGTTTTACCAGTGGTGAGGTATGGATGTGAGAGTTGGACTATAAAGAAAGCTGAGCACCGAAGAATTGATGCTTTTGAACTGTGGTGTTGGAGAAGACTCTTAAGAGTCCCTTGGACTGCAAGGAAATCCAACCAGTCCATCCTAAAGGAGATCAGTCCTGGGTGTTCATTGGAAGGACTGATGCTGAGGCTGAAACTCCCATACTTTGGCCACCTGATGCAAGTTGACTCATTGGAAAAGACCGATGCTGGGAAGGATTAAGGGCAGGAGGAGAAGGGGACGACAGAGAATGAAATGGTTGGATGGCATCATCGACTCGATGGACGTCGGTTTGGGTGGACTCTGGGAGTTGGTGATGGACAAGGAGGCCTGGCATGCTACAGTTCATGGAGTTGCAAAGAGTCGGACATGACTGAGTGACTGAACTGATTTTATGTATAGATTTGCCAATCGATATTTTAATAAATTGACTTTATGTGTCACCAGAAGAAAAATTACTAGGCACACAGAAAACTGATGTTCATTTTCAAACTGAGATGAATAGTAAATGTCAATTTATATTATACTGTATAGAATTATAAGTATTAGTTGCCCAGTTGTGTCTGACTCTTTGTGACCCCATGTCACAAAGAGTAACCCGCCAGCCTCCTCCATCCATGGAATTCTTCAGGCCAGAATACTAGAGTGGATAGCCGTTCCTTTCTCTAGGGGATCTTCCTGACCGAGGGACTGAAGCCAGGTCTCCTGCATTGCAGACAGATTCTTTATTATCTGGGCCACCAGAGAAGCCCATAGAATCATGGTTTTAATCAGTTCAGTACATACTGAAGATAGTAATAAGATCCAAACTTTGTATGAAGGAGATTCTATTATAAAATTATGAGGACACACATACACATCTTTAATACAGATGACATGTTAGTGGTAGAGAGCAGACAAACGAAAGACCGTGGGGGAGCCATGAGGATACTGATTTGGTAAGGAATAGAGAAAGCATTCATATTGTAGACTACTGAAACACACTTCTGAACAGTTATTTCCCCCACTCAAGAACTTCAAGAGCTCCTTATTGCGTACAAATACAGCCTAACCCCTACGGCATGGCCTTTAAGACCCTAGTTTCCTGGGCCACAGTCCTCTAAGTCTAGGGTAATCAACTCATCCTGGTTTTCCCAGGACTTACTCAGTTTTAGTATTTAAAGTCCTGCTTCCCTGGAGAACAGATCATTCCAGACAAACCAGGACAGGTGGTCTCCCAAACTACACACTTTAATGTTTGATGAGGCCAAAGTGAGCCGCTCTCAGATTGCTTCAGATGTTCTGTGCTTTTTCACTTTTGAGTTTTCCTCATCTCCTTGCCCCAAACTTATACTGAATCCACCCCATAATTCAAGAACCATATTCAGTATCCCCATCATAAAGTGTTACACACAAAGTGTGTTCAGTATCACAAAGTGTTAATGATGATATTACCTATGTTCAGTTCAGTTCAGTCACTCACTCATGTCTGACTGCGACCCCATGAACCATAGCACACCAGGCCTCCCTGTCCATCACCAACTCCCGGAGTTCACTCAGACTCACGTCCATCGAGTCAGTGATGCCATCCAGCCATCTGATCCTCTGTCGTCCCCTTCTCTTCCTGCCCCCAATCCCTCCCAGCGTCAGAGTCTTTTCCAGTGAATCAACTCTTCGCATGAGGTGGCCAAAGTTCTGGAGTTTCAGCTTTAGCATCATTCCTTCCAAATAAATCTGTTTTACAGGAACACAAAGTGAGATTCAGAGACAGTATTATGATTCATCCCAAGTGATCAGCTAACAAGTGGCAAAGCTGAACTCAGATGTAACACAAAACTCTATTCTTCTAATCACGATGGTACACATTGTCTCCCTTCTCAGATTCTTCCAGGGTGAAATTAACACCATCTCTAAAATAAATGCTTCATTGGTCATTTAACACTACATTTCACTAAGAGCAATGTACACTTGACTTGTTCCTGCTCCCATGTTAGGAACTCCTTGATACCTGAAGCTCAGAAGCTAAGTCCAATTCACTTATTAATCCCCAAGAGTATGAAAGAGACATAAGAATATATTTTACATGACAGAATGGATGAGCCTTAAAGAAAAAGTAGGTTTTAGATGGACAGCATATGCCAAACAAAGTAAATACTAATTATTTACAAGGATGTCTGGTGAATTCTTACTCTGCATGAGGTGCTACGGCATCATATTATCATAAGTAACCTATGAAGAGAAATCCTATTGCTATCCTTATTCTTCATGTGGAGAAACTGAGGCTCAGAAAAATGAAACCAGTTGCCCAAAGTTACATAGCTGGTAAATGGCAGAGGTAGCCTTCACAAGAGGCTTCCCAGGAGACGCTAGTAAAGAACCCACCTGCCAATGCAGGAGACATAAGAGACTTGGGTTAGATTCCTGGGTCGTTAAGATTCCCTGGAGGAGGACATGGCAACCCACTCCAGTATTCT
Organism: Bison bison bison; assembly: GCF_000754665.1. Lineage (NCBI taxonomy): Eukaryota > Metazoa > Chordata > Mammalia > Artiodactyla > Bovidae > Bison > Bison bison. The sequence goes on along the minus strand of NW_011494915.1, from coordinate 187,623 downwards.
TGACTGGAGATTACCATGCACAGAGAAGCCTGGCGGGCTACAGTCCATGGGGGTCGCAAAGAGTTGGACACTACGGAAGCAACTTAGCACGCAGGCAGGCACACAGACTTCAGAATCAATTGTATGTGATTCTATAGCAAGAGCTGTGAATTCTAAAGAGACAGGAGACATTACAGGGGGTGCCAGCAAAAACCGCAATGCATCTGGTTTAGATGGAGCAAAGAGGACATGAAGAGAATGTTAATAACAATAACGGTGATAATGATGATTGTTCTTTATCAACCCCCTCCCATTTCCTGTCGCATTTGATGGTGGGCAGATCCACAGCTCACATTGATTGAGTATGGTTCTGACAAAGCACCAAAGCACTTTGTATGGATCACCTGTTTCACTCCTCACAACAACCCTTTAAATAAGTACTGTTATTAGCCTCACGTTTTTGAAATAAAATGAGGCTTAGGTGGCTTAGGTGACTACTGAAGCTTGACGCCTAGAAAACATCCTCCAGGTCTGCGATCGCCACCAACACGAGGTCCACTAGCGGCATCCCAGCAGGCACCGCGCGTGATCTTAAAGCCGGATCAGATGAAGCCGGTTCAGGCCTCGGCGTCTCAGAGAGCAGGCGCCCTCTCAGCTCTTCCTCCGGAGATTCTGTATTTGTAAGTAATTCATCTTTTTTTTTTTTTTCCTTTTTTAGGGGGGAAAGGGTCCCCAACCGCCGTCTGGGGCATGTTTCTCTTACTTATGTGGCGCTGTCTGGTGACTGGTGATATGCTAGACTGAGGGAAAGGGCTGTCCAGCCTGGTCCCTTCAGTTTGGGCCTAATTCCGCCAGTCAGATAAGATGCAGTGGAAGCTTCAGAGGATTGTATTTAGCTCATACGGTTTCCCGTTGATGAGGTGGCCGCGGGTTGGAATCAGGTCAGTCTAAATAGCTACTCTGTGAGACCAAGAAGGTGAGCGGAAGAGCAGCACAGGCCTCAGCTTGGCTCAGAGCTGGCGCCTACCCGACTCTCTTCTGCCACCTAGCGCTGTTCGCCGAGAAAGGTCGCGCTTTTTTTTTGATGTTAACCTTTTCTGTTGGCTAGGAATCTGGTTGTGTTTTGCAAGGCGTATTCTTTACGTTGTATGAAACGTTAGTCAACTTATGCGTGCTTTTCCTTTTTTTTTTTTTTTAATTTGGCAACTCCTTGATCTTTTGGAAAATGAGGTTTGATACTCCAGTGTGATGAGTCGAGAAATAAAAGTTAACCGAGGTGGATTTCAGATATTTGTTTGTATGAACTAATTGGCTTCAGTTTCAGAGTCAAGCCCTGTGACAATACAACGCAGGCTTCTTTAGTAGAATTTCACCTGTGGTGTCTGTCGTCTGGCTTCTCACAAATTGGTCCTTTTATACAATGAGTTATCTGGTTTGACAAAAATGAAGTTGGAAAGCTCCAGAGCAATTTTTGAACTTTGGCCTTCAGTCCTAAACATTTTGAGGAAAAAGATGATGCTCTGTACTTGAGAACTTTCTTGGGAGACATATGGAGAATATAGCCAGAAAAGTTAAGGGCTTTTCTGTTCCTGTGTACAGATACAGAAAAGCCCTTAACTTCCCTGTTTTTATTTTCCTCCCATCTCCTCTTTGAGTATTGTGTTATTCAAGTATCTGGAGGCTTGTTTCCTTGACTTCTAAACTTTACAGAAGAAAAGATTTATCTCTTTGATTACTCTTATTTATATTTATTTAGGAAGCATGCCTATAAAGTTACAAATGTGTTTGAAACTAAATAGCAAAAGCACTATATAAATCCTTATATATAAATCCATGTTTTAAAGTTATTTTAAATTGGTTCGATTAACTTACTATTACAATGATCTATTTTTGCACAAGCTTAAATTTATAGTAGCTTTGAAGGTAAATTATCTTTTAAATTTTCACCTCATTTTCCTGTGTTGACTAAGTTCCTTGAAATATACTAGTGCTTTTTCTGGTTATACCACAGAGGCAATAGGTTGGAGAGTCTGATTGAAGCAGAAAACCTAATAGACTATTGATCTTCCAATGGTAACAAATGTCTCTTCTTACAAATGGAAACAATTTTATTAAACAATTCTGTTGAAACCAATGGTTATCTGTAATGTGGTTGGGGAAAGAAAAGCTTCCTAAATTACTAAAATTTGATACTGAAGAAAAATAAAAAATCTCATACAAATGACTTCAAAAAATTAATCTAAAAATGATAGCCTTTATGGATTTTAATAGGGCCAAGAGCAGTTACAGTTTTAAGAAATCAGGCAGATTATGCCGAGTACTACATAAAAGACTATAGCTTTAAATGATAATCTATGTTGGGGGAATCTCATCCTATATTTTCTCTTCCTGTGTATAATTGTGTTCTTTATTAGGTGAATATTGTATTTATAAATCAGTAATTTTTGACTTGTAAGTACATTGAAGATAAATTGTTTTATAGAACCATTTGATACATTTGTGTTAAAAGACCAAAATATATATGCATTTTTTTGGAGTTTGTTTTTTTCTTACAGAGTACGTGTTCACTTGTATGCTGTATTGTATTATTGAGTCCACTGACTCAATTCAGCTTGTTCTTGGAGAAACAGTCCCCAAATAAATGGTGATGACAGTGACAAGAGAGGTTTACTAGAAGGCTGGTGCTCTGCCTCAGTATCTGTGTGTATTATCTCATTTAATTTCCACTGACTCCCATGAGGTGGTATTGTTATTCTCTATTTGACAGATGCAGATTGAGTCTTTGACTTAAGTACTTGCAGGTGGTCATGAAACACTTCAAATGAGGGTGATGTTTTCAGTCCCGGGACATTCTGGGTCCTTATGCTGTGTTATATCTCTTTCATTGACTTACGTTTTCACCTTATGGTTAGTCAGTTAATTAGAACAGGTGGTGATGAAGTTAGTCAGTGGTTGAATCCTTAACTAGTAATTTTTTTTTTCCTGCTTTCCTAATTTCATAGAGACACAGGGTTCTGTTCTTGACTTGAGAGAATCAGTGTGGCCGACATTGGCTCTGTATTTCCTCACACAGAGATCAGCTGCCTGGATGAGATGCAGCTGCGTCCTCACGGCCTTCAGTCCCTCATGTTACCTCCTTGGTCCCTGATGTCATTTGTGATTCCTGCTTTATTCCAAGGTCTTCAGAAAAGCAGGTTAACTAAGCTGCAAAGATTTGTATATAAGAGTTCTAATGAGTTAAAATCTGGTGTCTAATACATTTAGTTGTTCATGTGATTTGTTTCTTTACTTATTGTTTGAAAACAATTAAAATGATATAAAAATAAGAACTGTTTAATGTTCATGGAATGCTGGAAGCACATGTGTGAACCCTAAAACTTGGATGCAAAACTGCTTGGAGAAAAATAGTAAAATTCTCCCTCCCAACTTTCAGTAGAGCAGACATTTTTGAGTGTTAAATTTGCCATCAGTATACAGAGAGGTTTCCCTGATGGCTTCAGTGGTAACGAACCTGCCTATCAATTCAGGAGACACGGGTTCTGTCCCTGGGTGGGGAAGATTCCCCTGAAGAAGGAAATGGCAACCTGCTGCAGTATTCTTGCCTGGAAAATCCCATGGAGAGAGGATCCCAGCAGGCTGTAGTTCATGGGATCACAGAGTTGGACATGACTTAGCGACCGTATATAACAATATACAGAGGCAAACACAAGTTAGCATACACATTACCATACCACTCCCCTCGCCACCGCTGTGCACGCGCACCCCCACCCATCCACTCTGGTAGGTTGCACTCCAGTCCTGACTCTGATACTTATTTGAAATAGGACTTTAAACCACTGGCGTTTGCTCTTCAATATAATAAGGGAATTTGTTTTAAGTTCCCTTCCAACAACAGAATGCTATTATTCTGAAGTTCTGACATCTGTTTGCTTTCTTTACATCTCAAGTAGAAAAGGCAGCAAGATTCTTTTCCTCATCAGAATTTTAGATTATAAGCAAAATGTTAAACCTTCTTTCAAGGAAGGTTATATTAAAATAGACTGTAATAAATTCAAATGCTCAGAGTTTAAATCTATAGGGTTTAAAAAGGCATCATCAGTACTGAAGAGTATGGTTGTCATTCTTCAAAATGTCACATACAAGATCAAGTCTTCTAACACTACTAGTGTCTTAAAAATATAGTTAAAAGCTGGAGAAAATTTAATATTCATGAACATTTCCAATGAAGATTAATATTTTATTGTACCCAATAACCTCAGTAAGCAAAAAAAAAAAAGTGTTAGTCTATAAATTACAAATAATTGTCTTAACTGCATTTGCTTGTGAAACTTACACTGATTTCATAACCCTAAGTAATTTTAATTCCATGAACTTGATTTTCTTATACCTAAGAGGAAATAGCTCAGAATATATGTGTTTTATTCTTTGCTTTCTGTGAGCTTTGTTGTTTTGAATATAAAATCTTATTTTCCCTTAGGCAATGAAAATGTTATTCCTTTTTTTAAAAGTTTTAAATTGTAGGGAAAATGGATGAACACTGAGAATGGACTGGAAACTTGATAACAAAATTAAATATACACTTATTCTCAATTGAGATAATTCTTTCATTAACTAAGAAAATTATTTTAGTTTTTGTTTTGAAATGAATTGTTTTGTTAAATAACTTCTTAAATTTAATAGAGAAAAAGGGTTTTTCACTATCACATTTTTGTGGCCAAATTTAGCTGATGGAAAATAAGAATTAGGGAGGAAATGAGGGAAGAAACAGAATGATTTGAATACCTGTAAATTGTCAGTCTTTCCCAGACATTATTCCAGTTAGTCTTCAGGAGAATTCTCAATGGTGGGTTTCACAATTCCTATTTTGCTAAAAATAAGCATACTAAAATGTGATCACAAGCTCACTGCTAGGCAGGATTCTGGTTTCAGGTTGTCTGACTCCAAACCTTGAGAGCTTTCTATTTCACCATCTTGCATGGAAGAAATACATTTTTGTGCAAATATTTATTTCCTGCCTGTCTTTACCATTAGACTGTAAACTTGAGAACAGAGACAGAATTTTCCTCACTTACTGCCCTGTTGTCTGCCCTGTCACACTTCCTGAATCCTGAGTAAGTGCTCAAGAAATATGAATTGAATGAACAAACAAGAAATGCTTTAGAAACATAAATAATCATACAGACTTATTTCACTTCCTGTATTTCGTAACACTTATTTTTCAGCTACTAATATTTCTTTACTAGAGAAGATGAGTGTAGGCATTTGGTGTTGAGTTCAGGATGGATTTTAGTGAACATATTGAGAGGAATGTGTGACTAGAATTTAAAATAACTATCTTCCTTCTAGATCCTGAGTTTTTAAGATAAAATAGCAAAGTTTGTTACAAAATCCCTTATTAAAAAGGTTTACAAATAATATCTGTTGAACCAGTCTGTTCTGATAGGATCTTTTCAAGTTAACTCCTAATCAAGTAATTTGCAACAGAATGGCTTCTCCAAATGCAACATTAACTACCTGGTACAAAGGTTCTTGAACTTTCTTTGGATAAATAATGTAACATCGTCTTTGGTGTATTTCAGGCTCACTCATTGTATAGTAATTAGCTCAGGGACTTGATGTCTTAGTAAAAGTATGCTTGTTTTGTACTGAGTCACTTTTAAGAAGACTCTTGAAATAACTGGTTCAGTATATGCAAGATTAAAATGATCTTCTTAGATTCTCTTATTTTACGAATTATCACCTTAAAGTAAGATTCTCTTACTTTATAAATTATGACCTTAAAGTTCTTCCGTAAACATCTTGTTTTGTGGTCAACAGTATTTTTCTTTCTGAAATTGACAGTCTTTTTTTTTTTTCCTGAGAACTGTTTTTATTTTATGCTTAATGCAACCAGTGGAAAGAGTGCTGAATTTTGAATATGATATCCTAAATTTACATTTTAGTGTCTCAATTTGACATAAATTAGCTTTGCAGTGGTATAATATTTTATATAATTGTACACAGGGAAAACTAAAAGAATTTTGTTAAAACCATGCCTCACAGTGTGTTGAGGAGAGTAAGTTAATTTTATTCTGTACCTTAAAAGTGAGATCTTATTAATACTGTTCACTTTGTATTTTTTATACAAACTGATATTTTCTCTTTTTTCCTTTTAGTTCTAGATTGGAACATTGAAAATGACAGTTTTCGACCCTAATTGTGTTACTTTTGCAGATTTTTATTCATCTCAACCACCATGAAGACAATATAGAATCATTGTAATCTACTCTATAATCCATTTTATAAATGAGTATAAACCACTAGTATTAATGAACCCGCCTGCCAGTGCAGGAGACATAAGCATTGCATATTCAATCCCTGGGTCAGGAAGATACCTAGAGGAGGGCACGGCAACCTGTTCCAGTATTCTTGCCTGGAGAATCCCATGCACAGAGGAGCCTGGCGGGCTGCAGTCCATATTGTTGCACAGAGTCAGACACTACTAGTGAGTTGACTTAGTACACAAGCACAGTCCACTTTTTAAAATTCCTGTTCAAGCTTTAAAATTTTAGAGATGTTGCCTTGATCTTAAATGTTAATCTTTCTGTCAGTTTTCTATTTTTGCAAGTTCTTTATCTTTTTCCTTACATAAAAATAATTCATCTGTGTTGCTCTCCTTTTTTCAACTTAATTCAGGGTATTTTATGTTCTAGATCAATTTTGGAATCATTATGGAATGATGTTCTTGTCACTACTTTCAATATTATTTTCATTAAATATTATTTTTTGCTGCCTTTTTAGCTTATCTGTTATTCCCAGTTGTGTATGTGACACATCTCATTATTTGGGATGACAAGATACTACTGGTTAGAAACTTTCCTACCAGATAAAGCATGTGTGTGTGTGTGTGTGTGTTCCATTCCATAGATGGTGGTAGGATAGTGTAAGAAATTCCTTCCTTCTTTTCTTATCTTACCAAATAAGATAGAGCATATCACACTCACCAGGCCCTGTGCAAGAGCTAAAGATCAAAGATGAATAATATACCTTCAGTCTTGGTTTCCCAAACATCTTGCAGTTAGTATTTTACAGACCCTCAGAAATGCATGTAAGAAGGAGGCAAGTAATAAGAACTGTAACAAAAAGGCCTTGAAGTAGCTCTGGGGACAGGGAGACAAAGGACCAACCCTGTTGACTGCAGCCATGGAAGAGCTCAGGGAGATAAAAAGCCAGGCTTTGCTTTAAGAAAGCAAAGGATTCTACCAGGTGGAGAGGTGAGGAAGAACATTCTGGGGAGGGCTTTGCCAGTGGCAGCTCTGAACCTTGGAGGTCACATGTGTTAGAAAGGCTGGGCCCCGCTCAAAGACTTCACCAGTTCCTACGTGCTGAGCCTCAGTGGCCTTGTCAGTGGGTGAATTAAATGAGATATACGCCAAACTCTGGACTTCCCTGGTAGCTCAGTTGGTAAGGAATCTTCCCACAATGCAGGAGACTCCAGTTCAATTCCTGAGTTGGGAAGATCTGCTAGAGAAGGGATAGGCTACTCACTCCAGTATTCTTGGGCTTCCCTGATGGCTCAGCTGGTAAAGAATCTGCCTGCAATGTGGGAGACCTGGGTTCAATCCGTGGGTTGGGAAGATCCTCTGGAGAAGGGAAAGGCTACCCACTCCAGTATTCTGGCCTGGAGAATTCAGGTTGCTGGGACTGCATATGGTGGTGACATGGGTCACCATATATCCCAGGAGGGACTGACTTTGGAGGAATAGCTGTGGAATGGTCTCTGAGGCCTTGGAGACCTCATCCCACTTCTAAACTAAGACACAGGATGCCTGCCTCCAAAAGGACCATGATGCAAGGGCAAAGGAGCCCAGCTTGAGCAGTGCCCAGGAGAGAAGATCAGAATTTGACCTGCTCTCCTGTGCTTTGCCAGCCCAGTTAAAAGTAGCTCTCTAGAGCTTAATCTCAAACAAGTAAAGCTAGAGTTAGGTGTCATTGTAAGAATTTTTGAAAATATGACTTTTTTTTGCACTCTTAAATAACATAATATGATGCACACATGCATCTGAAGAGTGAAAGAAGGAAAAGGTGACTGCATCCTGTTCCTCCCTCTACTCATATCTACCCTACCTTTCCTTTATGACCAAGTCCCCTGAAAGAGCATTGCACACCACTCATGATCTGTAAGAAGAAGCAAGGGTCCCAGCAGGAAATAGAAGGCACACTGCAATTGAGGGCAATTCAAGAAGGGTTAATAGAAGGACTATTTATAAACATGTGGGCAGGGTGGAAGGAAATCACAAGGAATAGTGTGGTCCCCTGAAGATGGTACCAGCTGAATCATCAGAAACTTGAGTTGGCATATTTTAGAGTTGTAAAAAAAAAAAAATTACTTAAAAACTACTGCAGGTTGCCGTTTCTGTGGCATGAGACATGAAAAATTCATGTATCTCCTTTTTAAGTTTAGGATCTTGTTAATTTGATGTGTTAAGATAGTTGTATGTGTGTGTGTGATGGAAGATTTTCTTTGTAAGGATATACCTTATGTTTTATTCCTACATTATTTTTTCCTCTGTATTTAGTTGAGACAAATAATTGACAGTAATTTAAAGGGATGGCTAATTAATGCAATCCAAATATAACTACTCAGTTTGGGGTTTAAGAAGATTTAGTGGGAGATGGGGGCTTCCCACATGGCTCAGTAGTAAAGAATCCACCTGCCAATGCAGGAGATGTGGGTTCGATTCCTGGTTCAGGAAAATCTCCTGGAGAAAGAAATGGCAGCCCACTTCAGTATTCTTGCCTGGGAAATCCCATGGACAGAGGAGAGTGGCCCGGTACAGTCCATGAGGTTGCCAAGAATTGGGCACGACTAAGCATGCATGCAGTGGAAAGTAACTTGACACATTGAAATATTTAAAGTAGAAGGCAAACAAGCCAAGACTGTGCTTTTTTTCTTTTTCCTTGATATGTCCAAGTTTTTCTTACTCCACTTCCTGTCTGGTAAATTTCTGTAGCTGATTAAGCCTACAGTTTGTTGTATCTCCTCTAACTCAGTGGTCTTTTCTCTCAACTCTTAAAAGGTAATTTGCCTTCTGAAACACTTTTACCTTGTTTTGTTCTATTTTATTTGTTTAATCTCTTCCATGGGTTGTCCTCATCTTTAAGATCATGTCTTCAGTTTTATCTTCTTTGATCATCCTCTTTCTTATTGATCTTATCTTTCATTAATGTGATGCATTTGGGGATGATAAAGATAATTAAGTGTTAAAAACAAAGTCATTGATTTAGTGCTGGAACATTAATAGAAGAGGAGCCAAAAGTTTAACTTGATTTCAACTTTAGGGTCTCAACTATGTCAATGAGTAAATTGTACATCATGAAGTTCAAAGGGTTCTGTGAATGTAAGCAGTGCAGTACCGGGTGGAGCTGCAAGTGATGCAAAGAAGATAGTGAGAAGGTCACCTCCTAGAGGTTGGGATTTTGGTCCTATGGCAACTTCTGTATGGAGCCCTGTCTGGATTTTCATGGGTGCTAGTAGTCACCTTGTCCATAAATTGCTTTGACCTTCCTTCACCTGTTTAAAGAGATTTAGGCAGATTCTGGTTCAATACTGGGAAAGGAGTATGTCAAGGCTGTATATTGTCACCCTGCTTATTTAACTTATATGCAGAGTACATCATATGAAATGCCAGGCTGGATGAAGCTCAAGCTGGAATCAAGATTGCTGGAGAAATATCAGTAACCTCAGATATGTAGATGACACCACTCTTATGGCAGAAAGCTAAGAGGAACTAAAGAGCTTCTTGATGAAGGTGAAAAAGGAGAGTGAAAAAGCTGGCTTAAAACTCAACATTCAAAAAATTAAGATCATGGTATCTGGTCCTATCACTTCATGGCAAATAGATGGGGAAACAACAGAAACAATGACAGACTTTATCTTCTTGTACTCCAAAATCACTGCGGACAGTGACTGCAGCTGTGAAATTAAAAGACACTTGCTCCTTGGAAGAAAAGCTGTGACAAACCACGACAGCATATTAAAAAGCAGAGATACTACTTTGCCAACAAAGGTTGGTGTAGTCAAAGCTATGGTTTTTCCAGTAGTCACGTATGGAGTGAGAGTTGGACCATAAAGAAGGCTGAACACCAAAGAATTGATACTTTCTAACTGTGGTGTTGGAGAGGACTCTGAGAGTCTCTTGGACTGCAAGGAGATCAAACCAGTCAGTCCTAAAGGAAATCAGTCCTGACTGTTCATGGGAAGGACTGATGCTGAAGCTGAAGTTCCAATACTTTGGCCACCTGATGCGAAGAACTGACTCATTTGAAAAAACCCTGATGATGGGAAAGATTGAAGGCAGGAGGAGAAGTGGACAACAGAGGATGAGATGGTTGGATGGCATTACTGACTCAGTGGACATAAGTTTGTGCAAACTCCAGGAGATGGTAAAGGACAAGGAAGCCTGGTGTGGTGCAGTCCACAGGGTTGCAAAGAGTCAGACATGACTAAGCAACTAAACAATTACAACAACAGGCAGGCTCTAGCATTTGGACAAAATGATCTCTCATGACCTTTTAACCTTAAATTCTATGGCACAAACTCACAATTAGGATACGGTGCCCTCGTTTCACATTCTTGTACTTGAACTACCTGATTTTAAGACTAAATAAATTTTACAATTTGAAAATGTGACACATACCCAAAGGCATTTCTCCATGGATGTACACTACAGTGTTGTTTGTAAGAAGAAAAGATCTAAAACTGTCTCTGTGTCCAACAGTAGAAGACTGATACTGTTCATAATTCAAACTGAAAAATGTTATGCAGTTATTATTATAAATGTGTTGTGATGCCACGTAAATATCTTCAAGATCTGTTAAATGGGAAAATTAAAAATTGGTAACCAGTTAATGTAGTATGATCCCACTTAAGTGGGAAAAAGAGAAGATCTTTCTTACTTAAGTTCATGTATGCATACAGGTGGACTGGGGTTTGAAGTGGTCCTTAAAATTGCATGCGTTTTCATTGGTTGCATGTGTTACTTTATTGTTTATTAGTGTGTGATGAAGGTTTCCTTTCTGTTTCCTTGATTACAATTGAACTCTTTTATGTAAAAAAAAAAAAATTGGGGAGGATCTTATTCACATAAAGTTGCTCATCAGATCAGATCAGATCAGTTGCTCAGTCGTGTCCGACTCTTTGGGACCCCATGAATTGCAGCACGCCAGGCTTCCCTGTCCATCACCAACTCCTGGAGTTCACTCAGACTCACGTCCATCGAGCCAGTGATGCCATTCAGCCATCTCATCCTCTGTCGTCCCCTTCTCCTCTTGCCCCCAATCCCTCCCAGCATCAGAGTCCTTTCCAATGAGTCAACTCTTCGCATGAGTACTGGAGTTTCAGCTTTAGCATCATTCTTTCCAAAGAAAGCCCAGGGCTGATCTCCTTCAGAATGGACTGGTTGGATCTCCTTGCAGTCCAAGGGACTCTCAACAGTCTTCTCCAACACCACAGTTCAAAAGCATCAATTCTTCGGTGCTTAGCCTTCTTCATAGTCCAACTCTCACATCCATACATGACCACAGGAAAAACCATAGCCTTGACTAGACGAACCTTTGTTGGCAAAGTAATGTCTCTGCTTTTGAATATGATATCTAGGTTGGTCATAACTTTCCTTCCAAGGAGTAAGCATCTTTTAATTTCATGGCTGCATTCACCATCTGCGGTGGTTTTGGAGCCCAGAAAAATAAAGTCTGCCACTGTTTCCACTGTTTCCCCATCTATTTCCCATGAAGTGATGGGACCAGATGCCATGATCTTCGTTTTCTGAATGTTGAGCTTTAAGCCAACTTTTTCACTCTCTGCTTTCACCTTCATCAAGAGGCTTTTTAGTTCCTCTTCACTTTCTGCCATAAGGGTGGTGTCATCTGCATATCTGAGGTTATTGATATTTCTCCCGGCAATCTTGATTCCAGCTTGTGTTTCTTCCAGTCTGGCGTTTCTCATGATGTACTCTGCATATAAGTTAAATAGTATTCCTTAATTATTCTTTATTGTCTGTTGAATCAGTAGTAATATTTCCCTTTTCCTTCCTGATATTGGTTAAGTTGTGTCTTCTCTCCTGTTTGCCCTTATAGCTTTGTAGATTATACTGATCTTTTCAAAGAAGCAACTTTTGGTTTCATTTTTTCCCCCTATGTTGTTTCTCTGTTTCTAGTTTTATCAATTTCTGGCCTTACCTTTATTATTTTCTTTATTTTGGGTTTAATTTACTCTTTTTCTGGTTTGCTAAGATGGACACTTAGAGTGTCAATTTGAGGCCTTTGTTTCTTTTTTCAACCACAAATAGTTTGTCTTTATTATATCAGTGCCTTTCTCATATAGATAATTAATAGCCACAGTAAGAGTAGATATGCTTAGCATTTGTTTCTTTTTAAATGTATTATTTACTTTTGTCGAGATATAATTGACATATAAATTAGTCTTATGAGTACAATATGATGATTTGATACATGATCACCACAGTAAGTCCTTGAAAATAATCTAATGGCTTTTCCTTTAGATTATTTTCCTTCCTTTCTATTTCCTTCCATCTCCTAACAATCCAGGCCACAGAGTAGATCAGTTAAGTAGGGCAGAGCTAGGTAGGCCTTGCATGGGGGAGTGGCCTGGTATGGGATCTTCAAGATCAAGCAGGTGATAAAGTCACCCAAACAGCTATGGGCAGGCATGGGGAACCCAAACTGGTTGATAAGGGCATCCATGAAGTTGAAAGGCCCATCACAGTGTGCAAATGGAGTGAGGAGGGATTCTTGCCAAGAGTCTGCCTGGTATCAGAGCCCATGCAGGAGAGGGGATGGCTCCCATCAGAAGCAAGAGCCCACATGTGGTGAGTAAAGTATCCATACATGGGTAGCCTGGCCCATGAAGTCAGAGCCCAAACTGGTAAAAATGGCTTCCATGTAAGAGTGTGGCCCAGACAGAGCCCAAGTGGGTTGAGGAAGGCATCACCAAATGGGAGGGATGAGGCGGTGATGGGAAATTGATGACACAGAGGGAAGAGTAAATCTGTTTTCTTGCTGTCAGAGAAGGAAAATAAAGCTATGGAGACAGAGAGAATACCAGAATGAATCCTGTGATGTGGGGTTGAAATTAAATGTTTTGGTGTTAATTCATATTTTCAATATATAGATTGATATGAAAATCAGTATATATACACATTCATGAATGTGGGCTTCCAGGGTTGCTCAGTGGTAAAGAATCCACCTCACAAACATGAGACATGGGTTCGATCCCTGGGTCAGGAAGACCCCCTAGAGAGGGAAATGTCAACCCAATCCAGTGTTTTTGCCTGGGAAATCCCATGGACAGAGGAGCCTGGCAAGCTGTAGTCCATGGGGTCACAAAGAGTCAGACATGACTTAGCAACTAAATGACAACAACAAAAATTAATCAATATAGATAGATGGAGGAGCCTGGTGGGCTACAGTCCATGGGGTCGCTAAGAGTCAGACACGACTGAGCAACTTCACTTTTACGCAGAAGGAAATGGCAACCCACTCCAGTGTTCTTGCCTGGAGAATCCCAGAGATGGGGGAGCCTGGTGGGCTGCCGTCTATGGGGTCGCACAGAGTTGGACACGACTGAAACGACTTAGCAGAAGCCCCCAAAATACATAGATTTTATATATGGATGGTTGTACATATGTGTGTGTGTATATATATATGCATACATACACATACTGATAAACATGCAAATTTATGTAGGTGTATGTACATGTCTCTGTATGTGTACTTGGGGAGGTATATGTTTTTTCAACTCTGTCTACTAACAGAATTTGTACCAGTACAATTACAGTAGCAATCAGCACAGCTGGCATCCAAATCTTGGCTGCTCAAAATCATTCTCCACTAAAAAAGATTAAGGGTTCTTTTAGCAATGGCTGATTTCAAGGCTGGAACAGGCAAAGGAGAAGATGAATCTGAATATCTTGTGTGAGAAAACAAGGAAGTGCTCAAAGAACCATGGGGCTATGTCAGCTCAAAGACACGCCTTTTGTGTAAATATGGGACAGTATGAACATCAAAATAGATGAGGATAGAGTATAACGCATTAAATAAAAATAGAAACCCCATTATCATATGATACAAGTAAATGAATGAATAAATAGAAAGTTTGATGAAGAATTAGGTATTTGCATGGTTTAAAGTACCCCCTCCCAAATACTTATAATTTACAAAGGTGGACCAAATAACTTTACAGTGGAGAAACTTGGCAGAGGCCAGCTTATCCAGGGAATCAAAATGAGTATCATTAAGAATGGGACAGATAGAAACCATCTGACATCTGATTGGATGCAATGAAAACAGCACTGCATTCCCCCTCTGTCCATCAAGCTGAAGATTCATTAATTAGAGTCTAATCATGAGGAAACATCAAACACAAGTTGAAGGAGAGTCTACAAAATACAGTAGACCCCCCCATTCATGTTTTCTCTTTCAGAGTTTGTTATTCATGATTAACCACAGTCTGAAAATAGTAAATGGAGGATTCTAGAAATAAACATCTTATGTAAGTTTTAAATTGCACACTGTCCTGGGTACTGTCCTGAAATCTCTCACAGTCTCACTCCATTTTGCCCTGAATGGTCCTTTGTCCAGCATGTCTGCCTGTTAGTCACTTAGTAACCATTTCAGTTATCAAATCAAGTGTTGCAGTATGACAGTGCTTGTGTGTAAGTCACTCTTGCTGCTGCTAAGTCGCTTCAGTCATGTCCAACTCTGTGCGACCCCATAGACAGCAGCCCACTAGGCTCTCCTGTCCCTGGGATTCTCCAAACAAGAATACTGGAATGGGTTGCCATTTCCTTCTCCAATGCAGGGAAGTGAAAAGTGAAAGAGAAGTCGCTCAGCCGTGTCCGACTCTTCACGACCCCATGGACGGCAGCCCACCAGGCTCCTCCGTCCATGGGATTTTCCAGGCAAGAGTACTGGAGTGGGGTTCCATTGCCTTCTCCGCTATACATAATAATAAATGGCCGCAAAGGGCAAGACCAATGATGCTGGCAGTTCACATGTGCTAAAGAGAAACCATAAAGTACTTCCTTTAAGTGAAAAGGTAAAAGTTCTCAACCTAATAAGAAAAAAAAAATCATATGTTGAAGTTGCTTCTGCAGTAAGAATGAACATGTGAAAAAGGAAAAAGAAATCATACTAGTTTTGCTGTCATACCTCAAACTGCAAAAGTTAAGGCCACAGCGCACAACGAGTACTTAGATAAGATGGAAAAAGGCAGTAAATTTGGACTACAAGGTATTTTGATAGACACAGAGTCCACATTCAAGTAACTCTTACTATAATATATTGTTATGAGTGTGTGCTCAGTGATGTCCGACTCTTTGCAGCCCAATGGACTGTAGCCCACCAGGCTCCTCTGTCCATGGAATTTTCCAGGCAAGAGTACTGGAGCAGGTCTCCAGCCAGTAATGTCAGCTAGAGGTTTGCCTTGACTAGGGAGTAAAGTGGTGTAAACAAAAGTATATTCCATTATCCAGAGTCAAACAAAGGCCACCCCAAATCTTCAGGTGCTATACTCTGTATTCAGTCTAGGGGTCGTTTTAAATTAACTGATTATCCCAGAGTACAAACTGAAATAGAAGAAGAATGCATTAAATTATAGAATGTTCTTCTTTACTTTCTCCAAACTGTTTTATCTTCAGCACATTTTACTGGACTTTTTAATTACTGCAGTTTTTAACGTAACCGAAAGAGTTTGTAGAAAACCTGTTTCTATAATCATGAACTAATTACTCATAATCAGAAAATCATTTGTGAAAATTATTACTTTAGATAGTAAGATTACATGTATCTGAGTGAAACTGAGAGGTAAATCAGAACAAAAAAGTTAATCACTACATTGATCTTAAACCTTAAAATCATCAGATAACACATTTTTGCATTATAGAAACTGTTTTAGCTCCTCAATAGAAAAATGCTCTCTAGAACAAGAGAGGGCTGTAGAATGGCACCCCACTCCAATACTCTTGCCTGGAAAATCCCATGGACGGAGGAGCCTGGTAGGCTGCGGTCCATGGGGTCGCTAAGAGTCAGACACAACTGAGCGACTTCACTTTCGCTTTTCACTTTCATGCATTGGAGAAGGAAATGGCAACCCACTCCAGTGTTCTTGCCTGGAGAATCCCAGGGACGGGGGAGCCTGGTGGGCTGCCGTCTATGGGGTCGCACAGAGTCGGACACGACTGAAGTGACTTACCTTACCTTGAGATCAGTGCTGAGCCAATTCTGAGTCAGGTATCATAGTCTGAATGGGCTTTTTACACTGAGGGCCTGAATTCTGAATGTGGAACAGGGCAGGGAAGATCACCTGGGAGACCAGGGCGCTGGTGTGACAGCCTTCCTACTGGTTTCAACAACAGGTCAGTATGGAGCTCAGATTCTCATGGGGGTGTGCTCCTTAAAATTACCTGCAGCATAAATGAAAAGGAGGCTTATTTTAAAATAATATCCAAAGAAGAATGAAAATATGGTGTTTGAATGTGAGCATACAACTCATTGCAACCCCATGGACTGTGTAGCCTGCCAGGCTCCCTTTTTGATGGAATTTTCAGGGCAAGAATACTGGGGTGGGTTTCCATTTAAGCATTTCATACCTTTGGTTTAAATTTAAATAGAAAACAAAAGTTCACATGTGTGTACCTATGTGTTTATTTACATACACAGAGAATTGTTTCAAGCATACACATCATCCATGGAATCATTCCGTTATTCTCATCTTTTTAAATGTTTTTAACAGAGTACAACCAAATAGTTTTTTTTAAGAACTTCAAATATTTATTTTAGGTCTTTATTTTAGACATCATCACAACACCTAGCATTGTATATTTCTAAGCCCTTAACGTATTTTTTAATACGGTAGTTTTATTTTTATTATCTTTATTAATCTTTGATTCTACTGTAGGGAAAGGAAGTATGCAGTATTGTTACTTTTTGTGTGTCAGTCTTAAAAATTATTATTTCCTGCCAGCAGATGAAATTGGAGATTCTGACAAATACATTTCTGCAGGGGTCTCCCTTCAGCCATGTTTATCAGCTGCATGGTAATGAGTCAGTTTCTATGGAAATATAATCAGTATTTGATGGTGGTGAGGAAACTTCTTAGACTAAATGATTTTCGTGGTTCCTTGATTAGCATACTTTCTAAAACCATTATCATGTGCACAACCATTGCATTTTTGGAAATAGCTCAGATTCAAGTCTTAGATCTTTCTAAAGAAGTGTGACCCTCCTTCTAGAGAAAAATACTGTGTGTGCCCAGAAACTCAAGACTAGGGTTTTGATACAAAAGTATTGTTAGTTACTGGGTATCGACTATTCCAAGCTTTGCTCTGGCATGTATACTTAACCCCGGCAAGTCTTCTAATCTCAGGGACTATCTATTATAATGAGAAAATCAGCCATGGAAATAGCTGCTATTAATTTTAGATAGTGACAGAAGGAGAGGAGAGGGTATGGACCATCCTTCACTCGGGTGGTTGGGAAAAGTCTTTCTGAGCTGACGTTTGCTGAGGCCCTGTTGATCAGAAGCAGTCAGCTGAGTAAAGACGAAAAAAAGAAGGTAAGTGATCTATGGAGATCAGAGAGCAAGTGCAGGATACAGAGGAGGGAATGAGTATGGATGTTCAAGGTGTCTGAGGGCAAGTAGGGCTGGTGCAGAGAGGACAGAGTGGTAGGCAGGGGCATAACTCCTAAGGCCATTGTGTGAAGTTAATAATGTTGCCAGATTTAGCAAATAAAAATAGAAGAGACTGTTAAACTTGAATATCAGATGAACAATGAAAAACATCTACTATAGGTATATCCTATGCAATATTTGGTATTTTACAGTTTATCTGGCAATCCTATTAAGTGCAATCCTGGTATCATTTCTGAAGTAAGGAGTGTTCCTGTACCACCAAGCAGTTCTCCAGATACCAACTGGGTGTCATGTGATTCAACTCGATTTTGATACTATCTACCCAAAGACAGCTTCAGATTCCACAAGTTAAGTTTCAGTCCTACAAGACTGCATTCCCTCCTTCCCGCTAACCTTCAGTCAGTCTTGAGTCTTGACTGTTACCTGTGCATCTGACTGGCGGGCTACAGTGAGGGGTTCCCACCACCTGCTCCTTGAACTTCAGATGCCAGTTGCAAGTTCAGGTTGTTTTTTACCTGTACTTCTGATCGACTGACAGTAAAACAGAGGTTCCCAAGATCCCCTTCTTGGACTCTTCTGTAGCTCACAGAACTCAGAAGCATTTTACTCAGCAGATTATTTGTTTATTATGACAGGATATAACTGGCAAACAGCCAAATGGAAGAGATGCCTAGGGCAAGGTATGAAGAAGGATCACAGAGCTCCCATGCCATCTCTGGACACACCAGTCTCCTCAAATCTCCACAAGTTCTCCAGCCTGAAAGTTTCCCACACCTTGTCCTTTCGGGTCTTGCAGAGACTTCATTACATAGTCGTGATTGGTTAAATAAACCACTGGCCCTCTCTCTGCCCGCCTTGGGGGTCAGGGGTGGAGGAGAGTGGGTGTGGTGAGGGGAGTAATGGATGGAACCTAACCTGATTGATTCTTTCTAACAGGCAACTGCTGTCCTAGGTGGGGCCCTGACCTCATTAACATGATAAGAGACAGCTTCATCACTCCCCCTATTTAAGAATCCAAGGGTTTGGTGCACTGTGGCTCAGGAACCCTGGGTAAAGACCAAACATATATTTTTCTTATAAATCACAATATCACAACTATCCTTATCCTTATTGTCCAAACAAAAACACTTCTGGATCACTTGGGCATTACTGACAGCTAATCCAGGACATCAGGTAAAAACCATGTCTGACTCAAGCAAACCAGGTCACGTGGTCCCTGTACTTAGAGTTTGAATTTTTTCTTTCCTTCACATTTCTGTAGGAGGCCATTGGAGAGTTTTAACTGAGATACACACACACACATACACACACACACATACACACATGCACACATATTTAATCTGCTGTGGTAGATTTGTGGAGAATAGATCATGCATGAAATAAAGATTAACTGACACCGTTTAGGGAGATGAGATGAGTGAAGCCTATTGATGAATGGCAGAGAGCCAAATGTAACAAGGACTCTTCCTTTGCCATTGATAAGTTTAATTGAGATTGGTGTTTAAAAACTATTGACAAAAAAAGGTGCCAACTTCTTTACTCTGGAAGCACCACTGCATACCATGGCAAAAAATTAAAACACATACACATATTGCTCAGTTGCTTAGGCATGTCCAACTCTTTGTGACCCCCTGGACTGTAGGCTGCCAGGTTCCTCTGTCCATTGGATTTTCCTGGCAAGAATACTCGAGTGTTGCCATTTCCTACTCCACAATTTAGTACACTCCTACTGCTAGTGTTGAAATAAATCTGTGTATAATTATGAGTTGACTTTTAATTGATATAAGCCCAATATATTGTTTTTTTAGACGCTTAAATACTAATTTATCCTGCAATTTTCTCTGTGTACTTTGCTAGTTCTTTTTTCTCTGAAAGCATTTTTAAAGAGCCATGAAGAGTTCATAGGACTAGACCACTGGGCCCATAGCGTCTACCATCAGAGCTAAAACTCCATTTTGTCTAGCCAGTTCCTCATCCTATGCTCTTAACCACTATTCCTCTAAAAATGTCTCTGTATTACTGACTAGATGTGTCTTAGTGCATGATTTCAAAGTTTTTTTCCTTTACTTAACATTATATTATAAATGTTGCCTTATATTTTGCAAACCTTATGTTAGGGGTGCGATCCTTAGACCAGCATCAGCAGTATCTCCTGAAAACTTCTTAGAAATACAAACTCTTGGCTCCCAATCCAGATCCACCAGATCACATCCTCTGAGACTGGGGCCAAGCAGTGTATAATTGTGATGCATGGTTGAGTTGAAAACCTGCTTTATATTACCTTTTTAATAGTGATATAGCATCATATCATGTTAATGTACCATAGTTGTTACATCTGTTCTTCAGTTTTTGCACTATTATGTACAGTATTGGCAACAAACTTGTTCTTATATATGGCTCCACTCTTTCTCCACTTTGCAATTATTCACCAGAGTGGGACTATGAGGGCAAAGGTTAGAACCAGTTTTATTTCACATTTCCTGCTAAATTCCTTTCTAAAAACATTTATTTATACTGCATCACCAAAATTTGGGTGAGAAAGTTTTCCTATTATGACTCAGCCGACTTGAAGTATTGTTCTTCTAAGATGGACACTTTAACTGATAATCTCATAACTTTAAAGTGACAGCTTATTTCAGTTTGCATTTTTATTACTAGTGAAGGAAAATACCTTGTTTGGAGTTCATATTTTCACTGTGTGAATTATATTTTTGTGTCTCTGTTCATTTATTGACTAATTGTTTTGTAGTTCTCAACATTTGAGTGTATGCTTTACATATACATAGGGGCTTCCCTGGTGGCTCAGATGGTAAAGAATCTGCCTGCAATGCAGGAGACCCAGGTTTGATTCCTGGGTCTAGAAGATCCTCTGGAGAAGGGAATGGCAACCCACTCCAGTATTCTTGCCTGGAGAATTCCATGGACAGAGAAGCCTGGCGGACTGTAGCCCATGGGGTCACAAAGAGTCGGACACGACTGAACGACTAACGCTTTACATATACGTGTATGTGTTTGTGTCTCTGTCAGTATCTGCATACACTATTTCAGTAGGATTATTTCAATAATAATATAGTGCATTTCTTTTAATGATAATATAGTACATTTTACTTAGAAGTGAAATTGTTTCAAATTTTAAGACAGGTTCCATTGTTTCTTAAGTAGGTCTTGTGCCTGTTAAACAGACCAAGCTAGGGCCAGCTGTGTTAACAAATTTAACCAAAATCTCAGCACTTTATACTCGGCAAAGATTTCCTTCTTGTTAATGTTACCTGTTCAACAAAGGTCAACAAGGTAGCTCCACTGCTCATAGTGTTCAGAGCCCCCATCTCCTGGAAACTCTGTCATCTTGTAGCTGAACCATTGTAACACAGAACCTCTGCGAAAGAGGAACGGAGTGTGGAGGTAGAAAGAGAAGCTCTTAAATGCCTTGGCCCTGAAATGGTCCATCAGTTTGCTTATGGATAGTCCTCATGGCCAGAATTAATTCTGTGATCCCAACCAACTGCAAAAGAGGATTGGAAATACGGGAAACTCAAGTATTTGCTTAGCAACAAATGTCTGTTTCTCAGTTGTTTTCATAATAGGATGAGCAGTATTCTGAGTATTCATTCTTTTATTCCTTTACTTATGTTAGATAATGTTCAGGCAGGGAACAAAAGATGCTACGCTATATTTCAGTAGTGATGAATTTTATTAGGTTAGCCAAAAAATTTGTTAGGATTTTTTCATGACATGGGAAAACCAGAAAGAACATTTTGGCCAACCCGATAGATAGGAATTAGGGGCTTATATTAGAAGTGCTAGGGAAGTAAAGATTGGGGATGGCACACAGATCTCAGCAGGTGGCTTATAGAGCTTGTAGAGCTCACTCAGAGCCTGCTGTGGTTCTCGAGTCTCCAGGAAACTCCCACCAGCTCCCACTGCAGAGTCACAAAGCATAGTTTTCATCAGCTCATTGGGAAGCTGCTGTGAAATATCTCAGCCTACATGTCTGGTTACCACTGCTCTGAGGAAATAAAGATTTCTTATTCTCTTTCACCTTTCAGATCTTATATTTGTTCTTCTTGAGGGCCAGCTGTAATCTAGAACTGTATGGGGACAGTGATTGGGGATATAGTCCCTGACTTCTCCTCTGTGAAACAGAAGAAAGCTTGGAAGGCTGGTGTGAAGTGAAAGTTGCTCAGTTGTGTTCGACTCTTTGTGACCCCATGGACTATACAGTCCGTGAAATTCTCCAGGCTAGAATACTAGAGTGGGTAGCCTTTCCCTTCTCAAAGGGGATCTTCACAACCTAGCGATCGAACCCCGGTCTCCCACATTGCAGGCAGATTCTTTACTAGCTGAGCCACCAGGGGAGCCCAAGAATACTGGAGTGGGTAGCCTATCCCTTCTCCAGTGGCTCTTCCTGACCCAGGAATCAATCTAGGGTCTCCTAAATTGCAGGCAGGTTCTTTATCAACTGAGCTACCAGGGAAGCTTGTAAGGCTGGTAGTGGTTAATTCCCTATTAAATACTGTATTAAAATAGTCTGACAAAGTTGTGGGAAGGTGGTTACTTTTTACCAAGCTGACAATACACAGGTTGGCACACTCACTCATTTGCAGGTGGCAACTAGAAGAAACCCATGGTGTTGAAGGCAACCTGTGTGTCCCTGTCTCTACCTCATTCCTTTTTGAGTGAAGCCATAAAGTTGACATTTGATATTACTAACTTGAATGATAAAATATCTTCTAGCATTTGTTTAAAGTAAGTTTTAGTCTTCTCATAATCAGCTTTTCATAAATTCTGAAAACGACAAGGTCAGAAGGAAAACAGGGATATTGTCTTGTCCTTACCTGAATTCTCAAAGAGCTTTACAACATCTTTTTGTGAGGCTAAGACTTAACACATGTGAAGCAATAGTGTTTGGCATAGGTTTTATATAACTGTTATGAAATGTCATACTGAAAGGCACAGAGAAATAAACATCTGGATGAAAACTATATTTAGAGCTCAAAAGAATAGAAAAACACCTGCCTTTTTTAGACTGTAAAATGGTAAAATGTGGCATCTCTTGTTTGCCTGCATTTCACACAGGGAAATAAAAACTGCTCTTTATATTTCAGGCATAAAAGGTGTGAGACAGAAGTTAGGGACTAATACAAAATTTGGAAGCTCTGCATAGTGAAGGCCAAAGATGCCATTACTGATGTCAGGAGATCCTACACAGAGATCTTGGCCAAAATGTTCAAAGGAGGTGCAAGCCTGCTATTAATGAGGCAGAATAAATGTTAATGGAGTAAACTAGATGGCCATGCAATAAACTAGCTAATAATGAGATAAAATACTCACAGTAAACTGTCATGGAAAACGCACTGCAACAGGAACCCTGGCATTCTGCTTGTCAATTCTGAAATAATCACATGGATTCCCTCCCCATTTGTGGTTAGATTATTTTGTTACAGTGTTTAATAAGGCCACCTCTTGGATTGTTTATGAATGTCCCTGTGTTTAGACAAAATTATTCTAAGAAATCAGTAATGGCTGAAATTTTTCTCTGGCATAGCAGCTGAGG
This sequence comes from Bison bison bison, assembly GCF_000754665.1. Lineage (NCBI taxonomy): Eukaryota > Metazoa > Chordata > Mammalia > Artiodactyla > Bovidae > Bison > Bison bison. The sequence continues at coordinate 164,398 of NW_011494915.1, read as the reverse complement.
ATCACCAGTTGCTTACTGGAGAACTTTGTTAAGAAGGATTCTGAGCTGCATTTGAGCTCAGCATGAAAGAGTGCTCAGTTTGACATTTGGTGGTGTAGAAGGGGCTACTCTGACTTGCCTTGTACATGTTTGCCTTCTGTGACTTCCCATCCTAAGTCTTCTTCCCTTTCAAGTAGAAATGATTCTTTCCTGTTAGTCTCTTTGTGACGTATTAATTTAACATCTTTGTTCTTATGTTTTTGATAGATTTCACATTAATATGCCTGTGTGCCTGTAAAACACATAATATAAAGCAATTTCCAAGACAGAAATGAAATCACATTGTTTCTTAGATCACTGAAATGTTTTCTTCTCTTGCACATGTGGCAAATTCTAGAGATTCCAACAGAAACCCGGGGTATCTTACCAAGATGGCTGAGTAAAGGGCTTGCCCCCTGTGAGACTTGGTCTGATGAAAGCAGAGTCAGTTTCAAACAAACAGTATTACTGAATTTGAGGCTAGGATCTCTTACCCTCCCCATGCTAACATTTATTATCTGCTAAAATCACAGCAAGCTGCAATACCAAAGCAGTTGATTGGAGTTACTCAGTAAATAACATTTGATGAAAAGAAAATTAGGTGGTAAAGAGACCCTTGAGAAATTAGAAAATAGCCTTCTAGTCTTTCAACCTATTTATCATTTACAAAGGCATTGAATAATACAGCAGGCCTAAGAACCAGCAGCAACCTGCTTCCAAATGCCCACAATATGAAATCCAATAGTTGAGCAATCCAGCTTGAGGAATTGTTCAAAGTTGAATCAAAATAAGCTTTGATTAAGGAAGAAAAAAAAAAAAACAACCAAAAAACTAATCTTCAAGTTTAACAGAAAGGCTTAAAAGAGCCATTACAAACAACATGAATTATTCAGGCTGGGGATATTGTGACTTGCTTTTTATACACATAAGGCTCAAATGTCTGTTCTCAAACCCAGAGCAAATAAATTGATTTATACCAGTTGAGCTGTGCTTGGATAAGGGAAAAGGATGAGCCGATTTTCCTCAGTGCCCTGGCTTTGTTTTCTATACTAATATGCAGTGAACTTTGAGCCCCAGATATTTTTGCTGTTGGGTTAGGATGGGTGAGAAGAGGCCTCATGCAACAGACTTCTGATGGGGCAAATACATTCTTCTGGAAATGTCACCTCTAAATCACTTCTGCATATAACCTTGGGTACCCAAAAGGGGAAAAAAAAAAAAACCAGTAAAATTGCATCTGTATGCTGCTTCAAATGCATAGCAGAATGGATGAAAAACATTCTGTCACTAGATCTTAATATTAAAGATTTTTTAATTAGAGCAAATAAAGGTAACAGCCATCCTGTTGCTTTTCTGCTATAAAATCCCATCTTTTCCTGGCAGATTTTCCTAGTTTCCCTCCAGTTATACCCTGTTCTAAGTTCTCATAACACTTTGTACATCCTTCCCTGTACTGTTCTGAGAGGCACTGTGTAGTAAACAAATAATGAGCTTTGAAATCAACCCCAGCTCCAACTGGGTAGATTACCTGTCTTCTCTGCTTCTCAGATTCTTTGTATAAAGGCTTTTATGTGAGGAGTTATGGGATAATGGCAGTGCCCAATAAATAAGAGCATTTTTCTATTAATCAGATTCTGAGTTCTTAGGAACAGGGTGTACATCCCACACACAATCCTGCCAGTGATGAGACAGACACATAGATGATATTTTTTGAGTGAATGGTCTATATGGCTCATACATCATTCCACAGAACTTGTTCTTTTCACTGTGTTCCGTTATCACTTTAAGCATTTTTCTCTCAAATCCTTCTTGTGGCTTATTTCAGAGTTTGTTTATACATCTGTTTGATTCCCACAAGTACATTCTTGAGGCCTTACTCTTTTATATCTGATACATTATAAGTAAACAGGACTAGTTAGCTGGGTGAGAGAAGGGAGGATGATAAATGAGACATTGGATGGTTAGAAAGTGAAACTCTCTCAGGCACATTTGACTGTTTGCTACCCTATGGACGATACAGTCCATGGAATTCTCCAGGCCAGAATACTGGAGTGGGTAGCCTTTCCCTTCTCCAGGGGATCTTCCCAATCCAGGGATCGAACCCAGGTCTCCCGTACTGCAGGCAGATTCTTTACCAGCTGAGCCTAGAGGGAAAACCTAAAAGCTTATGAAGTACCAGTGCTAAATGGAACATGTATTTTTTAGTGGTTTGTTGTCTGTGCTCACTGCTCCCTTATACTTGTACTGTTTTCTTATTTACTCATGCATGAAACATTTACCAGTGTGCTGGGTAACATTCTGGGGAATACAGAGAAGAATCAGAGAGAGAGAGAGAGAGAGATGGATTACTTAAGGATGGATAGTTTTTCAGAGAAGATAGAGTGTGGGATACAACAGAATAGATTGTAAATTCAGATGATGTTACTTCAACTGGGAAGTCTTCACTAGAATCTCAGGGCTTCTCACTTCAAATCAAACTTCTTACTCTAAACTCATGATTCTCCATGACCTTAAACTCCTCTTCCACTCTGTTCTAACTGGTCCAGCTAAGTCTTCTCCTGAAACATGGCCTTTTTACCTCTTTCATCCTCTTGTCTGAAAACCCTCCCTCACTCTTCTCTGCTTGGCACAGTCGTCTCCATATCCTTTAAAGTCCACCCCCAAAGTCATTTCTTCCTTGGAGCCTTCCCTGAGTTCCCCAACCCAGAACAGTCTTTCTCTCCTTTAAATGCATTAAGTACTGGCTACTTGTTGTTGACAGCAGAAATGAAAGTAGAGAAGATATTTAAGTTTCATAAACTCAGATGAGTAGGATACGTGTCTATAAGCAGAAAGGAGGTATAGAGGAGGATTGGATTTACTGCGATAAGGTGACTTTGACAAAATTCCTCACCAGCACTGGGGATTCCTGTCTGGAGCTCAGGAAAGACCATGCCAGTGGCATGCATTTGGGCATGCAGAGAGATAGAAATGGAAATTTGAGATGAATGGGATTGACAGGAAGGCATGGTAAAGAGACTGAGCAGAGACTTGAGGAACACCTATGTTTAAAGACTGCAAAAAGAAGAGGAACTTCTGAAAGAATTTGGGAGGGAGCTCTCTGCCACATGGAATAGAAAACAACTTATAGAGAAGCCAAAGAATTATTCTAAAAGTTGTTAGGTAAAATGGAAGACAGTAAAGAAAGGAAGAATGAAGATACCATCTACTTTCTGGGCAGTCAGTCATCTGTGTTCTTGAAGCTTAGGATAATGTGCAAATTTGTATTGTCATTTGACAGTATAATCACCATTGGATCATTGTTACAAAACAGCCTTAAAGTCACAGTAAAGAAAGCAAGTGTTGACTGAAATGAGCTCTCAAAGGCAGGTCAGTCCAGAATTTTATATGCAAAATGTAATATTTCTTGGAGAAATATTTCAGAGTGTCTTAGAGGAACTCATCAGTGCTAAATGGAAAAAATTTTATCATGAGAATATGAGATGTCTTTATTATTGGTAGGTTTCTAGTGAATACACATGAGCTTGTTCCAGACTGTATGGAATACTAATTATTATGGATTATTAATATGGATCATATGTACAAGATAAAGTAAGTCAGTGACTGCAAGTAACTCTGTAAAGCTAAGATGCTGCAAGATTGAAAAGAGAAAAATTTTGAAACTAGATGGGAAAGAAGCCATGTTCTAGATTAAACATCTGATTAACAAGTGTTACATTAAAATTATATAAATAAGTCAACTGAATGATCATCCACCCAGAGAGCTTCTGAAAGTCTCACCAATAAATGTTCTAATTTAAACATTCAGTTGTTTACTCTTGTAACTTTTCTGTGAGATAATTGCTTATAGAAGCATAAAGAATGATATCAGTGAGAGAAGGACAAAAATGGACTTTAATCCACAGGTTTCTATCTTATTGTCAAACAGAAAAGGGCAGCCCCTTCCCTCACTAACAACTGAAGCCAGGTGAATAAAGACTGAGACAGAGATTCAGAGCCTCAAGATATATCAAGTAAAACAGACATGGGTATGAGACACAGATGTATGTAACACTGCCTGGATAAGGCACGCACCCTATTGATGAGGACTCTAGAAGTTAAAAACAGTGATGATACACATGAAAAGATGCCCAGCATCACTAATCATTAGGGAATGCAAGTCCAAACCACAGTGAGTGACCATCTTGCACCGATTAAGGTGGCTAGTATCAAAAACAAAGACAGTAACAAGTGTTGTGAGAGAGTGAAGAAATTTAGAAAGATGGTAACAATAACCCTGTGTACGAGACAGCAAAAGAAATTGGAACCCTGTGTACTGTTGGTGAGAATATAAAATGTTGCAACCACTATGGAAAACAATATGGTAGTTCCTCAAAAGAGTACAAATAAAATTACTGTTTGATCCAAGAATTACCCTTCTGTCCATTGATAGGTGAATGGACTTTCTGAAATGTGGCATACATGTATCATGAAATACATTCAGCCTTAAAAGAAGGGCATTCTGACACATCATTGAACCTTGAGGACGTTACGTTAACCAAAATAAGCCAGTTGTGGAAAGACAAAGAGTAATGTGATTGCCCTTGTAAGCACTCCCTAAAAGTAGTCAAATTCATAAAGACAAAAAGTATAATGGTGGTTGCCAGAAGCTGGGGAAAAGAGGCAATTGGGAGTTACTGTTTAATGGATAGAGAGTTTCAGTTTTGCAAGAACAAAAGGAGATTTTTGCAAAGCCTGTCTGTTGTGTTTAAGAGGCAACCAGGAGGCCACTGTGGTTGGAACTGAATGAGGGTAGAGAAGAGGGCTAGGGGATGACAGATGGGCAAGGAGACTGACGCAGAAATGACCAAGAAAGATGCTGGTAGCGTAGGCGAGGGAGGTAAGAGTAGAGAGAGTAAGAAAAGATCATTTTTAAAGTAGTTAATGGGGTTTGTTGATGGATTAGGTACAAAAGTGTGCAAAAAAGAGAAAAGTCAAGAATGACTCTACCACAGTGGTTCTCAACCATGAATGCTTTTGCCCCCCAGGGGACATATGTCAAAAGGCACAAGAGATCCCTCCACAACAAAGAATTATCTGGTTCAAAGTGCCATACATTGAGTGAGAAAGCCTACCCTAAGGTGTTTGGCCTAAGTAATTAGGCTAATAAAGTGTGACTAAGATGATTAATTTGATGTCAGGCTCAAGACTGGGAAACAGAGGAGAATAGTTATAGGAATAGCTAACATATTAATATGTGCACTACCTCAGGGACTGTAAGCAACACGTTGAGGGGGTGATCCTATTGTCTATTGGTCAAAATAATGCTTTGAGGTATGTTTTGACATCCCTCAACATGTAGATACCCACTCCAGTATTCTTGCCTGGAGAATCCCAGGGACGGGGGAGCCTGGTGGGCTGCCGTCTGTGGGGTCGCACAGAGTCGGACACGACTGAAGCGACTTAGCAGCAGCAGCAGCAGCAACATGTAGTTGGAAACATAGATGGTTTAACTTCTTGTAGTGCCCGAATTCAGCCAAGGTCTCTGAACCCTGAAGCTCAGAGCCAAACTGTATGTCACAGAAGCTTCCTGAATTCACCATGTTTCCAAGTGAAGCCAATGAATAGAAGCAGTGAAGCCAAAAGGTGTATATATATATATATATATATATGTACACACACATATATGTGCACATACACATGCTTTGGGGGGTTTTTCCTCTAAACACGAGTCCCGCAACATGAAACAATAATGTGTGCTAATTTGCTACAGCAAAAGTGTGAAAACGGCTCAGTCATATCCGACTCTTTGCAACCCCAGACTATAGCCCACCAGGCTCTTCTGTCCATGGAATTCTCCAGGAAAGAGTACTGGAGTGGATAGCCATTCCCTTCTCTAGGGGATCTTCCCAAGGCAGGTATCGAACCCAGGTCTCTAGCATTGCAGGCAGATTCTTTACCAGTTGAGCCACCTGGGAAGCCCAAGAATACTGGAGTGGGTAGCCTATCCCTTCTTTAGGGGATATTCCTGACCCAGGAATCCTATCGGGGTCTCCTGCATTGCAGGTGGATTCTTTACCAGCTGAGCCATCAGAGAATCCTACACAGCGAAGATGCCAGGTAACAGTTAAGAATGGTGAGATTTCTACCATCAAAGACCCATCACTTTGCATGACTTTCCTACTTAAGGAGCAGGTGGTGGAAAGATTTCAGACCTCCTCTCGGTGTCTATTTTTCTAGTCTCCCAGTTACATCCTGACTGGCCAGGGTCAGGGTAATTTTTATACTTGCAAGAGAAATGATGAAGAACAACTATGTTGATTTCCCGGGAACGCAGACAGCAGTGTATGTGTGTCTGTTGTTGTTCACTTCAGGGTGGCAGCTGTGAATGGGTTGAGAGAGGAGAGGGCAGTGAGGTTAAGCATTAGACAACAGTGATGTTCAGATGACCGTGCCTAATGTATAACCAGCCTCTAGGCTGGAAAACAAAGGTGAAGGGAATCCCTTCAGCACACAGTGACAGACAGGGCAGCATTTTTGTTCCTCTGCATTTCCACCCCTTCCCAGGACTTTTGAACCGTGTTTAGCAAGAAATGAAAGGAAATGGCAGGCAAGAAAGAAACAGTGTACCCTCTCTTTTTCTACTGCTACACCATCTGCTTTCAGACTACTGACTTCTTAATTATTTCACTCTTTTGGTTTTCTGCACATGTTTTGAATGATAAGCAGTATTTGGCAAAGAGGACTGGCTTTTAGCCTCAGAGTGAAACTCTCAGGATCATCCTAGATCAGTGAGGGATTTGGTTTTTGCTCTCCCCTCCCGACCAGTACCCCACCGTGTAGGAGACACTGAATAAATGATATACTAAATTTAATAAGCTCACCTAACTCTATGTATGTTAAGGCTCAGATGGCATATCGCCTCATCCATGGTGCCTTTGATGACCTCTTCATTCATGCAGCTCTCTCCCCCTGAATCCCATGATACCCATTGCCTGTGCGGCTCATTCATTAAAAAAAAAAAAAATGTTTCATGGAGCACTAAATATGAGCTTGTTACTGTGTTAGGAGCTGAGAGGGCAGCGGTGACAGACAAAAATCCCTGCCTCCTCTATCTGACTTTCCAGTCTATCATATTATTAAATATGTCTCCAAATACTGGTTAAATTTTTGTGTACTTACTAGCCTCTGCAAGTAGACTGTAAATTTTTTTTAAACCTAGACTTATATTTATTTTTTGGTACCCTGAGCTTTGAATACTGTATCTTCAGAGCAGCAGGAACTCATTAAATCTTTGTTTCAGAATTCAGGAACAGAGGCATTCTCAAATCCTGCCAGTAACAGACTCACTGGAAATCCATTGTTGTTGGTGCCTGCTCTGAATGGGTGATGATTTCCACTAGTTAGCAAGTTAAATTACCCACAGAGTTTGGGTCCATGAAATAAATAGCATCTTCTCTAGTTTTATAAAACACCATGCCTAGAGGGGAAAAAACTACAAAATGAGACCAGTGTCTCTAGTTAGTGGTGGACTGTTTGTGCTTATCTGTAAGTTCATGTTTTTCATCTCTTGTAAACTGTGTAAGCTGGTTCTGTATCTTAAAGCGGAGATTTGCCACGTAGGCTGTGATGTTACTCATGTCACATGTTTGCTGCAAGTACAAGGTGCTGTGATTATTATGGGCAGTTAATTACTTGTGGCTTTGGGCAGAGGGAAGCCAGTGGTTACATGGTGGTTCAAGCAGCTTCTTGCATGGAGAACTTTTGGTCTAAGACCTGCTGTTTTAGAAAAACAGAACCATTTGGGAAGTCCAAGTTTCATTTGGACCTTTTTAGCATGTATCTTGGAAAAGGCAGTGGCACCCCACTCCAGTACTCTTGCCTGGAAAATCCCATGGACGGAGGAGCCTGGTGCACTGCAGTCCATGGGGTTGCTAAGAGTTGGACTCTACTGAGCGACTTCACTTTCACTTTTCATCTTCATGTATTGAAGAAATGGCAACCCACTCCAGTGTTCTTGCCTGGAGGATCCCAGGAACGGGGGAGCCTGGTGGGCTGCTGTCTATGGTGTCACATAGAGTCGGACACGACTGAAGCGACTTAGCAGCAGCAGCAGCAGCAGCATGTATCTATGAGATGTCGTTTAGGAGGGGAGTTGCCAGGGAAAGACACCTTGCCTCCCAAAACAAATGCTCTATCTGCCTGCTGATACTTTAGATAGGGCTTTTTTTTTTTTTTTTTTTTTACCCCAGTTAAGCAAAGCTTAGAAATGCAACTATCCCTATGAAAAGTCATAATGAATTCTAAGAGGGGGAAAAAAAAAAACAACTCATTATGAAATCTGCAGACTTTAAAGACTACATTTTTACCTAAGACCAGACCGCTGTGGATAAAACATGCTTTGTAAGCTGATCCCATTTGTATTAAGAAGAAAATGTCTTAATACGTAATGTCTTATTTCTATTTTTTAGTTACTAGATATATATTTTCTGTCATAAAACCCTAATAAATATGTATCAAGTGATGGAAATTTTAAGGTTACATTTTTAGTTGTAAATCATGTATTTAATGTAGAGTCTGGGTGGATGACCATATGCAGGGTTTAAATACATATAATCTTCCTTTCTTTAAGTACTTATCCAATTTTGCTTCAGATATTACCAATGAGTAACCTCTTTTTCCATTTCATCTGCCCCATAAGAACATACTCAAACTTAATTTAGCTCTAAAATTTTTGTCAAATGCTGACCCAGAGTTAGGTGCTATGGAGGTATGCCAGAATAAGAGAACTCTGTTTTGTGAGAGAGACTTAGAATGACTCAACACAAATGGAGTCCCAAATAGCCATAAAAACTACAGTTAACCCTTGAACAACATGGGTTTAAACAGGGAGGATCCACTTAAGAGCAGGTTTTTTTCAAGAGTCAACGAGGTAGTACCACAACATCTGTGTTGGTTGAATCCACTAATGTAGAACTGCGGATTCAAAAGGAGCCACAGATACAAAGGGCCAACTGTAAGTTATAGGCAGATTTTCCATTGCTACAAGGGTTGGCCCCCCAATCCCCTCATTGTTCAAAGGTCAACCATATAAGGGCTGTCATGACAGAGAAATAATCATACTGAAAAACTGTTCTGCACTCATTATGCCAGCAAATTTGGAAAACTCAGCAGTGGCCATAGGACTGGAAAAGGTCAGTTTTCGTTTCAATCCCAAAGAAAGGCAATGCCAAAGAATGTTCAAACTACTGCACAGTTGCACTCATTTCTCATGCTCACAAGGTAATACTCAAAATCCTTCAAGCTAGACTTCAACTGTATGTGATACAGTTATGTATGTGATAAGATAACTTCCAGATGTACAAGCTGGATTTAGGAAAGGCAGAAGAACCAGAGATCAAATTGCTGACATTGGTTGGATCATAGAAAAAGCAAGAGAATTCCAGGAAAACATCTACTTCTGCTTCATTGACCACACTAAAGTATTTGACTGTGTGGATCACAACAAACTGTGGAAAATTCTTAAAGGGACAGGAATACCAGACCACCTTACCTGCCTCCTGAGAAACCTGCATGTAGGTCAAGAAGCAACAGTTCGAACCTGACATGGAACCACAGGCTGGTTCAAATTTGGGAAAGGAGTATGTTAAGGCTGTATGTTGTCACCCTGCTTATTTAACTTATATGCAGAGCACATCATGTGAAATGCCAGGCTGGATGACTCACAGGCTGAAATTGAGATTGCTGGGAGAAATATCAATATCTCAGATATCCGGATGACACCACCCTAGTGGCAAAAAGTGAAGAGGAACTTAAGAGCCTACTGATGAAGGTGAAAGAGGAGAGTGAAAAGGCTGGCTTAAAACTCAACATTCAAAAAGCTAAGATAATGGCATGCAGTCCCATCACTTCATGACAAATAGATGGGGGAAAAAAGTGGAAACAGTGACAGACTTTATTTTCTTGGGCTCCAAAATCACAGTGGACAGTGACTGCAGCCATGAAATTAAAAGATGCTTGCTCCTTGGAAGAAAAGCTGTGACAAATCTGCTGCTGCTGCTAAGTCGCTTCAGTCGTGTCCAACTCTGTGCAACCCCATGGACGGCAGCCCACCAGGCTCCCCCATCCCTGGGATTCTCCAGGCAAGAACGCTGGAGTGGGTTGCCATCTCCTTCTCCAATGAATGAAAGTGAAAAGTGAAAATGAAGCCGCTCAGTCATGTCCGACTCTTAGCAACCCCATGGACTGCAGCCTACCAGGCTCCTCCGTCCATAGGATTTTCCAGGCAAGAGTACTGGAGTGGGGTGCCATCGCCTTCTCCGGTGACAAATCTAGTCAACATATTAAAAAGAAGAGACATCACTTTGCTGACAAAGGTTGGTATAGTCAAAGCTATGGTTTTTCCAGTAGTCGCATATGGACATGAAAGGTGGACCATAAAGAAGGCTGAGCATCAAAAAATTGATGCTTTTGAACTGTAGTGTTGGAAAAGACTCTTGAGAGTCCCTTGGACTGCAAGGAGATCCAACCAGTCCATCCTAAAGGAGATCAACCTTGACTATTCATTGGAAGATGTGATGGTGAAGCTCCTCTACTTTGGCCACCTGATGCTAAGAGCTGACTCACTGGAAAAGATTCTGGTGGTGGGAAAGATTGAGGGCAAGAGGAGAAGGGGGCAAGAGAGGATGAGATGGTTGGATTGGCGTCATTGACTCAATGGACTTGAGTTTGAGGAAACTCCGGGAGATGGTGAAGCACAGGGAAGCCGGGTGTGCTGCAGTCCATGGGGTTGCAAAGAAGCGGACAGGACTGAGTAACTAAGCAACAACAAATCATACTCAGAAGTAATCTGAGGTTACAAAATAAGTTGTGTAACCTTTGTATTTGTGTATTGGTATGCTGATTTATTTTCAAAGTGTTTTGAATAGGTACATGTGTAAGATTTGTTTTCAAGAAGTTGTTTCCTCTTAGTTCTCATTCTTGCAGCATTTTGCCCATACTCTCATAGTGTACTGTGATTGTTCAATAAATGTATTAAATTAGTTGTTCTGTCTCTTCCTTCAAACACTGAAGTCCTCCAGGCCAGAGACCATCTTTCTCCTTCCTGCTCATTTTTGTATCCACTATGCCTAGCACCATATTTGGCACAAAGAAATATTCATTGTATTTTTTATCAAATGTATACTTCAGTGTCCTGACTTCATATCTATCAGTAAGAGTTGTGATCATAACTCACTTCTTTCTCACTACAAAGACAAATTCAGGATGCAAAGATCTTTTTCCTGTCTCTTAAATCAGAATTAGTTTTTTGAGTAAGAGTTGGTTGGTTTATGCATATTGCATAGAGATACTATAAGTGAAAATAGAATTTGCCCCTGACTTATCTTTATACGTTCAAAATGGAATGTCTGTCCCACATCTATATTTTCCTTGTAGTTTATTCTCATCTCTTTCTCAGTATCTCATATGTATAATAATAGAAGTCCTTTCTTGTTCTCCTTTCTATGGCTGCTTTAAGCTACACTGCTTTTAGGAGTCTATTTGTATTCAGAGACTCCAGTGGTAAGTAATTTCAACAGGATGAAGCTCTTTAATCCTATTTTATATCTAAAAGGCATGCTCAACACTATCTCCTGCCATCTCTTGAGAATCCAATTTCCTAAGGTTATATTCCTGAGACTGGAAATTTTCAAAACTTAAGAGTTCAAAGTTAAGTATCAAATTTAGACAAAGCCCAGACAATCCCAGCTGAGACTGATTTGTGTGGCCATAAACAGTAACAATCTTCCAGTAGCTATTGGTATAATAACTATGATTGCAACATAACAGTCAAGTTTCTCTCCTCTGGGCCCTGCACACTTGGAACTGTTTTTCCTAAACAGAATTTGTCGAGAATATAACACTCACGATAAAAGCCACCAGAACAGGATAGCAAACATCCATGTAACTACTAGGTAGCAAAACAGTAGGATGTAATTTCAGAATAAATTCAGTTATAAATCAAAATGCTGTTAACTGAGACAACAAACAACAGTTTCTAGGTGGAAACCTACTGAGTACAGCTAGTGGAGGAAGCTGCTAAGTCACCAGCTCCTAACTTTCATGAGCAACATGCCAAGGTCAAGTGGTCTTTTCTAAGCCATTTTTTTGGTCCATGAAATACAGAGATGAAGAAATAATTGTGATTTTTTAAAGTAAATGTAATGAAAATTTAAAAACTGTATAAATCCAACAGGTAAAACACCCTCAAAGCTGCTGGTTTACTGAAGCTTCCAGCTAAGTGTTAATTCTAAAATTACTGATGGACTCATTATCAGAGAAATGCAAATCAAGACCACTATGAGGTACCATTTCACACCAGTCAGAATGGCTGCGATCCAAAAGTCTACAAATAATAAATGTTGGAGAAAGTGTGGAGAAAAGGGAACCCTCTTACACTGTTGGTGGGAATGCAAACTAGTACAGCCACTATGGAGAACAGTGTGGAGATTCCTTAAAAAACTGGAAATAGAACTGCCTTATGATCCAGCAATCCCACTGCTGGGCATACACACTGAGGAAACCAGAAGGGAAAGAGACACGTGTACCCCAATGTTCATCGCAGCACTGTTTATAATAGCCAGGACATGGAAGCAACCTAGATGTCCATCAGCAGATGAATGGATAAGAAAGCTATGGTACATATACACAATGGAGTATTACTCAGCCATTAAAAAGAATTCATTTGAATCAGTTCTAATGAGGTGGATGAAACTGGAGCCTATTATACAGAGTGAAGTAAGCCAGAAGGAAAAACACCAATACAGTATACTAACGCATATATATGG
>NW_011494915.1:108461-151474 GCF_000754665.1 Bison bison bison | reverse complement strand
AAAGATGATAACAATAACCCTGTGTACAAGACAGCAAAAGAGACACTGATGTATGGAACAGTCTTATGGACTCTGTGGGAGAGGGAGAGGGTGGGAAGATTTGGGAGAATGGCATTGAAACATGTAAAATATCATGTATGAAACGAGTTACCAGTCCAGGTTCAATGCACAATACTGGATGCTTGGGGCTGGTACACTGGGACGACCCAGAGGGATGGTATGGGGAGGGAGGAGGGAGGAGGGTTCAGGATGGGGAGCACATGTATACCTGTGGCGGATTCATTTTGATATTTGGCAAAACTAATACAATTATGTAAAGTTTAAAAATAAAATAAAATTAAAAAAAAAATAAAAAAATAAAATTACTGGTGGGCCAAGACACTTAGTAATTCCTTACCAGCACCCTCACTACCTATTGGATTTTAAAATTACTTTTGGGAAGTTGAGTGGAAAATTTACCCCCAGAAATGAGTTATTAATTATTCTATATGTCTTTTTTTTTTAATTGAGAATTTCCAATGCTATAATGGTAATGGATTAATGCAGACTTTTATTTCTGGGTCATATGGAAAGTTAGAATTAAAATCACCTGCCTTTCAGTGAAATCAGTATAGATGAATTCAGGACTTACATACCACAAGGAGCCAGCTTTCATTCCTGAAAGTCCAGGAATGAGATGTAGGCCAAATACATGCAAATCTACCAAATATCAACTTACTCTAGTCCTACAGCTTCTCAGAAAACTCTTAAATTAAATACAATGGAAAGAAGGAAATAAAAATTAAGATAAAATAATTTAATAAGGAGGATATGGAACATAAAACTGATTTTTTTTTTCTGACAAAGTTGCAAAAATACTTTAACTTCCAAATATGCAGACCCTCCTCCCTCAGAAATTTGAATCATTTATATATTAGATATGAAAGAAAATATGTCATTTCTGTAAGTCCCATCTTAGACATAATAGGACTAATTAGCAATCTCTCTCTGAAGGGGGCTTTTTTATGCACAGTGGAGACTGTTGGGTCTTTGCTCATAATGCACCCTGTGCAAAGAACTCTGCTGCCCTCTGCTGTCGCTGAAGCTAGAGGACACAGAAGAAAAGAAAACTCGGGCACCTGTGAGTGGGAGAGGATGGGAACCCCTTGGTACTGGCAGCTTCCCTGGTGGCTCAGATGGTAAAGAACCTGCCTGCAAATGCAGGAGACCTGGCTTCCATCCCTGGGTTGAGAAGATCCCCTGGAGAAGGAAATGGCTACCCACTCCAGGATTCTTGCCTGGAGAATTCCATGGACAGAGAAGACTGGCAGACTACAGTCCATGGGATCACAAAGAGTTGGACATGACTATGTGACTTCTACTTTCACTGGAAGGCCAGGCAAGTCAACGCCCCTTCTGAGGGAAAAGACCCTTGTAAACATCCTTGAGCTACTGATCCAGTTCTCCACCCTAACTGGATACAAGTGAAGAAGTAAGGAAGTAACTACAGGTGTAAGGTGGTATCTTACTGTGGGTTTGATTTGCATTTCCCTGATTATTAGTGATGTTGAGCATGTACCCATTTGTCTTTTTCCATTTGTCTGTCTTCTTTAAAAAGACGTCTGTTCAGATCCTCTGTCCATTTTTAATTGGGTTATTTTTCTGATATTCGGTTATATGAGTTCTTTGCATATTTTGGATATTAACTTCTTATCAGACATTGTTTGCAAATATCTTCTCCCATTTGGTAGGCTGCCTTTACATTTTTTGATGGCTTCCTTCACTGTGCAAGAGCCTTTTACTTTGATGTAGTGCTGTTTCTTTTATTTTCGCTTTTATTTCCCTTTCCTAAAGAGACAGATCCAAAAATATAAATATATATTGGTAAGACCAATGGCAAAGGCCATACCGCCTCTGTCTTATTCTGAAAATTTTATGGTTGAACTCTTTACCAGACAGATTGCATGTTTCTATCATTTAGTTCTTTTTCTGAGGTTTTGTCTTATTCCTTCATTTGGAACATCTGTTCCCTCATTTTACCTAATTCTCTGATTTTGTTTATGTGTATTAGTAGGTCTGTTGTGTCTCCCAGTCTTGGAAAAGTGGCCTTCTGTAGGAGATGTCCTATGTTACCAGCAGCATGCTCCCCGCTGGTCACTGGAGCTGCGTGCTCTGGGATGCGCCTGTGTGACTGTGCACCCTTGTGCAGGGACCATTGTGTGCACCGCTAGGCAGGGCTGGCCACGGGCTCTCTTGGCTGTGATGCCCTGCTTTGTGCTGTGGCTGCAGGTCCACTGGAGAACAGAGCAGGCCTCCTGCACAACAGCCCAGTGGCATGTGACTCTGCAGGCCCCTGGGTGCACAGGGCAGGCCTCTCACATGGTCAGCTGCACAGCCCTGCAGACACCCTTGCTTCTGGCCTGTTGGTAGTCAGGGCCAGGTTCCCACATGGCTGCCCACATGGTTTGCTTGCCCACAGCTTCTTCAGGCTCACAGTCTGGGGAGCCCAATGTGGGACTCAAGACTCCCACTTCCTGAGGAGGACCTTTGCGGTTGTGATATTCCTCCCATTTGTGAATCACCAGCCCCAGAGTGTGACTAAACCACATCTCTGCCACTCCTACCTGTTATGTTGAGGCTGCTTCTTTATATCTTTAGTTGTGGAGATTCTTTTCTGCTAGTCTTTACATTGTTCACACAAATAGCTGTTCTGTGAGTAGCTTTAATTTTTGGTGTGCCCTTGGGAGGAGATAACTACAGGGTCTTCCTAGTGGACTGTCTTGGGCAGACTTTCCAGGAATAAATTACACTTCAAGTTCATTAGCAGTCATTTATTGACCATTGCAGGGAGAGGGCCAGAAAAATGTAAAAGACACACACACTCACTCACTCACTCATTCACTCAGTCATTCCCCTACCCCAGCTTCAACCAGCCCAGTTCTATCAGAGGATGTTTAGTGTAATGGTTAGGAGCTTGTGTGCTGGATTCTGGCTCCTAATTCTGATACTTATTAGCTTTGTGACTTTGACTGGGTTTCTTACCTTTTTTGTGCCTCAGTTTTCTTATTTGTCTGTCTTCACAAGGTGGTTGTGAAGATCAAATGAGTTAATGTCAGAAGCTTAGACCCTACTGCTTGATGTATAATAAATGTTGAATGATGATAACTGTCTATGTGGGACATCTCTTCCTATCACTGTAAAATCCTCTCAGCCTTACCTCTTATGTCACCAGCCACTACTTGTGACAGCTCTGTGCCAGCTTTGAAGGCTTTAATATGTACAGTGGCACAGTTTTCCATCTGGGCCACAGCCCTGTACCTTTTTCTTTCAGCCCCTGGGTTTCTAAGATGCCACATCATGGGGTACCCTCAGCAACCTGCTTGGTACTCAAAATCTTCTCATCCCAGAAATGCAAAGAAGTTCATCTAGTGGACTATCTTTGACCTAGGTGAAATGGAAACAGAAGAAAAATATTTCTTTTTTTTTTTTTGCTCCTAGGTAGGCAATTTTAAAACATGTTTTATGAGCTTTTTCAGAAGGTTTGGAATTAAACACCAGGTGCCTGCAGAGGAGGCCAAGCCCATATAGAAACTTCCTCCCTACTTCCCTCCTGTTCCCCTGTACTCCTGCTCACTGGGATCGCCTTCCCAAATAAACCATGTGCACTTGAAAGCTTGTCTTCAGCTCCACTTTCAGGGGAACCCAGGATAAAACAGTTGTTTTTAATTTTCTTAGCTTTGACTTTAAAAATGGTTACCCAGTTACTCATATGGTATGTCTATTTACAGACTGCCCTTGACTCTTGGCTTGTCTTTGGGATCTTGACCCTCTTTTCTGTGGCATCTCCAGTCTCATTCCTTTTATTGATTCCTTCTGAATATCCTCTCCATCCTGGAGAGACCTTCTGCCTCATGCCACTGCCCGAGTTCTTGGTAGAAGAGTCTGCCTTTGCTGCTATCATTTGTTCAGCTCTCATTCATCCATCTCCCCTGCTCTGAAGCCATTCTCACAACTGACCTGTCAAGTGACAGCTCCAGTCACTTGTTGTTATAAAACCTGAATCCATTCTGCAAAGAGGTTTGTAAATAATGAGACGAAATATACTCATATTAATTAACATGTAATGATTTATATGCATTCTTATTTAATACTCAAAACAAGCCTATTTTTTAGTTGAGAAAAGAGATTCAGAGAAGTTAACTTTTCAGCAAGCACACAGCTAGACTGTGCAGTGTGTGTGTTAGTCGGTCAGTGGTGTCTGACTCTTTACAATCCCATGGACTGTAGCCCATCAGGCTCCTTTGTCCATGGGATTCTTCAGGCAAGAATACTGGAGTGGGTTGCCATTCCCTTCTCCAGGGGATCTTCCCTGAACCAGGGATTGAACCCCAGGTCTCTTGCACTGCAGCCAAATGCTTTACCATTTGAGGCACCAGGGAAGCCCCAACCCATGCAGAACTAGGACTTGAATCCAAGTCTTTCTTCTTAGATGCTCAGCTCTTATTCCATCAGGACCCTCTTTAGCGATGACTTCTGTGCTTGGCCCTGGTCTGAAGGCTGTCCGTAGTTCTTAGTACTGTGATGTGTAGATTTTTTCCCACTGATTTAAAAGGCAGGAGTGAAAGGAATCCCATTATATAGTGACAAAGTATATTTAAAATTACTTAGGGCTTTGGATTAAGAAAAAATGGAAACTCACTACTCATGGATACAGGTTTTCATGTGGGGTGTTGAAAATATTCTAAAATTGATTATGGTGACTATTGCAAAGCCCTGTGAATATGCTAAAACAGCAACAACAATGAATTCTACACTTCCAACGAGAGATTTGTCAGTTATCTGGATTCTATCTCAAAAACTGTGATTGAAAAAAAAACCCACTAGAATTTTTACCAAATTTATTGGATAACCAAATACAGCACATGTGTAGGAACTGGCAGTAATGCCGCTGTTACTCCTGATATTCACAACCAGTAATTTTTTTCATAAAACGGTGCTTGGTTTTCACTTGCATATATTTGTGGGCTGGAGGATTTGGGGTTCCAGAAAGTATTCCTTTTCAGATTGTTGCTGATCTGGCACAAGGTTACTGAGCCCCGTGACTAGGAAGCCTGCAAGCAGCTCTGGGTGCAGCCACCCTCTTCTGCTCCTTTAAAAGTAAGAAAGATCATCAGCATCTGAAAGAAAACAGCACAGAATCCTGTGAATGCCTGCCTTTGATGTGGCCTTACTTAGGGACCCACATCCAGATGTCCCAAGCAATTACAATGACCACTTTGCCTCACATATGTTCTTCTTGTCCTAACTCCCAACAACAAAAGGGACTAGAAAAGTAAACCGTAACTGAGTTCCACAAACCAATATGCTGTTCTTAACCATGCTGCGATTCATGGGGTTGCAAAGAGTCGGACACTGAGCGACTGAACTGAACTGAACCTTCCAGGAGATGTTGACTGTAGGGAAGCTGTGCAGCGGGGAAACTGCCATTCAGCTTTGAAAAACGTAGACTCACAATGAGCCTCAGCTCACCTGAGGCAGGGACATCCAACAAAAGAAAGATGATTAGTGTGGCAGGACCACTGACCATTAACTATCGGCATCTACTGACCCTATTATTTCAGTATCTTGATTAATTTCACCCTGAACATCCAAGAGGAGGTGGATTTCCCGCTTCTCTCCACCTGTGACCTTAGTAACTGCTGAGCACTTCGGGGTGCCTCCTGTCCTAAACAACTCATCCTCAACAATATTCTTTTTTTTTTTTTTTCTGATCCACAAAACTAAAGCTGATGTGTGTCACAGCACAGGGGGAGTCTCTTTCTTAGCTTTCCCTGCTTCCTTAGCTTGTAGAAGAGAAACCAGAACTGTAGGTAGTTTTCTCCAGATTCCCCTAAGGAGAAACTCTAATCTGCATAGGAAAGAATGCCTTATAAGATAAAGGAAAAATTGGGGGAGAAAAAGCTGGATACTCTAAGGAAAAATGGCCACTCCTATATTTCTGAGCTTTGAAAGATACAAGTAAGGGTTTTGACCCCAGCAGTTCTTTGGGCCATGGGTTTATTGCCTCTTCTTAATACATTGCCTTGAGACTCACCACATGGGTCAAGAATTCTCCCTGGATGTTCCCACTGAGAGAGGACCCCTTAGATATGTTTTTAAAAACAATTGGTGGTACATTTAGATGGTAAGCAGAGGGTTTTAGAATCCTGGGGACAGAATATAAGGACATTGCACTTTACCTAAATGAAAGTAAACTTTCTCCTTGGTTAACACAAATCAGATTTTCTAAATGAATAGGATTGGACAGAACTAGTGACAGCTTATTTTGCCAAGTATTAACTAAATTGATAAAACTTTAACAATAGAGGTGGGGTAAGTAGACAACACTATTTTTTGGAGAAGGATTTCAGATTCCTTAATACACAGGAATTCTAAAAGTCCTTCTGCTCCTAGTTTCTATTGAGAAAAATCTAGAAAAGAGCTCTTGGGGACAGAGAAGATCTGAACACAAAAGCTTGACTCACTTCTTAGCTCAGGGACTCTAGGCAGGCTAGTTCACCTCACTAATCTTCCCCTTCTTAATGGGTGGTGAAAAAAAATTTTTACTTGGCTTTCCCACAACACTATTACTGTTTTGGTTATTACATGTATCTACTACTGATAAATATATATTTATCTACTTATACTACTGATAAGTATATATATAAATATGTATATACTTACCATATGTAATAAAGGAAGGGAGAAATAGCAGCACCTATTAAGTGTACCTAAGTAAGGAACTGTCATTATCCCATTTTATAAATCAGCAAGTTGGTTCTCAAAAAATTCACTAAGTGATGCCAGGTCAAATACCTAGATAGTGCCAGGACTGGTTCAAACCCAGTCTGTTTCCTTTCAAAGTCTCTTTCTTCCAGTGGTCACTTTTCTTTTTATTAAATAGTGAAGTATTCTACAGGTACAGTGTTATTTAGATCACCAAATTTTCACTTGACAATTTCTTCTTTGTCAGATGAAATTTTTGTGTTTATAATCAGGAGTTCCATTTCTTAAAAAAACTTACTGAAGTTTTCAAGTGTCTACACTATTTATAACTAGCTGAAGCAGTCTCGTTGAAGATTCAAGTGAATCTTTGCCTATCTTGTAGCATCTCAAGTTAACCTTCTCATCTGTAACTGAAAATATAATAAATATTAATGGCAACCCACTCCGGTACTCTTGCCTGGAAGGTCCCATGGGCAGAGGAGCCTGGGGGGCTGCAGTCCATGGGGTCGCTGAGGGTCGGACGCGACTGAGCAACTTCGTTTTCACTTTTCACTTTCATGCATTGGAGAAGGAGATGGCAACCCACTCCAGTGTTCTTGCCTGGAGAATCCCAGGGATGGGGGAGCCTGGTGGGCTCCCTGTGTGACGGGGTCGCACAGAGTCGGACACGACTGAAGCAACTTAGCAGCAGCAGCAGCAAACTCAACCTGGGTTTTTGGTGTGAAAAACTGATTACAGAATATTAACAGTATGTTTATATGAACTAATTTAAGAATTTCTTAGTTTCTCTTTTCCTTATTCTTCTCAGTGATAAAAACAAAGGAATAATCAGATATTGTAAATAGTGCTGCAGTGAACATTGGGTTATGTGTAGACATGGAAGTAACCTAAATATCCATTACCAGATGACAAAAGAAAATATGGTCCATATATATATACACAATGGTATATTACTCAGCCATAAACAGAATGGAATAATGCTGTTTGCAGCAACATGGATGGACCTAGAGATCGTCATGCCAAGTGAAGTAAGCCAGACAGATATCATACCACCGCTTATATGTGAAATCTTAAAAAAGAATGATACAAATGAACTTACATATAAAGCAGAAATAGACTCACAGACATAGAAAACTTATGGTTATCAAAGGTTAAGGGAGTGGGAGGGATAAATTATGAGTTTGGGATTAACACACACACTACTGAATATAAAACAGATAATCAACAAGGACCTACAGTATAGCTCAGAGAACGTATACTCAATATTTTGTAATAACTGATATTGGAAAATATTCTAGAAAAGAATATGTATATGTGTGTGTATATATATTATGTGTGTGTATAACTGAATCACTTTGCTATATACCCGAAACTAACACAGCACTTTAAATCAGCTAAACTTTAGTTAAAAAAATTAAATTCATTTTAAACTAAAAAATAATACTGGTTAGGGGGAAAAGTCCTTATTCGGCCCTAGGTAACTACTTGCCATTTCTAGGCATATCAATACACAAGTTCTGAGTTAAGCATGAAATACTGCTGATAAAAAAGTTATTCTGTAAGTTACTAGGTGTTATCTACCCGCAGTTGGACCTCGGTTAACAAGCAAAGCTCAGATTCCTTCCACAGCTATTTTAAGTATCTCATTAAAAAGTGAAAACATATTTAAATACCCAGAAAATTTAAAGAAGGGAAAAGGTAGGAGGCAGAAAAAAATTAAAGAGGGCCAGAAAGAAATGCATCAGTGATTTCTCTGTCAGGTAACACTTTCTCAAACTGGCCTGATCGCTGAGGATGAAATAGAAATTTCTTTATCGAACAGTGAAAGAACTGACCTTTGATCAAATGTCCGTTTGTAGTTTTGACAAGGAAATTTGCTTGGGAAAAAAAAGTACGCTGGACACTTTCTACATGAAAAGTTAAGTTGCAGTAATGTAAAGGCAGCCAGAGGTCAGACTTCTTAAAACAAGTATGTCAGATAAAACCTGACTCCTTCTACTATGCACGTGGTGTGTTTTTTAATCTGCAAAGGGTTTTTAAGGACAGATGTGGTATTTTTGTTCTGTGCTGAACATAATTTTAGGCCTGAGTTTGAGCTTCTAATTTTTTACCTAGCATATATTACAGACTGGGATGGAAAAAAACTAAAATGGTAACATAAACATTGTCAGCCATCTAATTTGTATTCAGTAATTACTCTACAAGATAATTAGTTATAAGCCTATTGATTTCTTTTTAGTGTCCCCTATAACATGCAGTACTTTGGCCACCTCATGCGAAGAGTTGACTCATTGGAAAAGACTCTGATGCTGGGAGGGATTGGGGGCAAGAAGAGAAGGGGACGACAGAGGATGAGATGGCTGGATGGCATCACTGACTCGATGGACGTGAGTCTGAGTGAACTCCGGGAGTTGGTGATGGACAGGGAGGCCTGGGGTGCTGCGGTTCATGGGGTCGCAAAGAGTCGGACACAACTGAGCGACTGATCTGATCTGATCTGATAACATGCTAGTAGAAGACCCATAGCTGTGTTTGAAAAGTTATCTAAAAATGACTTGAGAGTCCCTTGGACTGCAAGGAGATCCAACCAGTCCATCCTAAAGGAAATCAGTCCTGAATATTCATTGAAAGGACTGATGTTGAAGCTGAAACTCCAATACTTTGTCCACCTGATGTGAAGAGCTTACTCATTTGAAAAGACCCTGATGCTGGGAAAGATTGAAGGTGGGAGGAGAAGGGGACGACAGAGGATGAGATGGTTCGGTGACATCACCAACTCAATGGACATGAGTTTGAGTAAACTCCGAGAGTTGGTGATGGACAGGGAGGCCTCGCATGCTGCAGTCCATGGGATTGCAAAGAGTCGTACACAACTGAGCAACTGAACTGAAAAATGACTGTATTATGTAATGATCTGAGTGAGTACAAGATTATTAATATTTATATGTAAAATCATCATGGTACAGATATATGATCATTTTTCTTTTCATTCAGAGAATTTGATAGTTGGTAATGAACCTATTTGTAACAAGATCCTCCTCATGAAGTCAAACTAATTCAAAATACTGCAAATGATACAGTACAAGACCCCTGCCCTGACTTCTCACCTATGCATTTTTCCATTCAGCCACATTATATAGTATTTTAAAGACTGTATTCCGTGCACATAGCAGGAAGTTAATACATTTTTGTAGAATCACAGAATATTATATACAATATTGATAGTTGTTTGGAAAAAGCAATCAAAGAAAATTCTCCTTTTGTCCTTCTAATAGAGCTCTTTACTGAATGAAATTCATTTTTACTTTGGGGAGGCAAATAGAATTATGATTAATTGTATGGACTTTAGAATCTCATATCTTAGTAACAAATCCCAGATAAATCTTAACAATGTGTCACCAACTTGGAAATGTTCAGTAAGTGACAGCTGAATAGCTTTCCAGTTTTATGATTGATACCACATAAGTTTTCACAAAACTCCCATCCTTATCACAAGCATCATCTGAGTTATGCCTTCAGATATGTACCTTTGTTTATATGTCTCCCATCCATGTTAGCACAAGGGAGTCTTTTTTTCAGTTGGCATTGCTTATTGGTGCTCATTCCTAATGGTAGGGACCATGTATGTGAAGTCACTCAGTCATGTCTGACTCTTTGCGACCCCATGGACTGTAGCCTACCAGGCTCCTCTGTCCATGGGATTTTCCAGGCAATAGTACTGGAGTGGATTGCCATTTCCTTCTCCAGGGGATCCTCCTGACCCAGGGATCGATCCCAGGTCTCCCGCATTGTAGACAGACGCTTTACCATCTGAACCAGACCATGGTACTAAGCTTAGCTGGTAAAGATGGTATTCCTGATAGACAGTGTTATGTCATATGAGCTGACTTGTCTCCAAATATACTGATCCTGTTGCCAGGTGTCCATGAGAATGGTAAGGATTTCTAGTGGATTATCTCAAGGTCAGTACCATCTTTTCTGAAAATCAAGAGCTAAAATAAATACCTAGCTCCTGGTTGTTTATTTCTACTATAAATTCACTATGCAGAACACTTTCCTGTCTTTAGTATGGTCTCCAAAATACATAAGACCTTAAAAGAATCTTTTGGCATGTGGTAACTGGTTTTTCAAATAGCCTTAGGCTTTCTTTTTCTTCTTCTTTGTATCTGCTTAATGTAAGAAGTCAGAGGAGAAAGCAGGGAAACGGAATCTGAAATTAGTGATCTAGGCCTACAGCTCTCCATTTGTGAAATATTTATTTCATACTTATCCTTGGAAGCTTGTTAGCCTAGTGTTTTGAAAATCAGTAATCCATAATTTAAGAGTCCAGATGAACTGATCTTACAAAGACTAATATCTGGCAGAGAAGAATAGGGACACTTCTTGAAATTGCTTCCTTGATTTTTAACCGAGAGTGAAAAGCCTTGACATCTGGTCTTAATCCAACAAGTCTGACCTTCTGTTGATGAAGGTCACAACAGTACACATTTTTGAACACTTGCAAAATAAGACCTCTTGTAATTTTCATACTAGTACAGCCACTATGGAGAACAGTGTGGAGATTCCTTAAAAAACTGGAAATAGAACTGCCTTATGATCCAGCAATCCCACTGCTAGGCATACACACTGAGGAAACCAGAAGGGAAAGAGACACGTGTACCCCAATGTTCATCGCAGCACTGTTTATAATAGCCAGGACATGGAAGCAACCTAGATGTCCATCAGCAGATGAATGGATAAGAAAGCAGTGGTACATATACACAATGGAGTATTACTCAGCCATTAAAAAGAATACATTTGAATCAGTTCTAATGAGGTGGATGAAACTGGAGCCTATTATACAGAGTGAAGTAAGCCAGAAGGAAAAACATCAATATAGTATACTAACGCATGTATATGGAATTTAGAAAGATGGTAACAATAACCCTGTGTACGAGACAGCAAAAGAGACACTGATGTATAGAACAGTCTTATGGACTCTGTGGGAGAGGGAGAGGGTGGGAAGATTTGGGAGAATGACATTGAAACATGTAAAATACCATGTAAGACACAAGTTGCCAGCCCAGGTTCAATGCACGATACTGGATGCTTGGGGCTAGTGCACTGGGACGACCCAGAGGGATGGTATGGGGAGGGAGGAGGGAGGAGGGTTCAGGATGGGGAACGCATATATACCTGTGGCAGATTCATTTTGATGTTTGGCAGAACTAATGCAATTATGTAAAGTTTAAAAATAAAATAAAATTTAAAAGAAAAAAAAAAGATCTTTAAAATCACTGTTCCATTGAAGAACATTTGCAAGACCAGTATTGATCACCTGGTAAATGTTGCTTATTATGACCAAATTGGAAAATTCTTAGAAACAGTCATTTCTACTGTAATTATTCTGAACTCAGACATTGGATATTATTTTCTAGAAAATAATTCTGAAGCAATCGTTCTAAATAAATCCTGCTGCTGCTGCTAAGTCACTTCAGTCGTGTCTGACTTGGTGCCACCCCATAGACTTCAGCCCACCAGGCTTCCCCGCCCCTGGGATTCTCCAGGCAAGAACACTGGAGTGGGTTGCCATTTCCTTCTCCAATGTGTGAAAGTGAAGTCGCTCAGTCATGTCCGACTCTTAGCAACCACATGGACCGCAGCCTACCAGGCTTCTCTGCCCATGGGATTTTCCAGGCAGGAGTACTGGAGTGCCTTCTCCAAATAAATCATAAATATGCCAATATCTCTCAGTGTGAAAGAAATATGAGGAAAATAAACTAATCTCTACACCATCAATATGTTTCACCTGACATGAATGCTACAGGTTTTCATAAAAATAGCATCTCTGAGACAGAATTCACATTCCAAAAAGTTCACCCTTTTAAAGTGTACAATTTAGGGGGCGGGTGGTGGGACAGGGAGGTTTCTAGCATGTTCAGCATTGCACATTGTTTTAGTTCAGAAAATTTTCATCAGCTAAAGAAAGATTGTTATTTTCAAAATCATTTTGTCTGTTTTGGGTTCCTTATGTTTTCGTGTGAATTTTAGGATCACTTTTTTCATCTCTGTAGAAGTAGCAGCTGGGATTGTGTTGGGATAGGTTGAGTTTGTAGATCATCTTAATCAAGTCTTCAGACCCATAAGCATGAGATGTATTTTCATTTATTTAATTTCTTTAATTTCTCTGAAAAGTTTTACAATTATTAGTGATAATTTTATATTTTTATTTATTTTTAATATTTTATTGGTACTCTTGTAATTGTCATCTAAATTTTATTTTAGAATTGTTGATTACTAGGGTATAGAAAGGGGCTTCCCAGGGGGCACAAATGGTAAAGAACCTGCCTGCCAATGCAGGAGACACAAGAGATGCAGGTTCCATCTCTGGGTCAGGAAGATCCTCTGGAGGAGGGCATGGCAACCCACTTCAGTATTCTTGCTGGAAAATCCCCATGGACAGAGGAGCCTGGTGGGCTACAGTCCATAGGATCACAAAGAATCAGACAGGACTGAAGGGACTTAGTACAGTGTATAGAAATATAATTTTTAAAAAGTTGATCTTGTGTCCTGTACCTTTTCTGAACTGGCTCATTAGATCTGATTATTTATTAGTTGATTTCTTGGATTTTTTAAGATATACGATCACATGCTATGCAGGTAGATACTTTTAGTTATTTTTTCTAATCTGAATGTTTTTTATTGCCTAAATTGCCCTAGATAAAACCTCTATACAGCATTGAATAAAAATGTCAAGAGTGTTACTATCTTCTTCGTGTTCTTACAAGAAAAAGCATTCTGTATGATGTTAGCTGTGAGGTTTTCGTAAATAGCATTTTTGGGGAAATTTCTGTCTCTTCCTAGTTTGCTAAATATTTTACTGTGAAAGGATGCTTGCTGGATTTCTGTAAAATTCTTTTCTTAGGTTTGTTGAGATGATTGTGTCGTTTTTGTCCTTTATCCTGTTAATACAGCCTATTACATTGATTTTTCATATGTTGAATTCATCTTGCATCCCTGGGGAATAAATTGCACTTTTGTTACAGAGTGCTGTCAGTTTCTGTATAATCCTTCTTATATCTTGTTGGATTTGGTTTGCTAGTATTTTTGTTGAAGATTTTTGCATTTATAAATCATCAGAGATATTCAGCCATAGTTTTCTTTTCCTGTCATGTCTTCATCTGGTTTTGCTATCAAGATATTACTGATCACATAGAATAACTTGGGGCATATTCCATCCTTTTCTACTTTTTTGAAACAGTTGATGAAATATGTGTAATAATTTTTTTTCTTAAACATTTGGTAGATTTACTAGCAAAGTCTGAGCTTACCTGAGCCCAGGCTTATCTTGTGGAATTTTTTGATTAATAATTCAGTATGTTTACTTGTTATATATCTATTCAGACTTCCTATTTCTTGAGTCAGTTTCAGAAGTTTTTGTCTCTCTACCTAACTCATTGCTATATAATTATTCATAGTATACCTTTATAATTTCTGTTATTCCTCTAAGAGTGATAGTGACATGCTTCTTTTAAAGTCCTTAACATAGTAACTTCAGTCTCTTTCTTTTGTTTGGTTATCTAGCTAAGTCCTTTGAGTGTTTTGTTGTTTTGGTTTTTTTTTTGGTCTTTCCTAGAGCCAGTTTTTTTTTTCAATTTTCTATTTTTTTTATTTTTTTCTATTGTTTTCCTGTACTCTATTTCATTAAGTTCCCCTCTAATCTTTATTAATTTACTTCCCTCTGCCTGGGTTTTTTGTGTGTTTTGTTTTTTAGTTTTTTTAAAGATTCAAGGTCAGTTTTTTTTTTTATTGAAGTATAGTTGATTTATAGTGTTTCAGGTATACAGTAAAGTGATTCAGTCATTCTTACATGTATTATTTTTCAGAGTATTTTCCATTGTAGATTATATACAAGACATTATATTTCCTGTGCCATACAGTAGGGCTTTGTTGTTTATCTATTTTATATATAATAGTATGTATATGTTGGTCCCAAATTCCTATAGTCTGTCTCCTTTTTTCCTTTTGGTAACTGTAAGTTTGTTTTCTATGTATGTGAGTCTTTTTCTATTTTGTATGTAAGTTAATTTGTATCATTTTTTTTAGATTCCCTATATAAGCAATATGATGTGTCTTCCTGGTTTACTTCACTTAGTATGATAATCTCTAGATCTATGCAGTATCTGTGTTGTTGCAAATGACATTATTTCATCCTTTTTATGGCTGAGTAATATTCCATTGTATATATGTACCACATCTTCTTTATCCATCTGTCATCGGACATTTTGTTTGCTTTCCTGTCTTGGCTTTTGTAAATAGTGGTGCTGTGAACATTGAAATGCATGTATCTTTTCGTATTAGAGTTTTCATCTTCTCCAGATACATGCCAAAAAGTGAGATTGCTGGGTCATATGGTAATTCTGTGTTTAGTTATTTAAGGAACCCAGACCTCCATACTGTTTTCCATAGTAGCCATTGTTTTCTTCCAGTGGTAAAGAATCTGCCTGCCAACTCAAGAGATACAGGTTCGATCCCTGGGTTGGCAACATCCTCTGGAGGAGGAAATGGCAACCCACTCCAGTATTCTTGTCTGGAGAATCCCATGGACAGAGGAGCCTGGTGGTCTACAGTCCATAGTGTCACAAAGAGTCAGACACGACTGAGCATGACTGAGCACACACACACATACCAATTCACATTCCTACCAACAGCATAATAGAGTTCCTTTTTATTAAAACCTTCTCCAACATTTGTTATTTGTAGACTTTGCTGATGGCCATTCTGACTAATGTGAAGTGATACCTCATTGTAGTTTTGATGTTCATTTTTCTGATAATTAGCAATGATGAGCATTTTGTCATGTGACTGTTGGCCATCTGGATGTCTTCTTTGGATAAATGCCTGTTCAAGTTTATTGTCCATTTCTGATTGGATAGTTTTGGGGTTTTTGTTTTGTTTGGTAGTTTGCTATATGAGCTGTTTGTATAATTTGGAAATTAATCCCTTGTCAGTCACATTATTTGCAAATATTTTCTCCTATTCCATAGGTTTTACAATTTCCTTTGGTCTACAAAATCTTTTAAGTTTGGTTAGGTTCCATCATTTATTTTTGCTTTTGCTTCCATTACTCTTGGTATGTGAGCTCAGTTGCTCAGTCCTGTCCAGCTCTTTGTGACCCCATGGACTGTAACCCACCAGGCTCCTCTGTTCATGAAATTTTCCAGGCAAGAATACTGCATTGGGTTGCTACTTCCTACTCCAGAAGATCTTCCCAACCCATAGATTGAATGCACATCTGTTGGATCTCCTACATTGGCAGGTGGATTCTTTACCACTGTGTCACCTGGGAAGCCCCTATTACTCTAAGAGATAGGTCTGAAAAAATTATTGCTGTGATTTATGTCAAAGAGTGTTCTCCTTGTGTTTTTCTCTAGGAGTTTTATAGTATCCAGCCTTATATTTAGGTCTTCCATTCATCTTGAGTTTACTTTTGTATATGGTATTAGAGAGTGTTCTGATTTCTTTTACATGTAGATATCCAGTTTCCCAGCATCACTTATGGAAGAGACTATCTTTTCTCCATTGTATATTCTTGCCTCTTTTGCCATAGATTAATTGAACATAGGCATGTGGGTTTATTTCTGGGCTTTCTGTCCTGTTCCATTATCACTGTGTCTTTGTGCCAGTACCATACTGTGTTGATTACTGTAGCTTTGTAGCATAGGTTGATACTGTAAAAGGCTAGCATGGAACTGAGGTGAGGGGATAAAATTACGGAAAGATAAACTGCTATGAAGCTCATGGTTCTTACTGAACATCTACCATTCTTTTTGCATAATACTCCTTAATTTGTTGCAAACAGTTGGTGAGAATGTAAATTGGTGTGTGTGTGTGTGTGTGTGTATACACACATGTGTATGTTGCTCAGTTGTGTCCAACTCTTTGGAGATATTTCTAAACAAAGTAAGCTGGAAATGTTACTTTTGAGATTCCTATTTATGGATCAGTTTAAAAGTTCCTACGATATTTGAGAGTTTAGGTTTTCTGTAAGAGAAAAATGGTTTCTATGTATTTGCATGCAACCACAAGTTTCTAAAGGAGATCAGTCCTGGGTGTTCTTTGGAAGAAATGATGCTAAAGCTGAAACTCTAGTACTTTGGCCACCTCATGTGAACAGTTGACTCATCAGAAAAGACTCTGATGCTGGGAGGGATTGGGGGCAGGAGGAAAAGGGGACGACAGAGGATTAGATGGCTGGATGGCATCACCAACTTGATGGACATGAGTTTGAGTGAACTCCGGGAGTTGGTGATGGACAGGGAAGCCTGGCGTGCTGCAATTCATGGGTCGCAAAGAGTCGGACACAACTGAGCAACTGAACTGAACAAGTTTCTTAAAGAAATAGCAAACATTTTTCTTTAAGTGGAGCAGGAAGTAAGTGACCTGAATGATTTTGAGGGGAAAGAGGAAGTAAAAAAAAAAAAAAACGTGGTAACATTCACAGTACAAAAAAGTAACATCAGTCCTATTCATATGTGTGATAAAGACCTGAGTAGCCAAAGAGGATTATAAATCACTGTACACAGATCAGTGCCACTGAAGAATTTGTTGACTGTAGAAACATGAAAGTATCTGAAATAGAAACCTGAATATGTTTCCAAGTTGGAAGGCTTTGTATCAGTTTCTAAAAGAGGAAAGCATTAAAAAATAGAGTGCTACCTATGCCTTATTTATTTATCTTTAAATAGAAAGTAGCAAAGAAGTGATAGATTTGATTCAGCCAGTGGTATTCAGATATAAAGTAAAGTGGGCTATTATAGAGGATGAGGGGGTACCATCAGTGGTATATGCTGCTCCAAACATGAGGAACTAAGTGGCTGACACCTGACTTTCCTTCCCTGCCTCTTAATCCAGGATCTTTTATGATGCTTTAATTATAGAACATACTGCTAATGGCTAAAGAAATACAACTGTTTGAGGGAATATTTAAGTGCAGTGCTGTTTATCAAAAAGCATATCAGTTCAGTTCAGTTCAGTCGCTCAGTCGTGTCCGACTCTTTGCAACCCCATGAGTTGCAGCACGCCAGGCCTCCCTGTCCATCACCAACTCCTGGAGTTCACCCAAATTCACAGCCATCGAGTCAGTGATGCCATCCAGCCATCTCATCCTCTGTCGTCCCCTTCTCCTCCTGCCTCCAATCCCTCCTAGCAGCAGAGTCTTTTCCAATGAGTCAACTCTTCGCTTGAGGTGGCTAAAGTACTGGAGTTTCAGCTTTTGCATCAGTCCTTCCAAAGAAGACCCAGGACTGATCTCCTTTAGAATGGACTGGTTGGATCTCCTTGCAGTCCAAGGGACCCTCAAGAGTCTTCTCCAACACCACAGTTCAAAAGCATCAATTCTTTGGCACTCAGCTTTCTTCACAGTCCAACTCTCACATCCATACATGACCACTGGAAAAACCATAGCCTTGACTAGACGGACCTTTTTTGGCAAAGTAATGTCTCTGCTTTTCAATATACTATCTAGGTTGGTCATAACTTTCCTTCCAAGTAGTCAGCGTCTTTTAATTTCATGGCTGCAATCACCATCTGCAGTGATTTTGGAGCCCAAAAAAATAAAGTCTGACACTGTTTCCACTGTTTCCTCATCTATTTCCCATGAAGTGATGGGACCAGATGCCATGATCTTCATTTTCTGAATGTTGAGCTTTAAGCCAACTTTTTCACTCTCCTCTTTCACTTTCATCAAGAGGCTTTTTAGTTCCTCTTCACTGTCTGCCATAAGGGTGGTGTCAACTGCATATCTGACATTATTGATATTTCTCCCAGCAATCTTGATTCCAGCTTGTGCTTCTTCCAGCCCAGCATTTCTCATGATGTACTCTGCATAGAAGTTAAATAAGCAGGGTGACAATATACAGCCTTGATGTACTCCTTTTCCTGTTTGGAACGAGTCTGTTGTTCCATGTCCAGTTCTAACTGTTGCTTCCTGACCTGCATATAGGTTTCTCAAGAGGCAGGTCAGGTGGTCTGGTATTCCCATCGCTTTCAGAATTTTCCACAGTTTATTGTGATCCACGCAGTCAAAGGCTTTGGCATAGTCAATAAAGCAGAAATAGATCTTTTTCTGGAACTCTCTTGCTTTTCCGATGATCCAGAGGATGTTGGCAATTTGATCTCTGGTTCCTCTGCCTTTTCTAAAACCGGGTTGAACATCTGGAAGTTCCTCTTCACGTATTGCTGAAGCCTGACTTGGAGAACTTTGAGCATTACTTTACTAGCATGTGAGATGAGTGCAATTGTGCAGTAGTTTGAGCATTCTTTGGCATTGCCCTCTTTGGGATTGGAATGAAAACTGACCTTTTCCAGGTCCTGTGACCACTGCTGAGTTTTCTAATGTTCCCTAATACATTGAAGCTAAAACATGGCTGCTTAGAAACAGATACATTTTTTTAAGACCAGATGACTTTTCCCTTTCCTTCCATCCATAACTCTCTCTGAAATGCTATTTGCTCTCTTCTCTTTAACAGGTTTTTTTAAAACATGTTGTGCATTTCTTTTTTATTTTTTATGCCACTTTATTATTATTTTTTAATTGAAGGTTAATTGCTTTACAGAATTTTGTGCTTTTCTGTCATACATCAGCAAGAATCAGTCATAGATACACCCATGTCTCCTCCCTCCTGAAACTCCCTCCCCATCCCGCCCTTCTAGATTGTCACAGAGCCCTTGTTTGAGTTCCCTGAGTCATACAGCAAATTCCCATTAGCTATTGATTTTACATATTGAACTGTAAATTTCCATGTTACTGAGAGAGTCAATAAGCAGGTTGATAAGAAGTCCAGGGTCCCCGAGGAGGAAAGAAGGGTCTGGAATTCTCAAGGAGGAGAAAAGGACAAACATCTTTTTTTTTTTCCCTCTAGTTCCTTAGTCTTAGTTACATAAAATGTTGTTTTCTTTAAGTCGGGAACTGATGATTACACAACAAACAACTCAGTTTAAACTCTGTACTAAGGATTATATAGCAACAATGTGTCCTGATTGAGGACAGTTTCTTCTTCCTGAAAACCTTCTGACTAATCCTATTATCTTAAAATGAATAGTATGTGAGTAGGTCTAGTAAGATCTTTACAACCTTGAGACATTCTTTAGATTTATTGTAATAACCAATTAAAAAGTATATAACTCCCTTAGACTAGCGAGGGCGGCACTCTCCATCCCCCTTCTGATGTCTGTGTCAGAAGCTTTTTCTGTCCCTTTTCATACTTTAATAAAACTCTGCTACACAAAAGCTCTTGAGTGATCAAGCCTGGTCCCAAAGCTAAATCTTCTTCTTTGGAGATCAAGAATCCAACACTGATCACCATAAGCTGTCATTACTGTCTCCATACATCTCACCCTCTTCCTTCTCCTCTCCCCCGATAGCCATAGGTCTGTTCTTTATGTCTGTTTCTCCATTGCTGCCCTGAAAATAAATTCATCAGTACCATCTTTCTAGATTCCATATATATGTGTCAGTATACAATATTTAAAGATCTGCTGGAGAAGGGATAGGCTACCCAGTCCAATATTCTTGGGCTTCGATTGTGGCTCAGCTGGTAAAGAATCTGACTGCAGTATAGGAGATCTGTTTGCTCCCTGGGTTTTGAAGATCCCCTGGAGAAGGGAAAGGCTACCCATTCCAGTATTCTGGCCTGGAGAATTCCATGGACTGTATAGTCCATGAGGTTGCAAAGAGTCGGACACTACTGAGTGACTTTCACTTTTCTTTCTATACGTTATTTGTATTTTTCTTTCTGACTTAACTTCACTCTGTATAATAGGCTCTAGGTTCATCTGCCTCATTGGAACTGACTCAAATGCATTTGTCTTTATGGTTGAGTAGTATTCCATTGTATATATGTACCACAACTTCTTTATCCATTCATCTGTTGATGGACATTTTGGTTGTTTCCTTTTTCTGCTGCTAAGTCACTTTCTAGCTATTGCAAATAGTGCTGCAATGAACATTGGGATACATGCGTTTTTTAAATTTTTGGTTTCCTCAGGATATATGCCTGGGGGCGTATATGCCTAGTGGTATATAGTAGTGGGATTGCTGGGTCATAAGGTGGTTTCATTCCTAGTTTTTTAAGGAATCTCCATACTGTCTTCCATGGTGGCTGTATCAATTTACATTCCCACCAGCAATAAAAGAGGGTTCCCTTTTTTTCATGTTGTTAAGATGGTAATACTCCTCCAAACTGAGCTATAGGTTCAACAGAATACCTATCAAAATCTTAGCTGCCATTTTTGCAAAAGCTGGCAAGCTCATTGTAAAATTCATCTAACATGTAAGGAGTATCCAAAACAGTCTCTAAAAAGATCAAAGTTAGAGAATTTATATTTTCCAACTGCAAAACTTACTCTAAAGCTGCACTATTCAAGTCAGTGTGCTGTTTCATAAGAATCAATGAAATAAAATTGAAAGTCCATAAATAAACTGTTCCCTTTGTGGTCAGTTGATTTTTGACAAAGCTGCAAGAAAAGTCAGTGGGCAAAAGATAATCTTTTCAACAAAGTGTACTGGGACAACTAGATAGTCACATACAAAAGAGTCAAGTTGAACCCCTTCCTCACATCATACACAAAATTTAAATTAAGGTGTATAATATGCCTAAATTTAGGAGGTAAAATTATAAAAACTTAGGAAAAAATAGAAGTAGTTTTTTCATGATGCTTAGCTCAGGCAGTGGTTTCTTAGATTTGATATTAAAAATACAAGTAACAAAAGAAAAATAGATATATTGAACTTTTTCAAAATTAAAAATATCTGGGCTTCAAAGGACAGCATTATGAAAGTGAAATATAATACTTAGAATGGAAAAAAAAGTTTGAAGATCATAAGGGGCTTGGTATCAATAAAAGAACACAGGGAAAATGTATTCAATATCTTATAACCTATAATGGAAAAGATCTGAAAAGAATGTGTATATATATGTATATATATATACACACACACCCATACATATAGCTGAATCACTTTGCTAAACACCTGAATCGTTGTAAATCAACCATACTTCAATTTTTAAAAAAGGAAAAAACAATATTAAAAGAGCCCTTACAACTTAATAATAAAACTATGATTAACCCAATGGGTAAAGGTTTTGAATACACATTTCTGCAAAAAATATGTCAAATTGTTCAAATGGACAATCAGCATATGAAAAATAAAGTCAACATCATTAATTCTTAGGGAGATGTGTATCAAACCTGAAATGATTTATCACCTCACACTCACAAAAATGTCTACAGTAAAAAAGACAATAACAAGTGTTGGTAAATTGGAACTTCTCACATATTGCTGGCAGGGTTTTACAGTGGTGCTGATTTGGAAAAGATTTTAGCAGTTTATCAGAAAAGCTAGCCATAAAGTTTATGTGTGATGTAATAGTTCCATTTCTAGATAAATACCTATGATAAAAATAGTCACCTGTAGTTGAATTGCCATAGCAATGTTATTTAAAAAGTAGAAACAGCTGAAATGTTCATCACCTGACAAATGGATAAATAAATGTGGTATATCTGTAAAATGGAATATTATTTGGCCATCAAAGGAAGGAAGTATTGATATGTGTGATAGCATAGATTCACCTTGAAAACGTCATACTAAATGATAGAAGCCAAATGTAAAGGCCGCATTGTACAGATTCATTTATATAGAGTCAGTGGAATAGGCAAACTCATACAGACTGAAAGTAGATTGAGGGTTACCATGGACTACGGGGGCTTCCCTGATAGCTCAGTTGGTAAAGCATCCACCTGCAGTGCAGGAGACCCCAGTTCTATTCCTGGGTCAGAAAGAGGAATAGAGAAGGGAGAGGAGAAGGGAGAGGCTACCCACTGTAGTATTCTTGGCCTTCCCTGTGTCTCAGCTGGTAAAGAATCCACCTCCAGTGAGGGAGACCTGGGTTTGATCTCTGGGTTGGGAACATCCCCTGGAGAAGAGAAAGGCTACCCACTCTAGTATTCTAGCCTAGAGAATTCCATGGGCTGTATAGTCCATGGGGTTGCAAAGAGTTGGACACGACTGAGCAACTTTCACTTTCACGTGGGCTATGGGAAGGGCAAAATGGAGAATGAGTACTAATGGTACCAAGTTTCTTATAGAGGTGATGAAAACACTCTGTAATTAGACAGTGGTGATGACTGTACAGTTCTATGTGTATGCTAAAAAAAAAAAAAAAACTGAATTGTACACTTAAAAGGATGGATTGTATGGTATGGGAATTAGATCTCCATAAAACTCTCTTTTAAAAAATGCACAATGCTGTACGTTTAAAAAACAAAGATGAAGATTAAAAACAGCCAATAGGGGGGTGGTACTAAGATGGCGGAGGAATAGGACAGGGAGACCCACTTTCTCCCCCACAAATTCATCGAAAGATCATTTAAACACTGAGGAAATACCACAAAACAACTTCTGAATGCTGGCAGAGGACACCAGGCACCCAGAAAGGCAGCCCATTGTTTTTGAAAGGAGATAGGACAAAAGATAAAAGATAAAAAGAGAGACAAAAGAATTAGGGATGGAGACCCATCCTGGGGGGGAGTCATAAAAGAGAAGTTTCCAAACATCAGGAAACCCTCTCACTGGCGGTCTGCGGGGAGTTGTGGAATCTCAGAGGGCAACATACCAGGAGGAAAAAATAAATAAAACCCATAGATTACGTGCATAACTGCAACTCCCAGAGGAGAAGTAGCCCAGACACTCGGGTCTGCCACCAGCAAGTGTGTCTGAACAGGGAGGCCCGGGCTTTACTGCTTAGGGTAAGGACTGGGCCTGAATGCCCTGATGCAATCTGAGGGAGCTAACTGTGGGATGAAGTGAAGTGAAGTCGCTCAGTCGTGTCCGACTCTTTGCAACCCCATGGACTGTAGTCTACCAGGCTCCTCCATCCATGGGATTTTCCAGGCAAGAATACTGGAGTGGGTTGCCATTTCCTTCTCCAGGGGATCTTCCCTACCCAGGGATTGAACCCGGGTCTCCCACATTGCAGGCAGACACTTTAACCTCTGAGCCACCAGGGAAGCCCAACTGTGGGATAGCCAGAGAAAGAAAAAAAAAGAGAGAACTTTCATGCAAAAAGCTCCAATCTAAGGCACTGCCAGGCTGCTCACAGAACAAAGGACTGAGCGAATACCAGAGGAGAGCTAGCCAGCTGCAGATTGGCCCATGCCCCGCCAGAGGTGGAGACAGCCATAGCCGGAAGGCAAGGGGCAAACTCGGCCCCAGAGATGGCATCCTCTACCAAACTGCGAGCAGGTTCCCAGTTGCTAACTAAGATTCCTGGGATCCTGGACCGTTGACATCTGCTAGGAGGGTCGCAAGCAAAGATCAGTTCCCCAGAGGAAACACACGGCACACCTGAGATAGCCCTCCCACTGCACACCAGGAAACTGAGCAGCTGGGACGGAAGAGGTGATAAGATGCATTGCCACACTTGGGGAGCATAAGCTCGCCAAGCACCTGGTCGCCTGAGCTGCTCAGACCTGGGAAGGGCACAAAATACAAGCCTAACCGAGTCTGTGCCTTTGTGGAGTACCCAAGAACCTGAACCTGAGTGGCTTAGACCTGGGAAGCGCACACAAGCCAGGGCCCACCTTAGACGGTTCCCCTGCAGAGCAACCTGGAGCCTGAGCAGTGTAGACCTGGAAAGAGCACACACCGTTGAGTGAGGGCAAACCCAGTGTGACCCAGACACTGCAAGCACTCCCGACACGCTCCAGTGATACTTGTTTGCAGTGTTCCACCCTCCCGGCAGCACAATTGAATAAAGTGAACCTAAATAAATGACCCGGAGAAGGCAATGGCATCCCACTCCAGTACTCTTGCCTGGAAAATCCCATGGACGGAGGAGCCTGGTGGGCTGCAGTCCATGGGGTCACGAAGAGTTGGACACGACTAAGCGACTTCACTTTCACTTTGCACTTTCCTGCATTGGAGAAGGAAATGGCAACCCACTCCAGTGTTCTTCCCTGGAAAATCCCAGGAACGGGGGAGCCTGGTGGGCTGCCGTCTATGGGGTCGCACAGAGTCGGACACAATTGAAGTGACTTAGCAGCAGCAGCAGCAAATAAATGACCACCTTTGCCCCCTTGTGTGAGGGTGGAAGTTAGATACTGAAGAGACTTGTAAACAGAGGAAACCAAAATAAACAAGGAAGAGGTAACCACTTTGGAAGTCACAGGTGCAATAGATTAAAACCCTGTACTTAACATTGGGTACATTGGAAGGGACCTATAGACCTTGAGAAGTATAAGCTGAAACAAGGAACTATCTGAAACTGAACTGACTCCACACTGCCCTTAATTCTCCAGAGAAATTCCTAGACTATTTTACTAGTACCATTTTTTAATTAAAAAAATTTTTTTTATTTTTAAGTTCTTTATTACTCCTTTAATTTTCATTTTTAAAACCTACTAATACCTTGCAAAATAAAAGACCCTACTTTTAAAGCAAATTTCATATACTTTTTTATAACTTTTGCGATTTTGTTTTGTTTTTTTTAATATTGTATTTTCAAGAGTATAACCCCTACTCTAGGTTTTTAATCTTTGCTTTTTGGTATTTGTTATCAATTCTGTACTGAATCCAATCTTCAGTACCCATTTTTACTTAGGAGTGTGATTACTGGCTTGATTGCTCTCTCCCCTTTTGACTCTCTGGACATGACTGAGCGACTTTCACTTTCACATGGACTAGGGGAAGGGCAAAATGGAGAATGAGTACTAACGGTACCAAGTTTCTTATAGAGGTGATGAAAACACTCTGTAATTAGACAGTGGTGATGACTGTACAGTTCTATGTGTATGCTAAAAAAAAAAAAAAAACCCAACACTGAATTGTACACTTAAAAGATGGATTGTATGGTATCCCCCAGGTCACCTCTATCTCCTCCCTCCCGCTTCTCTTCTCTACTTAACTCTGTGAATCTCTTTGGATATTTCAGGCTGTGGAGAACACTTAGGGAGCTGATCACAGGCTCAATTGGTCTCTTTCCTTTTGATTCCCCCCTCCTCTCCTCCTGGTCACCTCTATCTCCTTCCTCCTTCTTCCCTTCTCTGTGGAACTCCTTGAACCTCTTTGAGTGTTCCAGACTGTGGAGTGCAAATAGGGAATTGATTACTCACTAGACTGCTCTCTCCCCTTTTGACTCCCCCTCTTCTACTCCAAGGCACCTCTATCTCCCTCCTCCCTCTTCTCTTTTCCATGTAACTCTGTGAACCTCTCAGGGTGTCCCCCACTGTGGAGAATCTTTTCACCATTAACCTAGATGTTTTATCATTGGTGCTGTATGGATGGAGAAGTCTTGAGGCTATGGTAAGAATAAGACTGAAAGCCAGAGGCAGGAGGCTTAAATCCAAAACCTAAGAACACCAGAAAACTCCTGACTCCAGGGAACATTAACAAGAGCTCATCCAAAAGCCTCCATACCTACACTGAAACCAAGCTCCACCCAAGAGCCAACAAGTTTCAGAGCAAGACATACCAAGCTAATTCTCCAGCAATGCAGGAACATAAACCTGAGCACAAAAATACAGGCGGCCAAAAGTCACACCAAACCCATAGACACCTCAAAACTCACTACTGGACACTTCATTGCACTCCAGAGAGAAGAGATCCCGCTCCACCCACCAGAACATTGACCCAAGCTTCCCTAACCAGGAAACCTTGACAAGCCACTCGTCCAACCCCACCCGCAGGGAGGAACCTCCACAATAAAGAGGAACTACAAACTTCCAGCATACAGAAATGCCACCCCAAACACAGCAACCTAAACAAGATGAAAAGGCATAGAAATATTCAGCAGGTAAAGGAACATGACAAAAGTCCACCAAACCAAACCAAAGAGTAGGAGATAGGCAGTCTACCTGAAAAAGAATTCAGAATAATGATAGTAAAAATGATCCAAAAGCTTGAAAACAAAATGGAGTTACAGATAAATAGTCTGGAGACAAAACATGAGAAGATGCAAGAAAAGTTTAACAAGAACCTAGAAGAAATAAAAAAGAGTCAATCAATAATGAATAATGCAATAAATGAGATCAAAAGCACTTTGGAGGGAACCAACAGTAGAATGACTGAGGCAGAAGATAAGATAAGTGAGGTGGAAGATAGAATGGTGTTAATAAATGAAGCAGAGGGGAAAAAAGAAAAAAGAATTAAAAGAAATGAGGACAATCTCAGAGACCTCTGGTACAATCTTAAACACCCCAACATTTAAATCATAGGAGTCCCAGAAAAAGAAGATGACAAAAAGAAAGGCCATGAAAAAATACTTGAGGAGATAAGAGTTGAAAACATCCCTAAAATGGAGAAGGAAATAGTCACCCAAGTCCAAGAAACCCACAGAGTCCCAAACAGGATAAACCCAAGACAAAACAGCCCAAGACACACATTAATCAAATTAATGAAGATCAAACACAAAGAACAAATACTAACAGCAGCAAAGGAAAAACAACAAATAACTCACAAGGGGATCCCCATAAGGATAACAGCTGATCTTTCAATAGAAACTCTTCAGGCCAGGAGGGAATGGCAGGACATACTTAAAGTGATGAAAGAGAAAAACCTACAACCCGGATTACCATATCCAGCAAGGATCTCATTCAAATATGAAGGAGAAATCAAGAGCTTTACAGACAAGCAAAAGCTCAGAGAATTCAGCACCACCAAACCAGCTCTTCAACATATGATAAAGGATCTTCTATAGACAGGAAACACAGAAAAGGTTTATAAACTCAAACCCAAAACAACAAAGTAAATGGCAATAGGATCATACTTATCATTACGTTAAATGTAAATGAGTTGAATGCCCCAATCAAAAGACAAAGACTGGCTGAGTAGATACAAAAACAAGACCCCTGTATATGCTGTCTACAAGAAACCCACCTCAAAACAAGGGACACATACAGACTGAAAGTGAAGGGCTGGAAAAGCATATTTCACCCAAATGGAGACCAAAAGAAAGCAGGAGTAGCAGTACTCATATCAGATAAAAGAGACTTTAAAATAAAGGCCGTGAAAAGACACAAAGAAGGACACTACATAATTATCAAAGGATCAATCCAAGATGAAGATATAACAATTATATATGCACCCAACATAAAAGCACTGCAATATGTAAGGCAAATGCTAACAAGTATAAAAGGGGAAGTTAACAATAACTCAATAATATTGGGAGACTTTAATATCCCACTCACACCTATGGATACATCAACTAAACAGAAAATTAGCAAGGAAACACAAACTTTAAATGATACAATGGACCAGTTAGACCTAATTTATATCTATAGGACATTTCACCCTAAAACAATGAATTTCACCTTTTTCTCAAATGCATACAGAACCTTCTCTAGGGTAGATCACATCCTGCACCATAAATCTAGCCTTGGTAAATTCAAAAAAACTGAAATCATTCCAATCATCTTTTCTGACCGCAATGCAGTAAGATTAGATGTCAACTATAGAAAAAATCTATTAAAAGTACAAACATATGGAGGCTAAACAACACACTTCTGAATAACCAACAAATCACAGAAGAAATCAAAAAAGAAATCAAAATATGCATGGAAACTAATGAAAATGAAAACACAACAACCCCAAACCGGTGGGACCCTGTAAAAGCAGTGCTAAGGGGAAGGTTCATAGCAATACAAGCCTACCTCAAGAAACAGGAGAGAAATCAAATAAATAACCTAACTCTACACCTAAAGCAACTAGAAAAAAAGAAATGAAACACCCACAGGGTTAGTAGAAGGAAAGAAATCTTAAAAATTAGGGCAGAAATAAATGCAAAAGAAACAAGACCATAGCAAAAATCAACAAAGCTAAAAGCTGGTTTTTTAAGAAGATAAATAAAATTGACAAACCATTAGCCAGACTTATTAAGAAACAAAGGGAGAAGAATCAAATCAACAAAATTAGAAATGAAAATGGAGAAATCACAACAGACAACACAGAAATACAAAGGATCATAAAAGACTACTATTAGCAACTCTATGCCAATAGAATAGACAACTTGGAAGAAATGGACAAATTCTTAGAAAAGTATAACTTTCCAAAACTGAACCAGGAAGAAATAGAAAATCTTAACAGACCCATCAAAAGCATGGAAATCAAAACTGTAATCAGAAATCTTCCAACAAGCAAAAACCCAGGACCAGACAGCTTCACAGCTGAATTCTACCAAAGATTTAGAGAAGAGCTAACACCTATCCTACTCAAACTCTTCCAGAACATTGCAAAGGAAGGTAAACTTCCAAACTCATTCTATGAGGCCACCATCACCC
The DNA here is from genome assembly GCF_000754665.1 of Bison bison bison. Lineage (NCBI taxonomy): Eukaryota > Metazoa > Chordata > Mammalia > Artiodactyla > Bovidae > Bison > Bison bison. The sequence goes on along the minus strand of NW_011494915.1, from coordinate 122,416 downwards.
TAATACCAAAACCAGACAAAGGTGCCACAAAAAAAGAAAACTACAGGCCAATAGCACTGATGAACATAGATGCAAAACTCCTTAACAAAATTCTAGCAAACAGAATCCAACAACATAGTAAAAAGATCATACATCATGACCAATAGGGTTTTACCCCAGGGATGCAAGGATTCTTCAGTATTTGCAAATCAATCAATGTGATATACCACATTAACAAATTGAAAAATAAAAACCGTATGATTCTCTCAATAGATGCAGAGAAAGCCTTTGATGAAATTCAACATCCATTTATGTTAAAAACCCTCCAGAAAGCAGGCATAGAAGGAACATACCTCAACATAATAAAAGACACATATGATAAACCTACAGCAAACATTATCCTCAATGGTGAAAAATTGAAAGCATTTCCCCTAAAGTCAGGAACAAGACAAGGGTGCCCACTCTCACCACTACTATTCAATAGTAGTTTTGAAAGTTTTAGCCACAGCAATCAGAGCAGAAAAAGAAATAAAAGGAATCCAGATTGGAAAAGAAGTAAAACTCTCACTGTTTGCAGATGACATGATACTCTACATACAAAACCCTAAAGACACCACCAGAAAAGTACTAGAGCTAATCAATGAATATAGTAAAGTTGCAGGATTTAAAATCAAGACACATAAATCCCTTGCATTCCTATACACTAACAATGAGAAAACAGAAAGAGCAATTAAGGAAACAATTCCATTCCCCATTACAACGAAAAGAATAAAATACTTAGGAATAAATCTACCTAAAGAAAAAAAAGACCTATATATAGAAAACTATAAAACACTGATGAAAGAAATCAAAGATGACACAAATAGATGGAGAAATATACCATGTTCATGGATTGGAAGAATCAATATAGTGAAAATGAGTATACTACCCAAAGCAATCTATAGACTCAGTGCAATCCCTATCAAGCTACCAACGGTATTTTTCAGAGAACTAGAATAAATAATTTCACAGTTTTTCTGGAAATACAAATAACCTTGAATTGCCAAAGCAATCTTGAGAAAGAAGAATGGAACTGGAGGAATCAACCTGCCTGACTTCAGGCTCTACTACAGTGCAACAGTCATCAAGACAATATGGTAATGGCACAAAGACAGAAACATAGATCAATGGAACAAAATAGAAAGCCCAGAGATATATCCACGCACCTATGGGCACCTTATCTTTGACAGAGGAGGCAAGAATATGCAATGGAGAAAAGACAATCTCTTTAACAAGTGGTGCTGGGAAAACTGGTCAACCACTTGTAAAAGAATGAAACTAGAACACTTTCTAACTCCATACACAAAAATAAACTCAAAATGGATTAAAGATCTAAATGTAAGACCAGAAACTATAAAACTCCTAGAGGAAAATATAGGGAAAACACTCTCTGACATAAAGCACAGCAGGATCCTCTATGACCCACCTCCGAGAGTAATGGAAATAAAAGCAAAAATTAAAAAATGTGACCTAATTAAACTTAAAAGCTTTTGCACAGCGAAGGAAACTACAAGCAAGGTGAAAAGACAGCCTTCAGAATGGGAGAAAATAATAGCAAACGAAGCAAATGACAAAGAATTAATCTCAAAAATATATAAACAACTCCTGCAGCTCAATTCCAGAAAAATAAATGACCCAAGCAAAAAATGGGCCAATGAACTAAACAGACATTTCTCCAAAGAAGACATATAGATGGCTAACAAACACATGAAATGATGCTCAACATCACTCATTATCAGAGAAATGTAAATCAAAACCACAATGAGGTACCATCTTACGCCAGTCAGAATGGCTGCTATCCAAAAGTCTACAAGCAATAAATGCTGGAAAGGGTGTAGAGAAAAGGGAACCCCTCTTACACTGTTGGTGGGAATGCAAACTTGTACAGCCACTATGGAGATTCCTTAAAAAACTGGAAATATAACTTCCATATGACCCAGCAATCCCACTGCTGGGCATACACACCAAGGAAACCAGAATTGAAAGAGACACGTGTACCCCAGTGTTCATTGCAGCACTGTTTATAATAGCCAGGACATGAAAGAAACCTAGATGTCCATCAGCAGACGAATGGATAAGAAAGCTGTGGTATATCACACGATGAAATATTACTCAGCTATTAAAAAGAATACATTTGAATCAGTTCTAATGAGGTGGATGAAACTGGAGCCTATTATACAGAGTGAAGTAAGTTAGAAAGAAAAACACCAATACAGTATATTAACACATATATATATGGAATTTAGAAAGATGGTAATGATGACACTATATGCAAGACTGCAAAAGAGACACAGATGTAAAGAACAGACTTTTGGACTCTGTGGGAAAAGGCAAGGGTAGGATGATTTGAGACAATAGCATTGAAACATGTATATTATGTGAAATAGTTTGCCAGTCCAGGTTTGATGCATGAGACAGTGTGCTCAGGGCTGGTGTACTGGGATGACCCAGAGGGATGGGATGGGGAGGGCGGTGGGAGGGAGGGTCAGGATGGGGAACACATGTACACCCATGGCTGATTCATGTGAATGTATGGCAAAAACCACCAGAGTATTGTAAAGTAATTAGCCTCCAATTAAAATAAAATTTTAAAAAATAGCCAATATACCCACAATTTAAAAACTTTTGTTGAAACGTTTAATGTGTTTCCTACTTGAAGTTTATTGTGTATTTTATTACTTGTAATTCACATGTACATTTAACTTTTATTCTGTTTTTTTTCCCTCTTTACGTTAGTTGTAAGTGGTTTGTTTGTTTTGTTTTGTTTTGTTTTCATTTTGCTTCCTGGTCTTTATAACTACCATTGATGCTAACTACTTATTTTCCAGAAGTGGACATACCATATCTTACTTTACATTTCCTCTATTTGCCATTCAATTTGTATTCATTTCTTTGCTATAATGTGAGTGAATCAAAAAACAGCTTTGTATATGTACTTTTTCTTATTATAGGGGTTATTTCTTCCACCCGTTGGTAAAAAGAAAGTGTTAACACTGTGTCAAATACTATGAAACATTTTCTAATGTTGGTGGATTTTGCCAAATTTCCTTCCATAGAGTTTCTCTGTCATTTGTTAAGTATTGTGTAGGCAAGTATTAATAGCTCTCCACTGCCACTAACGTTATGTCCACAGGATTTTCTGCGGACATATGTGCAAATTCACCCTAAGCCTTTGAGAAATTGGCCATGTGCCATTAAGAGGATGAGAGCAAGCATGAAATTGGTTATAAACAGGTGCATTGCACAATTGATTATCCAAGCCTCTGTCTCTTCTATAATTAATCATAGGCTCTTTACAAGAGTCATGTTGCAAAGAAACCCACCACTTACAGAGGCAGGAAGGCACCTGGTATCGGGATAGAGGATAAAGACAAGCAGAGGCAGAGAAAACAGAATGTCATTTCAGAGCAAGTCTGTTCATGTGGGCCTGGGGACTTCACATCATGGAAGTGCCCTGAACTGCTGAGAATTTAAATCATCAGACTACACACCTAGTCTTTTAGGGGGCTCTGTAATTGCTGAGGGGACCAGTTTCCTGGGCCAGGTCCATTAGATGTTGTAAGTAAATTTTGGGAAACAGCCATGCAACCCTCACCAAGGGTTTTCTATAGGGTACTTTCATAAAAGTAGAATTTGGTTATTGGCCCAAAGATTCCACCTAGTCATAGCCATGCATGTTATATGGGAGCCCATAGACTTCTTTCAAGCTAAGAAAGAAGGTGATTTTCTTCTTATGATGCAGAACTGAGTCTAAGATCCAGTTCTAGGTGGTCCACCAGAAACAAATGGTGATGTTGAATTGAACAGCTGGCATCTTTTGCAACATGAACTCTCAGTGAGACAAGCTTAAAACAAATCACCAGCTGGCATAGCATTCTAATTTCTGACAGATGTATTAATCACAAGTTTTTATTTCCATAGGCCTACACCCTCACCTCACTCCTGCATCCATAATTTATGTGCTTAATTCATAGTTCACACTGGTGAAATATACAGGGTGGATTTAGAATTTAGAATTGGAATTTCTCAATCTTTAAAGTCATTACATTCTCATGTGTTTTTAATACTCAGTCCAGAAAAAGTCTGTAATTCTACCATTAATATGTCGCTCTTTCCTTTTCCTCAGAGTTTGAAAGATCTGTCCCCGTATTTTTCTTAGCATTACAGCTTTTTTGAGAAGATTCTTGTAATTCATCCATTAATTCCCATTGTTTATGAAGTGTCTTGTCCATCATTCCTCATGTTTTCAGAATCTACATTAAATCTACACCTTTGTATATATTTGAATTTCTTCTCCAACAGTCCTTTTCTATAGCTTTTTTCTTTTTCACTTTGAACTTTTTCATATCTATGTTTCATATCTGCCAACATAGAATTCTTTTCAAACTCTAATATTATAGTAGTAATCACTATATTAATATTTTTAAGACACCTCAACTTATATTTTATTCATTTATTGCCCTTTTTTATCATGTACTTTCTTTGTTCCCTTCATGTTGCTGAGCACTGAGGAGCCAGTGGTGAACAAAAAGTAATTGTCTCCGTGTTTTCATGAAATTCATTGTCTTGTAGAGGTGCCAGATAAGTAGATAAGAATAAGATGTTTTTAAAATTGTAACTACCATAAATATTCTGAAGAAGAGGTAAAGGATGCTGGGAGGGTGTATGAAAGGAAGATATAATCTGGTTTGAAAAGTCAGGGAAGTGAGTTTGAGAAAGTGACACTGAGCTGAGACAGAAAGAATAAATAGGGGTTACTTTTGTGAGTGAGGGAGGGGAAGGAGATAAGAATGTTCCATACAGAGGGAAGAGTATGTGCAAATCTTATCATGGAAGCAGAGAGTGTCCATGACTCTGAACAAAGGCCACTGTGATTGAAATACTTGAGGAGGGGGAGTGTGATAAGAGGTAAAGTTGGTGAAGAAAGCAGTGGCCATATTAATATTTGTCTTCATCCTAAGAGCAGTTACATTAATTTCAGTTATCACTGTCTTAGAGCAGCAAATGTTGATCATTTATAACCATTAGACTCATTATCTCTGTTATCCATTGTGCAGTATCCAACAAGTCTGAATTCAAATACCTGTATGGCCTAGTGGAGTTACTAGTGTTATTCTTGCTGTTGGCATGTGATCTTTCTTGCCCTTGATTTTGAAAGTATTATTTTAAAGTACCCAATAATGCTTTCTGATTCTATATTTTCTCTACCTAATCATCTGTCCTAGTGGTCCCTGGCACAGTGCTTCATGCTTAGCCAGTGATCAGTAGATGCTTGCAGGGTGGTGAGAGAGAAAGAATGAGCTTGAGGTTGCCAGAGGCCTTCTAGAATGCAAAATGCAAAGGCCTCTCAAGGAGTCATTGAGAGAGCCATGTGCTAGTATCTCACAAATTTCTTTCTTTCTTTAAAAAAAACAAAAACACTTTTATTTAGAAAAGCTGAAATGATTGTATGCTAATTTGAACAGTGAGGTTGTTTAAGAAAAGACCTTTTTTGTTTGTTTGTTTTTTTGACTGCACCTCAAGACTTGTGGAATTCTAGTTCCCTGACCAGGGATCAAACTCAGGCCTCAGCAGTGAAAGTGCAGAGTCCTAATGACTGGCCCACCAAGAATTCCCAAGAAAATTCAATTTTTTTATATCCTCCAAGATTTGGAGTCCACTGGGTATGCTTTGTTCTTTCTTCAGTCCTGGGGGAAAACAACTGATTTTTCAAATAGTAATTTGTTCCTCCCTTTGCCATGTTTAAAATTCTTATGATTCCTCAGACAGTTGCTTCTGGAAAAAGCTTTCCTCTTCTACCCTGGCCAGCCCCAGTGGGTTCACCTTTACATGCTCTGGGACTCTGACAGGAGGTAAGATGCATGAATGTTTCTTCACTGAGAACAAATTTGTGATGCAAGAAAAGAGAAAGAGAGTGGATCTATGAACACTGTTTCAAATTGAAGTATATTTCCCTCTAAATTATTACTTCTTCTTCAGTTGACTTCTATTTTCTAGAATGATTCCCCTCTTTTCAAACCCTCTATGTTGCCATTATCTGGGTTAGGTGTTGACCGATGTAATCAGAGTTGACAGTACACCAACCTGATTTGAACATACCTCCTGTCATAGGAATGTGAAACTGTGAAACATCAAACAGCATTGTGATAGATCATTCACTCCTATGTTGGAGATAATTGTTTCCTCAGAGTAGTAGAAGGCATTATAATAACTTGGCTAAAACCCAAAAAGCTCGTTAGGTTCATTTCAGATCTGGAGAGCTTCACAGAACGGTTTCAGTGTACAGGATACTGTCATATGTGACAAGCCAACAGGTACTATTCCAGTCCTCACAAATCCCATGCACAAATGTAATTATCATTCAAAGAAGATCTGATATTTACTATAGTAATCAAACACATGGAAAGCTTTGGGAATGAATGTGAAAGAACTCTGTAGAGAAGGTTAACAGTTGGTGTCTTATGTTTTGACCTAATTTGTTTAAGCAACTACATCTGTTGAGGGCCAAGTCCTGTGCTGGGTGCTGAAAATAGGAAGATGGGAAATTTCTTGCCCTTGAGAAGCTCTCAAGCTAGTGATGAAGACATAAATAGATCACTGTCATGAAATGTGGCAACTGTAGCATTAGAGGTACGTGTGTAATTGTAAAGAAGCACAAAGGAGAAGGAATGGAGCCTAGAGTAGAGCTAAGGTCATTTCTCAATATAGTTATTAGGAACTGGATCCTAAAAAATGAATGGTTAAGGGACAGGACAGGTCTCGACAAGGACACCGAGAGCAGTGGGAAGTGAGTGTGTAAAGACACAAAGGAGTAGAAATTGTCTTGTTTGAGGAATGACTAGTCATTCTGCATTCCAGAACTACCCTCTTCCAGCAGGAGGAAATGCTAAACAAAAGTTATTTGTAGGAAAGTTGTAAGCAGACCTAAGAAATTTGGATATTATATATTATGTGTCATTGAAAATTTCAGCCAGCGTCATGATCAAATACACTTTAGAAGAAGCACAAAAGAGAGGGATCTGGAGGCAGGAGACCAAAATGTGAGGCACATGCTGTGACCAAGCAAGAAGAGGTGAGGGGAGGGCTAAAGTTAGAGGGGCACTGTTGCTGCCCACCTGTCTCAATATCCCATGCAGGAAGAAGATAGAAAGGTGTTCTGCTGTTTTCTCTTTCTGAACTGACTGCCGTAATATATACATTTAGAATGTAACATGTGTTAGATTGCTCAGAGATTTGATCAGTATTGTTAAATTGAACTGAGTTAATTTTCTAAAGGAAACAGAATCAAACACAACTAATCATGGACATCAAGGTTTTCAGTTCTCATCTGCAAAATGGGGATAATTGTAGGACCTTCTTTGTAGGGCTGACCTGAGATAATGTCTGCCAAGCATCTGACTCTGTGCTGACCCACAGTAAACATATAGTAAGTGTTATTTATCATTACTAATGGAGAGTTACTAAGCATCTAGTCTGAGCCATTGAATACTAAGCCAGACAATAGAGATAAAGTCATGAAGAGAATGGGGCTTCCCAGGTGGCTCAATGGTAAGGAATCCATCTGCCAAGCAGGAGACCCAGTTTTGATTGCTGGGTTGGGAAGATTCCCCTGGAAAAGGAAATGGCAACCCGCTCCAGTATTCCTGCCTGGGAAAATCCCATGGACAGACATGAGGTTTTGTTCTTGGTGGGCTATAGTCCAACAACTTAGCAACTAAACAACAGCAGCATGAAGATAACAGAGACCTACTCTTCTTAGTCTCATTGTCTACCTGGAGAAAACAGTACATTAAGAAATTATTACAAGAATGGGACAAGTTGAAAAAAAGGGTATGGGGAAGGTGTTAGAAGTTACACAAAAGAATGTTCACCCTCTGACTAGAAGGACAAGGTGTAAGAGTTTTGGGAGAAAAGGCCATTTGCACCTGAGCACAAGACTGCATGAAAGGTATCCCAAGCAGTTGAACAGAGCCTTTGTACCCAAAGCAGATTCTTTGAACCAGCAGCATCAGAATCAGCAGCATTTGGAATGTGTTATTAATATAAATGCAGATTCTTGGAGCCCACCCACACCACACCTAGAATCTGCATTTTAGCAAAAGCTCGGGTGACTTGTGTCTATGTTAAAGCTTGAGAAGCAGTACAGAGATGTAGTCGTGAAAATTAACTTGATCACTATAGAATGTGTTATTTGCTGAATCCAAATGACTCATTTTAAAAATTAAAATATAATGGGTTAAAAATTGGTATTTTCCCTTTCATAATTAATTTTTGAACTAGATTACATTTCAAAAGGAACTTATATGCCTAACTAACCAATGGATCAGAGAAGTTCCCAGGAAAATTAGAAAATCCTTAGATTAATGAAAATAAAAAATAACTTATTAAACTTCTGGGAGACTGCTAAAGGAGTTCCTAAACTATAACACAGGCATTTATTATAGCTGTAAATGCCTATATTATAAGAGAAGAAAGGTTACAAGTCAGTAACATAACTTTCCGTATTAAGACACTGTGGGGAATAAAGAGCTAATTAAACCTAGACCTAGCTAAAAGAAGGAAATTATGAAGAATAGAATGAAAATTAATTTTAAAAAGAATAGAAAAACAATATAAAAATTGTTGAAACAAAAATTTGATTCTTTGAAAAGATCTATAAAATTGATGTGTCTTTTGCTGGAATGATCAGAATGATCAGCAAAAGAGAGAAGACTCAAATTTCTAAAATAAGGGATGATTGCAGAGAGTCAGATGACTAAGCCATTAAGCACAGCACAGGAATGATCAGTAAAGTTCAGGGAACATAGTAAGTATATAATATGTAAAATGTTAAATAAGTGAATGAAAAATGAGGTACCATAAAAATTAAGGTAATTAATGCTATTATAATATTAGAATTTTAAAATGATTCTATGTTATCAGATGGATGTGAAAATTTGAAGTAAATGAAAGAAAAATTCTGTGGGACAGGATTATTGGAGAAAAACCTCAGATAAATATATTCCGGGATGTAGATCCTTGTTAATGTGCAGAAGATTTAACATTATTAAGATGACAACATTCTCCAAACTGATTTTCAGATTCAACAGAATTTTTATAAAAATCCCAACTGGATTTATTTTTTACATAAATTGAAAAACTCAACTTAAAATGAAAAAGACCCAGAATACCCAAACAATCTTGAAAAAGAACAAAAATGTTGAAGTAATACTTGCCAATTTCAAAACTTACTACAAAGCTACAGTAGTGTGGTACTGGCTTAAGGATAGACATAGAACAATAAAATAGAACTGAGAGTCCAGAAAGAAACCTTATATGTATGGTCAATTGATTTTTGTTAGTGCTAAGATAATTCAACAGGGAAAAAAAAATAGTCTTTGTAAGAAAGGGTTCTGGGAGAGCTGTATATTCACATACAAAAAAATGACATTGGACCCCTTCCAAAATGAACTCAAAGTGGATTCTTGACCAAAATATAAGAACAAAAAGTGTTATAAGAAAATTTAGGAGTTAACCTTCACAACCTTGGATCAGGTGGTTTATTTGACATGACATTAAAAGTACAACTGACAAGAAAAAAAAAAGATAAACTGGACTTCATTAAAATTAATTTTTGCACATCAAAGGGCACTTATTTAAAAAGTGAAAAAACAATCCAGAAAAGGACATAATATACTTATAAATTTTACACATATAAAAAATGATCAGAGGGGATTCCATGGTGGCTCAGTGGTAAAGAATCTGCCCGCCAGTGCAGGAGACACAGGTTCAATTCCTGGTCCAAAAGGATGTCTCATGCCATGGAGCACCTAAGCCTGCACACCACAACTATTGAACCTATGTTCTAGAGCCCAGAAATCACAACTGTTGAGTCCACACACAGCAACTGCTGAAGCCCTCGTGCCCTACAGCCGTGCTCTGTAACAAGAGAAACCACTGCAAGGAAAAGCCTACACACTACAACAAAGAGTAGCCCCCACTTGCTACAACAGGAGAAAAGCTGGCACAGCAGTGAAGACCCAGCACAGCCAAAATTAAACAAAATAATTTTTACATGATCAGAGTAGATAATGATTTTCTTAGTGATCATAGGTAAATATTTTAAAAATAATTTTTAAATGATCATAAGTAGATAGTAGTAAACGTTGATAAGAATGGGGAGAAATTGGAGCCCTCATACTTTGCTGATAAGGATATACAGTGGTATAGCCACTTTGAAAAACTTTTCTGAGTTTGTTTTTTTAAAAACAGCCTGTTCCTCAAAATATTAGAAATGGAGTGACCGTGTAACCCAGCAATTCCATTCCTGGGTATATACCCAAGATAATTAAAACATATATGTGAACAGATACTTTCACATGAATAATTATAGGAGAATTATTCATTAAAGCCAAGAATCAGAAACAGTTCAAAAGCTGTTCAGTTGATAAATAGGTAAACAAAATGTCATCTATCCTAGAATGAAATATTATTCAACAGTACAAAGGAATGGTGTGCTGACACATTATGATCACTGAAGTATCTTGATCAGTACCACTGATACTACATCATGAATAAACCTTAAAAGTATTTTAAAGAACCTTTTACAGAAGTTATAAAAGAGCTAGTCACAAAGACTACATACTGTATGACTCCATTTATATAAAATGTCCAGAATAGATATATCTATGAAGTGGGGATAGATTAATAGTTACCAAGGGCTAGGAGAGACTGGGGAAAATTAATGACATCTAATGGGTTTGGGATTTCTTTGGGGGTGACAGAAATATTCTAATATTGATTGTGCCAATGATTGCAGAGCTGTAATATGCTTAACACCATTGAATTACTGTATACGTCATTTGAAAAAATTATATGATACATATTATAGCTGCATAAAGCTGTTTTTTAGAAATACATCTATATGAAATAAGTTCTTATTTTGATGTCTGTGAACCTCTAGTCTAGAGCTATCTGTCCAGTTTAGGCTAGTGGCTACCATATTACTGCAGATAGAAAACATTTTCCTTCTAGGAACGTGTTACAGAAGTACTGGTCTGGAGCACACACTGTAGAGTATTCAGATCCATGAAAACCTGAAAATGGAGGATAGGAAACTTTGAGGATACTTGAGTCTTTTTCTGGAAAGAGGTGCATGGCTTTCAAAGAAGTTAAGTACCAAAGTCAGGAGATGCAGTTTCAATCTCTGCGTCAGAAAGATCCCCTGAAGAAGAAAATGGCAACCCACTGCAGTATTCTTGCCTGGAGAATCCCATGGACAGAGAAGCCTGGCAGGATGTCATAGAAGCCACGGAGTCGCAAGTAGTTGGACACGACTGAGCACACATACACACAAGTACCATTGTGAACATAGCATTTTCTTACATCCCTGAACTGAACAAAGTAATTCCCTACTAGTCTTGTACTGCAGTGAAATTTTGTTTTATTTGAGAGCCTGAGTTTACTAGATATTGAAGAATCTAGAGCATAATTTTGTTAAATCTGCATTGCTTTTACCTGAAAAACCAAAGATTCCATTAAAATCTCCTTAAAGTATTATTTCTCTCTTCATAGAAATGATTATCACAAAAAGCAGTAAAAATTATGTCAGAGGCAGTACTTAGTGTGGGTCAGATGGACATCAATCCATGAAAGAAAGTGAAAGCAAAGGTCGTATTGAATTTGATCTGACAAGAAGGTCATCAGAGTGATGAGTGATAATGATGAGAACAGGCACAGTGGTGGAGGGCCCCAGCATGGACAACTGGAGGGATCTCTGACTGCATTGAGGAGGTCTAGGTGCCTGAGCAAAGCCCCTCTTTAGAGTCTCGTGCTCTAGAATGAAGGTGAATCCCATGGTATCCCTGAGAAAGGTCATGGCAAATCACACATTATTGTGGAGATGCAAAGACATAAAACTGGAACTCTTTGATTTCATTTGGCATCCAATTCAACCACCAGCTTGACTGAAAAAAATTGAAATCTGCCCTCACAGCTGTCCCTACCAGTGTTTCTAAAATATCAACACCTGGCATCCCACAGTTGCTCTCTCAACGAGGAATTATTGCTTTGACTAAAGGACTAAAGCATGGCCACACCAAGCACATGTGACAGTGGCTGACAAATGGCTTATGTCAAATTCTCTGGAGATAAATATGTAACCCCTCCTGAGTAGACAGCACAGATGGATCCTCATACAGGGTCAGTCTCTAGTCCAAGCCAGCGGTGGTTGCTGGCTGAAAAGATTTCTGCTTAGGTCACATACCTCTAGCTTTTACCTCTCAATGACAGGGAGCCACTATTTCTGATGGCAACCTTCCTTCCCTCTAAATCATACCCCCAGGAAGACCCAGACAATCAGATCAGATTTGCAGTCACCAGGTTTGCCAGTGGCATCAGGTATCATGTACATACACAGTAGTATCAACAATTCCTAACAATGCCGTTTAAAGGGGTAAAAATGCTTTTTTCCTTTTGGCATAATACTCAGTTAATATTTCAAAGTTCTCAAGAAACCACTGTCTGCCTTCTTTTTACTTCAGATTCTTCTTTAATCTGTTAACATGGCAGAGAAGTTGAAAAGATGAACTATAAGACACTTAGATGTAAACCTGAATTTGCCACTCTAGCTATGTGACCCTGGACACAGACTCAGTTATTCTGAGTCTGTTTTTTAATCAGGAAAAATGGAATAGTAATAGGTGCTATTTTAAAGGGCGGTAGAATCAAATGTTGTGGTTTAAGTATGATTCACAACAGTCCCTGGCTCAGTGTCAGAGCTCTGGAGTTGGCAAGCTGAAGTTTGTCAACTAATCAATTTCCATATATTACCTTATTTAATCTTAATCTAAACCTTAATACCAATGGCTAAATTCAGAATTATTGAGCAAAGAATGTCTTCTGATGTTATTTTTGAAAGAAAAACCATATTAATATAGAGATATGTACAGGGGATTCTCCAGGCAAGAATACTTGAGTGGGTTGCCATGCCCTCCTTCAGGGATCTTCCCGACCCAGGGATTGAACCCACATCTCTTACATCTCCATTGGCAGATGGGTTCTTTACCACTAGTGCCACCTGGGAAGCCCTGTGTATCTTAGTAATGTTTATGTTTGTTTATCTGTTTTCATGATACTTGGAAGAAGTAACCTTTTTCCATCAATTATGCTCTCCCATCCTGTCTGGTGTCAGCTACAAATTGGCACTTACCAAGAACATTGCCAGTGACTGAACAGCAAAGGCATTTGCCATCTGCTTTTATGGAGAACCCTGCTTCTATAGCTGTTGACCTTCAGCAACCCTTGAGGGAGTTCAGGGTGGAGTGAGGCATTCTGTGCTCCAGGGGAGCTATTCCAAATCCTGAAAGATGATGCTGTGAAAGTGCTGCACTCGATATGCCAGCAAATTTGGAAAACTCAGCAGTGGCCACAGGACTGGAAAAGGTCAGTTTTCATTCCAATCCCAAAGAAAGGCAATGCCAAAGAATGCTCAAACTACCACACAATTGCACTCATCTCACACGCTAGTAAAGTAATGCTCAAAATTCTGCAAGCCAGGCTTCAGCAATATGTGAACCGTGAACTTCCTGATGTTCAAGCTGATTTTAGAAAAGGAAGAGGATCCGGAGATCAGAAATCAAATTGCCAACATCTGCTGGATCATGGAAAAAACAAGAGAGTTCCAGAAAAGCATCTATTTCTGCTTTATTGACTATGTCAAAGCCTTTGACTGCGTGGATCACAATAAACACTGGAAAATTCTGAAAGAGACGGGAATACCAGACCACCTGATCTGCTTCTTGAGAAATTTGTATGCAGGTCAGGAAGCAACAGTTAGAACTGGACATGGAACAACAGACTGGTTCCAAATAGGAAAAGGAGTTCGTCAAGGCTGTATATTGTCACCCTGTTTATTTAACTTCTATGCAGAGTACATCATGAGAAACGCTGGACTGGAA
>NW_011494915.1:96203-108361 GCF_000754665.1 Bison bison bison | reverse complement strand
CATGGGAAATAGATGGGGAAACAGTGGAAACAGTGTCAGACTTTATTTTTCTGGGCTCCAAGACACTACAGTGGTGACTGCAGCCATGAAATTAAAAGATGCTTACTCCTTGGAAGGAAAGTTGTGACCAACCTAGATAGCATATTCAAAAGCAGAGACATTACTTTGCCAACAAAAGTTCATCTAGTCAAGGCTATGGTTTTTCCAGTGGTCATGTATGGATGTGAGAGTTGAACTATGAAGAAGGCTGAGCGCCAAAGAATTGATGCTTTTGAACTGTGGTGTTGGAGAAGACTCTTGGGAGTCCCTTGGACTGCAAGGAGATCCAACCAGTCCATTCTGAAGGAGATCAGCCCTGGGATTACTTTGGAAGGAATGATACTAAAGCTGAAACTCCAGTACTTTGGCCACCTCATGAGAAGAGTTGACTCATTGGAAAAGACTCTGATGCTGGGAGGGATTGGGGGCAAGAGGAGAAGGGGACAACAGAGGATGAGATGGCTGGATGGCATCACTGACTTGATGGACGTGAGTCTGGGTGAACTCCGGGAGTTGGTGATAGACAGGGAGGCTTGGCATGCTGTGATTCATGGGGTCGCAAAGAGTCGGACATGACCGAGCGACTGATCTGATCTGATCTGTTTTTCGGAACAGATCTTATGATCTCAATCCTTACATCTTCTCATATGGAGAAAAACATTAAATCCCTTCATGGTGACATCAGATCCTCATGACTAACAAAAAAACCTTTTGAATAATGATTGCTTAATGGTATTGAACTCATCCTTCACCAAAACCTTATATATTGACCTTCCCCCACTGCCACTTTGGAGCAGTCTCTCAGAGCTATCTGAGGTGCTGCCTCCCAGGCTGCAGTCCTCAGTCATTTCATTTCAGTTCAGTTCAGTCACTCAGTCGTGTCCGACTCTTTGAGACCCCATGAATCGCAGCACGCCAGGCCTCCCTGTCCATCACCAACTCACATGTCCATCGAGTCGGTGATGCCATCCTGCCATCTCATCCTCTGTTGTCCCCTTCTCCTCCTGCCCCCAATCCCTCCCAGCATCAGAGTCTTTTCCAATGAGTCAACTCTTCACATGAGGTGGCCAAAGTATTGGAGTTTCAGCTTTAGCATCAGTCCTTCCAATGAACACCCAGGAGATCAGTCCTCATTTTGCCCCAGATAAAACTTAACTCGCAACTCTCAAGTTGTGCATCTTTTTTAGTCAACACTTGGAATTTAACTGCAAATACAATTGATCAGAATCATTTGATAGTTAGCCTTTCACCTTATGAACTGATCCTTCTGCTCAGCTCACGGCCACTGACCACAGGATTGAGAAATGATGTCAGTATGTTTCAAGAGTAAGCTCTAGAACAAGGAAAAAAGAGATCAGGAGTAGCTTTAGGAAATCTATGGTTTGGGTGGCTTTTGTAAGTCAGAGGAGTATAAGATGAGGAAATATGTTGAAAAGACAAATACATTTTAGGACTCTAACTGTTTATTTCAACTGAGAGATGTATTTTTCCTTTGCTCTTCTTTAGTGATACAGCTAAGTCTTGAAACCATGAAGTTTGAACAGTTGCCAACAAAATAATGCAATAAGCTTTATGATTAATTTTGCTTCAACACAGAGTTCCTTTGAAGATCCAAATTAATCTAAAACTCATTTATTAATAGCTAAGAATTAAATTACACTTGTTGCTGACCTCCTTGGGGTTGGTCCATAACTAGATTTCAGTTAAATGACAGAGGAGTTCTCTAGTTCTCTAATAATCCTGACTTTTGGAGATCTCCCCTTGAGTGGTAAGATCATTACAGGCAGCATATGAAACATACTATAACATTCATACTCTGAGAATTCAAGGAGTCATGTCGGAACTCAACTCCAGCTTACCCATCCATATGAGGAAAAAGTCTTTATAGAAAGAAGAGGTCTTAAGGTGCATCTACGCAATTCCTCAGTAATTTCTAAAGCTTATCTTTTTTTCATTTAAAACCTTAAACCCTGGCTTAGAAAATACTCAAAGACCCTCCGCTCCTTAATATTATAGAAATGAAATATGCTCCGAGAGGGGAAGTAACTTACCCAAGGACACATACTCTTTTCATGGCTGAGCTGGGTCTGCTGGTAACGTCTCCTGATTCTTGACTCAGTGCTCAGTTCAATTAATGAAGGCTGCATAGAGAGTTTGGGGGACATTTATTATAAATTTATAATGTGCTATTTTTCTATATAAAATATGACCACATGGACTTTCATCAGCAGGTTTATTTGAGATTTTGTTTCTTTTTTTTTTTTTTTTGACCTTGTTTATCCATCCTATATATTACCAGTATACATCTGCTAATCCGAACTCCCAGTCCATCTCCCCCCACTTCCCCTTGGCAACCACCAGTCTATTCTCTGTGTCTCTGATTTTGTTTCTGTTTCATAGATAGGTTCATTAGTGTCATATTTTAGACTACACATATAAGTAATATCATATGGTGTTCGTCTTTCTGGCTTAGTTCAGTTAGTATGATCTCTGGTGGATTCATTTGCTGCAAACAGCATTATTTTGTTCTTTCCTTATGGCTGAGTATTCCAAGTGTCTGGAGAAGGAAATGGCAACCCATTCCACTGTTCTTGCCTGGAGAATCCCATGGACAGAGGAACCTGGAGGGCTACAGTCCATAGGGTCGCAAGAGTCGGACATGATTTAGTGACTAAACCACCACTATTCCGTGTATATATGTATGTGTGTGTATATATACACACACACACACACACACACATATACGCCACACATGTTCTTTACCCGTTCACCTGTTGATGGACCTTTAGGTTGTTTCCATGTTTGGCCACTGTGAGTAGCATGTGAGCAGGTTTCTTTGAATCCTATCTGAACTCCCCTTTATAGCCAACAGAGTGCTTTGCTAAAATGACTTGAGATAAGTGTAGTTCAATATTAACTGGTCTATAGAAGGAAATGGCAATCCACTCCAGTGTTCTTGCCTAGAGAATCCCAGGGATGGGGGAGCCTGGTGGGCTGCCGTCTCTGGGGTCGCACAGAGTCAGACACGACTAAAGCAACTTAGCAGCAGCAGCATAGAATAACTGAGTATGTAATTTTGGTGTTCCAGTTAGGGTTTTTTTGTTACAAGCAGCAGAAACTGGGAAGCCTAGGCTCGAAATGAATTTGTGGAGGCAACAGTGAAGAACAACACTCAAAGGCACTCATCAGGGTTCTGGAGATCCAGGTAGTAGAACTGAATTAACACCTTCTCCAAGTGGGTATGCAGTTTATGTTGATATTAATGGGCTTTTTGTTTGTTCTTTATTTTGAAAAGGTTTTGTCCTTGCGTTGCTCTGCTCAAGATTTGAATTCCCAAGACAATGACTCCAGATGGTATAACTCAAGCCACTTGTCTGCCCCTAGATATCAAAACAAGACTGAGAATCTTGAGAGTAGAAAGTATTAGACACTTTAATAGAAGTTCAGGATGCCATTACCAGTGGAGGAGCTAAAGGGTCCTGGGCAACAAAATCAGCACCACCACCCTTGGCTTCCTTTTAGGGTGGTCATCCAGTTCTCTTGGTGAGGCCTCCCAAGGTTCAGGCATCTTTAGTTCAAACGTATCTTCTAGACTTCCCTGTAGCTCAAATTGTAAAGAATCTACCTGCAGTGCAGGAGACCCAGGTTTGATTCCTGGGTCCTGGAAAGATCCCCTGGAGAAGGAGATGGCAACCCACTCCAGTTTTCTTGCCTGGAGAGTCCCATGGACAGGGGAGCCTGGGAAGCTACAGTCCGTGGGGTCACAAAGAGTCAAACATGACTGAGTAAGACTACTATCTTTTAAAAGATAACACATGAGACTTCCCTAGTGGTCCAGTGGTTAAGAATCCACCTGCCAGTGCAGGGGACACGGGTTCAACCCCTGTCTGGGAAGATCCCACATATCACAGAGCAAACTAAGCCCATGTTCCACAACTGAGAAGCCACCATAATGAGAAGCCCATAAACAAATAAATAAATATTAAAAAAGAGAATATAACACCTGAGGAGAGGGACCACATTTTTGTTTGTCATTTATGTCCTTTGCCACCACCCGTCTCCTTTCCTGAGCCACAAAAAAGACTTACTGGTCACTTAATATTTTATTGATTTTGGACTGAACCACTTCAACTAAACTCACCTTCCTGTTGCCATGAGTTGGCTCATGATCTCATGGAATATGAGAGCTGGGAGAGCAACTTTGTGGATAATTGAAGTAAATATGGTAGAATCTGCAATGCCCTGTAAGCATAGCAGTTAATGTGCTGGTACCCTCATGATTGGTGCCAGGAGGAATGGAAAGCACTTGTGGTACCCCCACCCCCACGCCGTTCACTGCAGCATTAGTCACAGTAGCCAAGTATAGAAACAGCCTAAGTGTCTGTCAGATAGCCTTATGTCTATCCCTTGGATAGATGGATAAAGAAGATGTAGGGTGTTGTATATGTGTGAGAGAGAGCGTGTGTGTGAACATGCATGTGTGTGTGTGATATTCAGCCAGAGAAAAGAAGGAAGTCCTGTTGTTGGCAACCAGATAGGTGGAACTTGAGGGCATTATGCTAAGTGAAGTGAGTCAGGCAGAGAAAGACAAGTATTGTCCGATTTCAAATATATATGGAATCCAAAAAGGGCAAACTTAGAGAAACAGAGAGTAGAAGGTGAGTTACCAGGAGCTGTGGGGTAAGGGAAGTGGGAAATGTTGATTAAAAAGTGCAAACTTCCTGTTAGAAGAGGAAAAGTTCTGGACATCTAAGGCACAGTGTTGTAATTATAGTCACCAGTCACAGTTGCCAAGAGAGTAGATCTGAAATGTTGTCACCATAAGTAAAGGGTAATTGTATAATGCAGTGGAGGAAAGCATCAGTTAATGCTGTGGTGTAATCACATTGCACATTTATCAAATCAGTACAGTCGTATGCCTTAAAATACACAATGTTGAATGTCAATTATATCTCATTCAAACTGAGGTGAATGGGAAGCATGTGTCCTAGAGCCAGATTACCCAAGTTTGAGGAGGTTCTGCCACTAACCAGCATGTACCATTAGGCAGGTTACCTAAACGCTGTACCTTAAAAATGAGGTTAAATAATCATCGATTTTATATTGTCATGAGGAATAAACAGTTTAATATATGAAGAGTGGTTGATGGTAACAGTTACCATCACCGTTATCAGGAAATGTCAGATAACACTGACATTTTGTTGAAGATGGGTGGCTTTTTCCAGCTTTTGAGGCCCTTGTTAGAATGGTGACAGAAGATTGATTGTAATATAAAGACAGTGTTTAGCAATTTAGTAATGTATTCGGTACTGTTGAGTAATGCATTCAGAATTTGTGCTAAAAATTTTCTTTTTTCTTTGTGTCTCTTAAACACTTGCTCAGAAGTTGCCTTTGCAATTTTCACTTTCTTTATAAATACAAAACTTCTGAGCAGACTCAGCTGAACTCAAGAGTCCACATTTATTTCTAAGCACTTGAATCTGCATTTATAATGGCTACACTTTTAATCAGGGAATTGTCTAGCGGTTATTCACTGCCCATTCATCAGTGTGCCTCCTTAAAAGGTGACAAATGGTGGTCTCTTTGAAGTTTCAAAGAGGCCAGTTTAATCTGGGACTTTTGTGGCTTTGTTAGGGAAATTGAATGCCCAGAGTTGTTCTTTGGCTTTCCCCAGTCGCTCAGAGGTCGTGGGAAAGGAGATGTGAGAGCGTCAGTGTGATCCATCATCGCTCGACGAAACCACGTGCTCTCAGGGCACAGTGTTCTGACTGATGGCACTCACTTTCTCTGCCTCTCTGTGAGCCGACTCACGGGCAAGTAAAGACAACGGTGACTCTGAGCAGGAAAGCTAATACGTGGTCACACCTGGTGTTGCAGCTGTCCCCACCTGCTCATAGAAGTTGAGCTTTACTGTGTCTGCTCCAATGCAGCTTCCTCCTTCTTTCCTTGGGTCTTTACTTTTCCTGTATCAGCAGTACAGGCTAACATAGCTGCGTCAGTTAATCCTTTTTAATCCATGTTAGACAAAGCACAGCCCCTTCTACAACAAAGTGCATGAATGGCCAGGTGAGGATCTATGTCCTGCAGATGTTAATGCCCAGGGCAGGTTTTACACAATGAACTTCATTACACAGTAAATGTTCTTATTCTCTAGGAATTGATGTTGGACACACTTAAGTCTTTTTGTTAGTGATTAGCATGGGAGGGAGCCTTCCTTGAGACCCAGAGAGGGAGGAAACTTTTACCTTAGAGGCAGAAAAATACCTGGAAAGTATGTGAAATGGGTATTTGGAAAATGTGTCCAGTTGTGACAACTGCAGAAATACCTTCATGCCTCCAGAGAACAACCTCCTTCTCTTCAGTGTGTATCTCATACATCATTCAGCATTTACTTCGACTTCTGTTTGTCCTCTGTGCAAAGCCCCTGGGAAATAGAATCAGATTCACCCCTGACCCTGTCTTCATTTTGTCCAGAGAAAGTTGATGAGAAGGCAAGTATACTGATAATTGTATAAAGAGGTTAGAGCCTCCCTATTCCTAGGGTGGTCCCTTGGGAAGCTGTTAGAAGTTTAGAAGCTCAGACCCACCCAGAACCTACTGAGAGTCACATGTTTACAAGATTCAAAGGTGATTCACATGCACATTAAAATGCTGACAAGGGCATGCACAGTCTACTAGGTAAGAAAACATAAATTTGTACATTATTTAGGAGACTCTTGTCAAAAGTCCAAACCCTCTTAAGGTTCGCATTCCCCAGGTTACAAACCTCTGGCTCACAGAAATGGTAAACAGAGTAACTACTTTTTGTATTGCATATTGAAGGTTTTACTCCATGCCAAGAATTTTACTGAGCAATTTGAATATTATATTGCTTAATCTTAGCCACTGTACTATCTGGTAGGTCTTTACTATCACCATTTTAAAGAAGAGTAAACTGAAAGAGACGTTTTTAATTTGTCCAAGACCATGGACCAGTAAGAATCAAAAGTGAAAATCAAATGCCAACCTGTGTGACTCCAGCACGCATGCCCTCAAAACTATGCATACTGTCTCCCCAGAGTAAAATATTACCTTTAAAAATAAGGTGAAAAATGTGCTTAATGCCACTAAATTGTACACTTAAAACAGTTAAAATAGTAAATTTTACATTGTGTATATTTTACTACAGTAAAAAGATCAAAGACCAAGACTATATACTCACACAGAATAAGATGTTTAGAAATATTCAGAGTTTCCAAGTCCCTCTAGACTCTCTGATTCACCAACCCCCTTTTTCTAAAAGGTAATGAAATAACCAAACCAAAATTTATGCACCTTTGCCCCTTGTTGACCACATTTGGAAACCCTAACTGCATACTGGTCAAACCACAGATCATCCAAAGTACTCATGTACCATTTTCAACATAGCCTTTGAACTTGTGGTTACCCTCTAATAGGCCACAGATTTGAGATATTCTTGAAGGTCCTACAAAGTACAGAACTTTTAAAGAAATGTCATTGTTCCTTATTCTATCCTTATATACCAGTATGGAAAATCCTGTTGAAAAACAACCTTTAAGTGTCATCTTCCCAGTCCTAAAAGCCACGTAGAGTGTTTTCAGAACACAGACTGTAGAGTTCAAATCTTGCATCTGCTGCCTTTTATTTGTGTGATCCAGGGCAGGTTTTAATCCTGTTACGTCTCTCACCCCCCAATCTCAAAAACAGGAATAATAGTAAGATATGGCTTCTGGGGTGGTTGTGAGGATTAAACAAAATAAAACAAGTAATGGTTTTTGTGGGAAACCTGGTCCATGCTGAGCAAGCATTGAATATATGCTTGTGTTGATGATGAAGGTGGTAATGATCTTCAGATTTATTCAGAGTCTGAAGATTTTCCTGAATCATTTTGGTGTGGCATCTCATGTCATGCTGTCTTTGATAATCCATGCTCATGACCATGATTTTTGTGTTATCTTTATTATTGACAGAATGAGCCCCTTTTCAGAGGTATAACTGAAATGTGCCCACAAGCACATATCATATTTAAGGTGAATGATCTTTGAGTTTTGAAGTATGTATATACCCATGTAACCATCACTACAAGTAAGATAATAAGCTTGTCCATCACCCCCAGAGTTTGCTTGTACCCCTTTGGCATCACTCCCTCTTTCTCTCCACCATTGTTTCTCTCCAGGCAATCACTGACCTGCTTTCTCACAGAATTTTCTTGAGGCATACTAAGGCACACTGGGGTTTCTGTATTTTCTTTTTGACAGAGCACATCATTTTGTTTTCCTCTTAAATTTTATTACATATTAAACTTCTTTTAAAAATGAGAGAGTTTTTTGATGCATAGATGTCCAGAAATGATATAATAGATTTTCTAGATGAATAAATCAAACATGCCAACATCTCCTCACTTTGCATTCCTCTTAGTTATCCTGTCACATACAGATTCTACTGGCATTGTTTGTGTTGCTTGCTATTTTGACAACAGTCTTCTCCTTACCCAATACATTTTTGTTTCAGTATTACAATGCAGTATCATTTTAGACATTTTAGGCAACTTTAGGTGTTCAAGTTTCAGCTAAGATTCAAATGATCATGGTAAGTGAGGTATAATTTCTAGAAATGAATCCGTTCACATTTAATATGTGAGGGAATATGTCATAATGTATTCCTCTTCCTTAAAGGTTTCTTTTTTTTTTTTTCATTTTTTAAAATTTATTTTAATTGGAGGCTAATTACTTTACAATATTGTAGTGGTTTTGCCATACATTGACATGAATCAGCCATAGGTACACATGTGTTCCCCATCCTGAACCCCCTTCCCACCTTCCTCCCTATCCCATCCCTCTGGGTCATCCCAGTGCACCAGCCCTGAGCACCCTGTCTCATGCATCAAACCTGGACTGGCGATCTGTTTCACATATGATAATATACATGTTTCAATGCTATTCTCTCAAATCATCCCAACCTCGTCTTCTCCCACAGAGTCCAAAAGACTGTTCTATACATCTGTGTCTCTTTTGCTGTCTCACATATAGGGTTATCGTTACCATCTTTCTAAATTACACATATATGCATTCGTATACTGTACTGGTGTTTTTCTTTCTGGCTTACTTCACTCTGTATAATAGGCTCCAGTTTCGTCTACCTCATTAGAACTGATTCAAATGTATTCTTTTTGATGGCTGAGTAATATTCCATTGTGTATATGTATCACAGCTTTCTTATCCATTCATCTGCTGATGGACATCTAGGTTGCTTCCATGTCCTGGCTATTATAAACAGTGCTGTGATGAGCATCAGGGTACATGTGTCTCTTTCAGTTCTGGTTTCCTTGATGTGTATGCCCAGCAGTGGGATTGCTGGGTCATATGGCAGTTCTATTTCCAGTTTTTTAAAGAATCCCCACTGTTCTCCATAGTGGCTGTACTAGTTTGCATTCCCACCAACAGTGTAAGAGGGTTCCCTTTTCTCCACACACTTTCCAGCATTTATTGCTTGTAGACCTTTGGATAGCATCCATTCTGACTGGTGTGAGATGGTACCTCATTGTGGTTTTGATTTGCATTTCTCTGATAATGAGTGATAATTGAGATCTAATCTTACTGCATTGTGGTCAGAAAAGATGATTGGAATGATTTCAATTTTTTTGAATTTACCAAGGCTAGATTTATGGCCCAGGATGTGATCTATCCTGGAGAAGGTTCCATATGCACTTGAGAAAAAGATGAAATTCATTGTTTTGGGGTGAAATGTCCTATACATATCAACTAGGTCTAACTGGTCCATTGTATCATTTAAAGTTTGTGTTTCCTTGCTAATTTTCTGTTTAGTTGATCTATCCATAGGTGTGAGTGGGGTATTAAAGTCTCCCAATATTATTGTGTTACTATTAATTTCCCCTTTCATACTTGTTAGCATTTGCCTTACATATTGCAGTGCTCCTATTTTGGGTGCATATATAATTGTTATATCTTCTTCTTGGATTGACTCTTTGATCATTATGTAGTGTCCTTCTTTGTGTCTTTTCACAGCCTTTATTTTAAAGTCTATTTTATCTGATATGAGTATTGCTACTCCTGCTTTCTTTTGGTCTCCATTTGGGTGAAATATGCTTTTCCAGCCCTTCACTTTCAGTCTGTATGTGTCCCTTGTTTTGAGGTGGGTCTCTTGTAGACAACATATATAGGGGTCTTGTTTTGTATCCATTCAGCCAGTCTTTGTCTTTTGGTTGGGGCATTCAACCCATTTACATTTAAGGTAATTATTGATAAGTATGATCCTGTTGCCATTTACTTTGGTGGTTTTGGGTTTGAGTTTATATACCCTTTCTGTGTTTCCTGTCTAGAGAAGATCCTTTATCATATGTTGAAGAGCTGATTTGGTGGTGCTGAATTCTCTGAGCTTTTGCTTGTCTGTAAAGCTCTTGATTTCTCCTTCATATTTGAATGAGATCCTTGCTGGGTACAATAATCTGGGTTGTAGGTTTTTCTCTTTCATCACTTTAAGTATGTTCTGGCCTGAAGAGTTTCTATTGAAAGATCAGCTGTTATCCTTATGGGAATCCCCTTGTGTGTTGTTTGTTGTTTTTCCCTTGCTGCTTTTAATAGTTGTTCTTTGTGTTTAATCTTTGTTAATTTGATTAATATGTGTCTTGGGGTGTTTCGCTTTGGGTTTGTTTGGGACTCTGTGGGTTTCTTGGACTTGGGTGACTATTTCCTTCCCCATTTTAGGGAAGTTTTCAATTAATATCTCCTCAAGTATTTTTTCATGGCCTTTCTTTTTGTCTTCTTCTTCTGGGACCTCTATGATTCGAATATTGGGGCATTTAACATTGTCCCAGGGTCACTTGCAAAGCAGTTCCCTGTGTTTATTTTAGCTTCCTCTGTTTGCTGGTCTCTTCAGTGTCTAATTCTGATGCTGGGAGGCGTTGGGGGCAGGAGGAGAAGGGGACGACAGAGGATGAGATGGCTGGATGGCATCACTGACTCGATGGACATGAGTCTGGGTGAACTCTGGGAGTTGGTGATGGACAGGGAGGCCTGGCGTGCTGCAGTTCATGGGGTCGCAAAGAGTCGGACACGACTGAGCAACTGATCTGATCTGATCTGATCAGTGTCTAATTTCCGCCCTGACACAAGGAGGCAAAGGTGGTCACTTATTTAGGCTCACTTGTTCAGTCATGCTGTGGGGAACCTCTTTGCAAGTGACAGGTGCAACAGATTAAAATCCTGTAGTTAGCACTGACTACACTGGAAGGGGCCTATAGATCTTGAGAAGTATAAGCCAGATCAAGGAACTATCTGAAACTGAACTGACCCCACACTGCCCACAACAGCTTCAGAGAAATTCCTAGATATATTTTTACTATTATGATTTTTTGAATTTAGAAAATTTAAAAAAATTTTGAGTCCTCTATTACTCAAACAGATTTCACTGGCGTGTGTGGGGAGTGCTCGCAGTGTGTCGGCTGCACTGGGTTTGCCCCCGCTCATGGCACATGCACTTTCCCAGTCTACACTTCTCAGGCTCTAGGTTGCTCTGCTGGGGAACTGTCTGAGGCGGGCCCTGGGTTGCCTGCACTTCCCAGGTCTAAGCTGCTCAGGTTCAGGTCCGAGCAGCTCAGGCAACAAGGTGCTTGGCGAGCAGAGTCTCCCCAGGTGGGGAGTGCATCTTATCACCTCCCCGGTCCCAGCCGTTCGGTTTCGTGGGTGGCAGCGGGCGTGCCTCTCTCAGGTATGTTGTGTCTCTTCTTGGGAGCTGATCTCTGGCTGAGACCCTCCCAGTGGATGTCAGCCGTCCAGAATCCCAAGAAATCTTGGTTAGCAACTGGGAGCCTGGTTGCAGTTTGTTAGAGGATGCCGTCTCTGGGTCCAAGACTGCCCCTTTCCGGCTCTGGCTGACCACCGCCTGCCTTCCTGTCTCCAGCGGGGGATGGGCCAGTCTGCAACCTGCTAGCTCTGCTCTGGTATTCGCTCCGTTCTTTGTTCTGTGAATGGCTTGGCAGTGCCTTAGGTTAGAGCTTTTCATGGGATAGTTCTCTCTCTCTCTCCTCTCTCTCTTCTCTCTCTCTCTGTCTCTCTCTCTCTGGCTATCCCACTGTTTGGGTTACTATCTTACGATAGTTC
>NW_011494915.1:95721-96103 GCF_000754665.1 Bison bison bison | reverse complement strand
TCCCAAATTATCCCACCCTCTCCTTCTCCCACAGAGTCCAAAAGACTGTTCTATACATCAGTGTCTCTTCTGCTGTCTCGCATATAGGGTTATCGTTACCATCTTTTTAAATTCCATATTTATGTGTTAGTATACTGTACTGGTGTTTTTCTTTCTGGCTTACTTCACTCTGTATAATAGGCTCCAGTTTCATCCACCTCATTAGAACTGATTCAAATGTATTCTTTTTAATGGCTGAGTAATATTCCATTGTGTATATGTACCACAGCTTTCTTATCCATTCATCTGCTGATGGACATCTAGGTTGCTTCCATGTCCTGGCTATTATAAACAGTGCTGCGATGAACATTGGGGTACACATGCTCTTTCCCTTCTGGTTTCC
>NW_011494915.1:94698-95532 GCF_000754665.1 Bison bison bison | reverse complement strand
CTCCTTTCGAAGACAATGGGCTGCCTTTCTGGGTGCCTGATGTCCTCTGCCAGCATTCAGAAGTTGTTTCGTGGAATTTGCTCAGCATTCAAATGTTCTTTTGATGAATTTGTGAGGGAGAAAGTGGTCTCCCTGTCCTGTTCCTCTGCCATCTTAGGACTGCCTCCTGAAGGTTTCTTTTAACATTAATTATATGATACAGCTCAATTTCTAGAATGCTAAATGTGGAAAGAAAGAGTTTCATCTTAGAACCCAATAAACGTGATGACCATAAGCTATTGATATTTTTCTTTAGCTTTTGTGTTGTTTGATTATTTTCTTCCTGTTGAAGAAGAATTATAAATTACTACTTTGTGCTTCATGCCAGGCCTGACATAGAGTTCAAATATGTACAGACACACAGAATTACATAATGCCTTCAGCTCAGTTCAGTCAGTTGCTCAGTTGTGTCCAACTCTTTGTGACCCCATGAATCACAGCACGCCAGGCCTCCCTGTCCATCACCAACTCCTGGAGTTCACTCAAACTCATGTCCATCGAGTCGGTGATACCATCCAGCCATCTCATCCTCTGTCATCCCCTTCTCCTCCTGCCTCCAATCCCTCCCAGCATCAGGGTCTTTTCCAATGAGTCAATTCTTCGCATGAGGTGGCCAAAGTATTGGAGTTTCAGCTTCAGTATCAGTCCTTCCAATGGATATTCAAGACTGATCTCCTTTAGGATGGACTGGTTGGATCTCCTTGCAGTCCAAGGGACTCTCAAGAGTCTTTTCCAACACCACAGTTCAAAAGCATCAATTCTTTGGTGTTCAGCTTTCTTCACAGTCCAACTGTC
>NW_011494915.1:92197-94598 GCF_000754665.1 Bison bison bison | reverse complement strand
TCTCCTTGCAGTCCAAGGGACTCTCAAGAGTCTTTTCCAACACCACAGTTCAAAAGCATCAATTCTTTGGTGTTCAGCTTTCTTCACAGTCCAACTGTCACATCCATCCATGACCACTGGAAAAACCATAGCCTTGACTAGATGGACCTTTGTTGGCTAAGTAATATCTCTGCTTTTCAATATGCTATCTAGGTTGGTCATAACTTTCCTTCCAAGGAGTAAGTGTCTTTTAATTTCATGGCTGCAGTCACCATCTGCAATGATTTTGGAGCCCCAAAAAATAAAGTCTGACACTGTTTCCATTGTTTCCCCATCTATTTCCCATGAAGTGATGGGACTGAATGCCATAATCTTAGTTTTCTGAATGTTGAGCTATGATATACTCACACCTTTCTTGGAGTTTCTTTCAGTTTCTTCCTAAGGATGCTATTTCATTTCTGCCTCCTTCAGGCATTTCACGTCAAATTTATTATTCTTTTAACCACTGTTTTTGTGGATTGTGTTAATTTTGTTCTCAAGCGTGTTTTGATAGATGAACTTAAATTACAGTTGACCCTTGAACAGATACGTTTGAACTTCATGAGTCTGTTTATACATGTTCCCCCCGACCCCCAATAAATTTAACTACTACACCATCCTGCAATGCAGGAGACCTGGGTTCGATCCCTGGGTTGGGAAGATCCCCTGGAGAAGGGAAATGCTACCCTCTCTAGTACTCTGGCCTGGAGAATCCCATGGACTGTGTAGTCCATGGTGTCGCAAAGAGTCAGACATGACTGAGTGACTTTCACTTCACTTCACTTCACACTATCTACAGTTGGTTGATTCTGTGGAACTGCAGATATGGATTCAGATAGAAAGGTCCAGTCATAAGGAAGACATAAACATGAATATGAATATGCCTATTAAGTGAACATCAAAATACATAAAGTAAAAATAGACAGAGTTGGAGCGGTAGACATATCCACTATGGTTTTTCCAGTAGTCATGTACAGATATGAGAGTGTGGTGCTGGAGAAGACACTTGAGAGTACCTTGAACAGCAAGGAGATCCAACCAGTCCATTTTAAAGGAGTCAACCCTGAATATTCATTGGAAGGACTGATGCTGAAGCTGAAGCTCCAATACTTTGGCCACCTGTTGCAAAGAGCCAACTCATTGGAAAGGACACTTGATGCTGGGAAAGATTAAGTGCAGGAGGAGAAGGGGGCAACAGAGGATGAGATGGTTGGATGGCATCACTGGCTCAGTGAACAAGAGTTAGAGCAAACGCTGGGAAGTAGTGAAGGACAAGGAAGCTTGACGAGCTGCAGTCCATGTGGTCAGACATGACTTAGCGACTGAACAGCAACAACAGGTACATCCACAGTTTGTACTTGGATATTTCAGCATTCCTCTTTCAGCAGCTGACAAAACAACTGCATCAGAAATCCAATAAAGATATAGACGATCTGAGCATAATATTAACCCCTTGACCTAGTTGACATTTATGTTCACCCAGCAACAGCAGAACATGCATGCTTTTCAAGTGCACATGTTCATAACATGTACCGCAGCCATATGGTGGCCCATATCACAAGTCTTAAATTTAAAAGAGTTTCAGTCACTCATTATTTTGTGGCCTAACTTAAGATCCCAGACCATGTTCTGTGTGCATCAGAGAAGAATGTTTATGCTGTTGCTTGCCAGGGTCTAGCCCCGGCTGATCCAGGGTATTCGAAGGAGAGACGGCGTAGGCGAGGATCAGGAAACAACTGCTTAATTAAACGTTAATTAAGGATATAAAGAGTAATAGAATGAGGATAGCTCAGTGAGGAAATTCAGTGGAGAAAAGAGGCTGAATAATTCAGCCAGAAGGTGAGAGAAAGAACAACATGGGGAGACCAAGTTTTGGTGAACAAGGCCCGCACTTTATTTTTCAAAGTAGTTTTTATACCTTAAGTTATGCATAGAGAATAATGGGGGAAGGAGTAGAGTCATGCAGTAAGCCAGGCTTTCTTCCTGCAGACTTGTCATATGCAAAAGTTTAGGTGATTTGCATCATCTTCTGGCCCAGAGGCCTGTTAACATTTTAAGACCCTTTCTTCAGAAAACTTATTTTTCTCTAAAGGTGATTATTCTGAAGTCAGGCGCCAGCCTCCAAAAAGCATTGGATAGAGTTGCATTCCTATAGGGCAAAGGTGAGGTGGGCTCAATCAAGAAAAGAATTAACTCAAGGGTCCAAGGTTACAAACATTGAGGCTACTACTTACATTTCTATACACCCATTATATCAATCAATACACTGCCAAGGACACAGTAGGTAAGGGATATGGAGACTTAGCAGCAAACATTGGCCCAACAAGTGAAAAACCCTTCACCAATACAATTTCTTTTCTTTTTTTTTTTTTATTTTTAAACT
>NW_011494915.1:89308-91847 GCF_000754665.1 Bison bison bison | reverse complement strand
TGTCTCGTACACAGGGTTATTGTTATCATCTTTCTAAATTCCATATATATGCGTTAGTATACTGTATTGGTGTTTTTCCTTCTGGCTTACTTCACTCTGTATAATAGGCTCCAGTTTCATCCATCTCATTAGAACTGATTCAAATGAATTCTTTTTAATGGCTGAGTAATACTCCATTGTGTATATGTACCACTGCTTTCTTATCCATTCATCTGCTGATGGACATCTAGGTTGCTTCCATGTCCTGGCTATTATAAAGAGTGCTGCGATGAACATTGGGGTACACGTGTCTCTTTCCCTTCTGGTTTCCTCAGTGTGTATGCCCAGCAGTGGGATTGCTGGATCATAAGGCAGTTCTATTTCCAGTTTTTTAAGGAATCTCCACACTGTTCTCCATAGTGGCTGTACTAGTTTGCACCAATACAATTTCTAATCAATCTTTTAACTACTCAAAGGAATCTGTGTTTAGACAGTTTAGAACATCTCCCTCTCAGAGTTGGGAGGCTCTGAACAATCACATGTGGCTGGAAAAACCTATTCAGGCAGGCTAGAGGATTTCCAAAGGAGTTTGTAGGTTGAAACACTGTCACACCCAGGAATTATTAACCTCTTTTTTCAGAGAGAGGTAGTGGGGGACAGCCCCCTGTAAAGTCAGAGGTGTAGGTGAGAGCACAAAGCAGAAAGTAGGCAGACTCTGGTTTTGGGGGCAGATGCTCAAGGATTTCCAGGGGGACTCCAGAGGCTTGATCCCGCCTTTGCGTATGCCGAGCCTCCTTCCTCATGACCTCTGCCACGGGTGGAGTTCCTCACACTGGCTCCTGGCAGTGATAGACTTCCAGTTGAGCTATTCCAGATCCTGAAAGATTATGCTGTGAAAGTGCTGCACTCAATATGCAATATGCCGGGAGATGGCTCCCAGCAGTTGCTCTTGGATGGAGTGTTACACAACCTGTTAGGTCCATTGGATCTAATGTATAGTTTCAGTCCATTGTTTCCTTACAGATATTCTGTCTAGATGATCTCTCCATTGTTGAACATATAGTTGGTTCATTTTTGTAGTTCCATTTTTTTCTGCTTCATTCCCCCTTGTTTTTACTCATTATTAGCATTTTCTTTTATAAACTCTGTTAAACCCAATATCTGAGTCATTTTCGAGTTGGTCCCTGTAGGTTATTTTTTGTCTTGAATGGATCATGTTTTCTCATTTTTTTCATGTGTTGAGTAGTTTTAGGTAGTGTTATAAGCACTATCAAGTAGATGCTGAGAGAGCACATTCTGTTATAATCCTCTGAAGAATATTGATTTTTTCTTTTTTTGAAACAGCGTTTCCCTTGACTGAAGTCAGTCTGTGAAGTCTGTCTCCTCTGGATTGGACTGTAGCTGAAATCCCCATGAACTCTTTTTATAATCTCACTTGGACTTCTTGGTGTCTGCTATATACCTATATGTGTATATGTGTGTATATATACATATACACACACAGTTCAGGGGTCATTTAGAGATTTGGGAAGAATTTTTACATAGAAGTTGGTGCTCTCCCTCTCTGAATCTCTTCTTTGGAAAGTTCCTTCAGCGTTTTCTGGTACTTGTAGTTGCTCTGAAATTTGTCCTCAGAGTCTTCAAGCCTGTAAGACTGTGGGTGGTCTATATGAATTTTAACCACCCAGCAAAACACAGTCTAAAGCTTGCCATGAGGTTGGTAGCTATAAAAGATTCAGAAACTCAATAACTACCATTCCCTTCTTTCAAGTAGTGTTTCTCCTCCAATACTTGGTTTTTGGTCATTCTCCAGTGCCTCCAGATACTTGCTTTTAATACTTATATTTTTGCAAAACAATTTGTCTGTTAGGAGCTACTGGTCATTGCTTGAATCAATATCCTTCATCTTTATTTGTCTAAACTTCACAGTATCCCATGGAATAACTGCCAGACTTCCAGCAGCCTGATGATGATCTCACCAGTGGAAACTTAGCAGTGTATATTTAGACAGGTTTTTGGTTCAGATGATGTGTTACGTGTGCATGATCTTACTCTGCTGGCAAGCTGAAAGTACAATTTTTTCTTCTGCTTCTTATATATCTTTCTGTATCAGCATTCAGGTTCCCCAGATCAGTGTAAAGAGTAGTATGAAATACACATGATGGTAGTCTTTATGTTCTGTCAGTGCAACTTGGTAATTGTGTGATCTTAGGCAAGTGGTCCTGGGCCTCAGTTTCCTCATGTGTAAAATGAAGAAAAATTACCAATTTTTAGTACTTAGAATACTACGGTTAAATGTTAGTTTTATATATATTTTGTATTTATGTAGCTTGATTATACTGATGAATTTACATAGTGTGGAGAATTTAATTATGTAATGATCTGAGCTGAGAGTTTGCCACAAACTGGAGTCAGTCTTGACTCTTGCACTGAAAGATATTTGATATAATATGACCTACATGATATGATTTGATATATGGTGTGATATGATGATATACTTAACTAAAAAAGAAAATAGTTTCCCTAATGCAGAATGATTTAATTGTGTTTGTCATTGGAG
>NW_011494915.1:57126-89208 GCF_000754665.1 Bison bison bison | reverse complement strand
TTTTTGTTGTTGTTTTTTTTAATTTTATTTTATTTTTAAACTTTACAAAATTGTATTAGTTTTGCCAAATATCGAAATGAATCCGCCACAGGTATACATATGTTCCCCATCCTAAACCCTCCTCCCTCCTCCCTCCCCATACCATCCCTCTGGGTCGTCCCAGTGCACCAGCCCCAAGCATCCAGTGCATTGAACCTGGACTGGCAACTCGTTTCATACATGATATTATACATGTTTCAATGCCATTCTCCCAAATCTTCCCACCCTCTCCCTCTCCAACAGAGTCCATAAGACTGTTATATACATCAGTGTCTCTTTTGCTGTCTCGTACACAGGTGTAGGCTCTTTGATTTCTCTTCTGTTACTGGTTCAGGGCCAAAGCAGTGGATGAAGAAGTTCTCTGTGTTTGGTCTGGGTTGCACGGAGTGATCCTGGGAAGAAGACTCTAGCCTTGCAGGTTTAAATGCAACAAATTGGGCCTTTTTAGAAACTAGAGGGTGGTGTTGGGGTTATTACAGAAAACGGGATATCTAGGGTTACTCTTTATGATTTCTCACATCCTAGTTAACATTTTAATAAAATATTTAACTGCCAAATTAAATAAAGTATGGCAGTAGTATAGTATTAATACACATTTCACGTTGCCTTTTTAATTTTTATTTTATATTGGAATATAGTTGATTAACAATGTTGTGTTATTTTCAGGTATACAGCAAAGTGATTTAGTTATATATATGCATGTATGTATTCTTTTTCAGATTCTTTTCCCATTTAGGTTATTGCAGAGTACTGAGCAGAGTTCCCTGTGCTACACAGTAGGTCCCTGTTGGTTTTCTAATGTAAATAAAGCAGTGTGTGCATATCAGTCTCAACAACCAATCTATTCTCCCTTCCATCATTTTCTCCAGTAGCCATAAATTTGTTCTCTAACCTGTGAGTCTGTTTCTGATTCACTTTGCCTTTTTTTTTTTTTTAAAGAAAGCATAGAGAACAAAGGAAGAACAAGGTCTTTTAGTTCTTGTAACCTCAAAAACCTTGGGGAAATAGAGGCCATTCTGCCAAAACACTCATAAAAATCTAACTTCTATTATAAAATAATTTCTGATATTAACTTGTGCAGTTATAATAAGGTGCATATCTACTAAATAATCACTAATGTTACATTTTTATTATTACCTGTTATTTTATAAATGATCATTAATAATCATATCTTATATTTTTTATTGTGAAGTAAGTAACCCACTGACAGATGAATGGATGAAGAAGAGGTACATGTGTATGTGTATGTATATATACATACAATAGGATATTAACCATAAAAATGAATAAAATGCCATTTGCAGCAACATGAATGGACCTAGAGATTATCATAGTATGTAAAGTCAGTTAGACAGAAAAGACAAAGATCATATGATATCACTTATATGTAGAATTCAAAAATGATACAAGTGAACCTATTTACAGAACAGAAATAGACTCACAGAAATAGAAAACAAATTCATGGTTTGGGAAAGTGGGGAAGAGACAAATTAGGAGTTTGGGTAACAGATACACACTATTATGTAAAAAAGAGATAAGCAACAAGGACCTACTGTATAGCACAGGGAACTAGACTTAATATTTTATAACAACTCATAATGGAACAGAATCTGAAAATGTATGTACATATATATATATATATATATATTTCTGAATCACTGTGCTGTGTACCTGAAACTAACACAACATTGTAAGTCAGCTATACTTCAGTAAAGAAAAAAGTAGATAAGACATGTATTAGAACAAAAAACTGGCACATGAGGAGACAGATGCTGTTTTTTCCCCTCTTAGGCATAGAGAGGATTCATTAGCTGACACAGGTCTAGAACACTATCTCCTTAAATTCAGGTGGGATCAAACACTGTTCTGTCTTCTGAAAAGATCATAGTCTTCTACATTATTTGTGACTCTTAGAATTTTGAGATAGACTTCACTTTTTCTTATGATAATGGTAATAAATGCTATGTAGAAAATACATACACACACAAGAACAGAATAGGCTTCCTATTATTCAGGATAGCTTGTTAGCTTTCTAAATTTTTCTTCTGTGCATAAATAGACATACAAAAATTATTTTACTGAATTGGAATATTATGTAATACCTTTTCACACTTGCTGTATTGAGAAAACGTCTTTATGTCATAAAAAGTTCTAAAACATGACTCTTAATGTCTCTTTAATATTCCATCATGTGAAAGGACTAAACCTAATTTATGTAATTTCTATTGTACTTTTAGTCTGTAGCTACGTTTTATGCTATTATTAGTAATGTATTACTAAACATCCTGAATATACATCTCTGATAGTTGTCTTAGGATAATTTTTTAAAAGTCAGAATACCATATCAAGGATTAGTGTATAAAATTTAAAATACTACCTTATGTGGCTTTTTTAATAGACAGAGATTAGAAGGTTCACTACCTCTAAGATCCATTTGAAGTTTTATAAAATCCATTGGCTGATTCAAATCTTACCTTTCTTGTTATATAATTCACAGTGCAGAAGGAAGGACTTACGTGACAACCCCAAAATATTATCTATACATTACAAATACATATTAAAGTGTTTAAATTGAACCTACATGTGTTTGGAAATATTGGTAATATCCCCTAAGACAATTGGTGACAAACACGTATCATAACCAGTTTTGAGAATTATTCACCTAGGGCCCAAATAGCACCCGAGTATTTAGACTTGTGACTTTGCTAAAAGGTTTCTAAAACTGTTTGACTTTATATTGCTCATTTCCAACAACTGTCACATTTTGGTAAAGCATCAGGAGATAAGCATTAAACCCTCTGCTGATATATAAATCTAGTGCCAGTTTTCATAGCATCTGTTATAATTTGGGCAGTTTAATATGATTAGAATGCCAAAAAGCTTAATGTGGCTGGGTAATTCACAGGATAGATGATGACCATTAAAATATTATGTTGTTTATTTCACTTGAAACAAAAATGAGTGATTGAGAGCTGAGAGATGGAAATGATATTGAAGTGGCCTCTTTCTTCCATAATAACAAAAGCAGGTTCTGTTTTCTGTGTGCTGATAGTGTGTTAGTTGGGACTTTTGCACAGTGGAAATGCACTAGGGGTAATTCAAGCAACAGGAAAGTATTGTCATCAAGAATCGTTGTAGAGACTGCACTAAAATCAGAGAAGAAATCCTGGGTGTCTTTACCATCTCTCATTTCTGTGTCTGTTTTATGTTTTAAGACTATATTACAGCTTTCTCTATTTCTACCATAAAGCAGAAAATGGCTATTAACACTACCTAGATTTACATTTCTGCCATCCAAGAGACTAGACGAAGACTGAGATTGTTTAATCCTTATTTTAAATTTCCAAGAGGAAATTTACAATAGCATCAAAAAGAATAAAATACTTAGAGATACATTTAACAAAAGATGTACAAGCTTCTCCTCTGAAAGTAATTAAAGAAGATCTAAATAAATGGAAAGACATCCCGTCTTCCTCCACATCTTCACAGATCTGAAGGCTCAATATTTGTAAAGATAGCAGTAGTCCCCAACTGTGTCTACATGTTCAAAATAATCCCTGTAAAAATCCCAGGTACTTTCTTGGCAGAAATTGTGAAACTCATTCTAAAATTCATACAAAAATGCAACTGACCCACTATGACAAAAACAGTGGTGAAATAGGACAATAAAATTAGAGGGCTCTTCTTCCTAATTTCAAAACTTACTACAAAGCTACAATAATCATGACAATGTGATACTGGCATTAAGTAGGCATGTAGGTCAATGGGATAGAATTGAGACTCCAGAAATTAAACCCTTACATTTATAGTCAGTTGACTTCCTATAGGGACTTCCCAGGTGACACTAGTGGTAAAGAACCCACCTGCCAATGCAGGAGGTAGAAGAGGGTTCAATCCCTGGGTCAGGAAGATCCCCTGGAGGAGGACATGGCAACCCACTCCAGTATTCTTGCCTGGAGAATCCCATGGACAGAGAAGCCTGGTGGGCTACAGTCCACAGGGTTGCAAAGAGTTGAACATAAGTGCAGTGTCTTAGCATGCACACATGACCTTCTATAGAGGTGTAAAAGTAATTTGATGGTGAAAGAATAATCTTTTCAACAAGTGGTACTGAGACTCCCACATACAAAAGAATGAAGTTGGACCTCCAGCATCACACTACACACAAAAATTAACTCAAAATGAATCAAAGGTTTACATGAGAAAAGTAAAACTATGAAACTTTTAGAAGAAAATACATGAGTATATGCATATGTGTTCATGACCTTAAGTTAGGCAGTAGTTTCTTCAAGAAACACAAGAAGCACAGAGACCAAAGAAAAGAATATAAATTGGACTATATCAAAAGTCAGACCTTTCTACTGAAAGTAAGTGAAAAGACACCCTAATGACTGAGAAAAAATATTTTAAAAACTATTTCAGATAAAATAGACTTATTTCAAGAATATATAAGTGACTCTTACAAGTGATAAAAATATGCAGTCAAACAGTGGTCAAAGGATTTAAATAGATGTTTAACCAAAGAAATAAATGGCCAATAAGCTGTGGGAAGATGCTCAACATTATTAATTATTAGGGAAATTCAGGTCAGGACCACAATAAGATGCCACTTCATACTAACTAGGATGGCGAAAATAAAGACGGTCACAAGTGTTGATGAGAATGTGGAGAAATTAGAACTCTTTGATTCATTGTAATGGGAGTGTGAAATAGTGCATCCATTTTGGAAAAGTTTGACAGTTCCTCAAAATGTATGATCCATTAATTTTACCTCTTAGGTGTAAGATAAATAAAAATATAGTACCATGCAAAAACTTGAACACAGATATTCATAGCAAGCAGTGTTATTCATAGTAGCCTGAAAGTGAAAACAACCCAAGTGTCCATCAACTGATAAATGGGTAAGAACTGGTATATCCATACAATGAGATATTATTCAGCTATTATTTTTTTTAAAAGAGTGAAATACTAATGCATGCTACATCATGGATAAACCTCAGAGACATTATGCTAAGAAAAAGAAAGCAGTCACAAAAGATCTATATCATATAAATACATTTTTATGAAATGTCCTTAATAGATCTGTAGAGACAGAAAGTACAACAGGGCCTTAGGGACAGGGAAAGAGGAGGAAAAAAAGGAAGTGATTGGTAATGGCATGGAGTGTTTCTTTTTTGGCTAATAAAAATGTTCTATGTGGATTATGGTGATGTTTGTACACTCTGAATTTATTCAAACATTGAAGAGAAAGAAACTCCTCAGGGAAGGATCCTGAAGGCTTTAGTTGGGGCTCTTTGTCTATCCCCGGATGCGTCACCTATGGCCAGAGGTAAGAAGTTATGAGTATGTCTGCTTCTGCCTTCCAGTGCAGGAGATTTCGATCCCTGGGTCGGGAAGATCCCCTGGAGTAGGAAATGGCAACTTACTCCAGTATTCTTGCCTGGAAAATTCCACAGACAGAGGAGCCTGGAGGGGTACAGTCTATGCGGTCACAAAGAGTTGGACACCATGAGTGACTGAGTACACATGCTCTGCTTCTGTAAGTATGTGGCTGGAAGCTGAGGGAAGGGGAAGAGACAGTTTTCATAAAGGATGGAGAAAACAGAAGACTCATAACTAAGTATTTCCTTAACCAGAGCACACTTAAGTACATGAGTATGATGGATATGAATACGTTTTATTAAACTTACCTTTCTGTCTTTGATTTGGTCCATTGAAAAGTTAGCTAGAACTTGCTTGTTAAAAATGTTATTGAACATAATAAGCAATACAATGACTTAAAGACAAGTTTGACTCAATATTATTTTTCTTCGTCTCTGAAGAGACATTTTAACCAAAGGTTGTTGAAGCAGCTGGCATTCGTTTTATTTGCCTGTCCTCTCCAAACACAGATACTCCTACATGAAATGCCACCTGGAGACAGTGGCCATGGCCCATAAATTTAATTACTAACCTTTAATTCATCGCTGGCAAAATCAGTTCTTGAAGCATCTAAGCTAATCAGCCTTCTCTGACAATGCTAATCAATCGTTCAGCAGTCCACCTTTGGCTTAATTACTCTTGCACTACATTACATTTTCCAAATGTCAAGAATCTTCTTCTGGAAAAGCAATAAATCATTCCTATATGATGTGAGTAGAGAGCCTGTTATTCCCTCACACTTGACCTTGGCTGTGTGAAGTTGAAATTGATTATTTGCTGCAGTGGTACATTATAAGGAAGAGAGATTCAATAAGAATCATAGCATGCACAAAACAGGGAGCTTTTCAGCACAGTCTTGCCTCACCTGAAATGAACCAGCTGCTGTCAGATGTTGTTTTTAGCAGTTGGCTAAATCCACCATAAAATTTCATGAAACAGAGGAGCTGTGAGACTTCTACACTTCTGTGAATTTCTGTGGTCAAAAAAGCATAAAACTACCATCTTATCAGAAGTCCAGCCAATCTCTTGCTGTAGATTTAAATCCAAAAAATAACTGTTCAATTCCCTGATATTTTCCTCCAAAGTACAAAAAAATAATCCACAGTACTTCTCAGAAAACGAGAAGAAAGGAGTAAAGTGAAAGAAGAAAGCTCCATGTTGAGATTAAGTAGCAGATTGAGAGTTAGACCTGTGTTCGAATCCTGATCATACCACTCACTACCTTAATGAAACTGGGCAAGTTATTTAACCTCTGTAAGCCTTGTTTTCCTCATTTCTGATTCTTGTAGAGCAGCGGTTCTCATCCAGAGGCAGTTTTACCCCCAAAGAGGGACATTTTATCATCAAAACTGGGAGAGGAGTACAGCAAATCGGTGCTGGTCAAGGGTGATGCTAAACATTTTACAGTGCACAAAAGTGAAAGTGTTAGTCACTCAGACGTGTCTGGTTCTTTGCAGCCCCATGGACTGTAGCCCACCAGACTCCCCTGTCCATGGGTTTCTCCAGGCAAGAATATTGGAGTCGGTTGCCATTCCCTTCTTCAGGGCATCTTCCCGACCTAGGGATCTAACCCAAGTCTCCTGCATTGCAGGCAGATTCTTTACCATCTAAGCCACCAGAGACAGCCCTTATTACAAATGCATTATTACAAGGCACTACCAAGGGAAACTGTTCTTTAGAGCAATTAGCACAGGTCTTGATACCTAAATACTCAAGGAATCATTACCATTATCATTTTGGTTTATTTAATATAAGTAAAAGCCCCTCTCATCACAAATATAGATTTTCTCATCTCTCTCTTTTCCCTATTGCAGCATAGTCTTTAAATGTAACAGATATTCTATCTAGAGCTAATACTGGAATTATTTGCTTAATAAACATAATGGGACTTTTTCTTTTTACTAGTATTAAGTTTCTTTGATTTCTTCACAAAATAGTAATTGCTACTCAGTTTTAATATTTTCCACCTGCCATGGATGAACATAGGAATCGCCTTTTAAGAACCTCATTTAATCTTTCAAGGGCAAATTTATTTTTTCAACTTAGGAAATATTGGAGTAAATCACAGGATGATAAAAATCGTAGACATCATTGAGTCTAGTCTGACATGTAGCAGAACTCAATTGGCTTTACAGTTATTACTCTGTTACCATCATAGATCAATAGCTCTATTCATGGATTTTTTTTAATTTAGTGATACTCACCAGTTAGGTTGGTCTTTCCAGGTGGCGCTTTCCAGGTAGAACCTGCCTGTCAATGCAGGAGACCTGGGTTCTGTCCCTGGGTCCGAAATATCCCCTGGAGGAGGAAATGGCAACCCATTCCAGTATTCTTACCTGGAGAATCCCTTGGAAAGAGGAGCCTGGCAGGCTATAGGCAATAGGGTTGCAAAGAGACACAACTGAAGTAACTTAGCATGCACACACAGTTTGGAAGCTAGAAAAACCACTGTTTGCTTGGATTCCCCTGTTCAGTAAGTCCTTACCTTGTCACTACCAATAAGCTTAGTAGGGGGCTCTACAGATGCCCATTCACCATACTTCCTCTGCTTTGTGGTTCAGGGCTTGCTTCTGCACTCTGAATTCACCAGGCTCCCTTGCCAGTTGGCCCCTGGCTACATTAGCTTATGGTAGACACTGACAAGAGAGAAAGCAGAAAGGAAGATGCCAGGGTCTGTGTTTTTGTGTCTGTCTGTCTGCTGCCTTTTAAAGTATCTCCTCTGTGATCCTGACTCCAGCTAGGTTGGGTCCTAAAAACTGGTAACAAACAGCTTCTCAGCTTTTCCCTCAGTCCTAAAGGATGGTAGATGCTTCCACTTTGACTAATCCCTCATTTGTCACACCATCTCATTTTCAGATCTTCCAACATCTTTTTTAGCCAATATCTTTTTTATTTGCTGGTATTTCCATGTTAGGTGTCCTTCATCTAACATGATTGTGCTCATATTATTTGAGAATATTCATTTCTGCTATACAAAATAAAATAAAGGACTTTCCTAATGGTCCAGTGGTTATAATGTAGCACTTTCACTGACAAGGCCCTGGAAACTATAGTTGATTTACAATGTTGTGTTAATTTCTGCTGTACAGCAAAGTGATTCAGTTATATATATGTGCATTTTTTGTTTTCTTTTCCATTTTGGTTTATCCTAGGGTATTGAATATAGTTATCTATTTTCTCCATGTTGTTGTTTGCCCATTCTATATATAATAGCTTACATCTGCTAACCTCAGCCGCCCTCTCCATCTCTTCTATCCCTTCTCCCGCTTGGCAACCACAGTTCTGTTCTCTGTGTCTGTGAGTCTGTTTCTGTTTTGTAGATTAACTCATTTGCGTTCTAGTTTAGATTCTACACATAAGTGATATTCCACATGTCATTGTAAATCAGGATTTGGTCCATCTGGAAACATTGGTATATTTCTAGTGTCTGTGTATTGCACCTCAGGAATCATCTCCCCCAATCTAAAAAAGAAGGATTTTCCATTAGCCTTTGGAGAAATGAAATCTCAGCATGCCTGAGCTTGACTTGGACTTTATTTTCTCCAGTAAGTACAGTGAGCCTCATCTAGTAAAGCTTTCAATAACATGGTCAAAAAGTACAAACTGACAAACAGGAACAGCACTGAAACCTGAAGCTGTTCACCAAAAGAACATTAACATCACAACAGACTGGTTGATACTTTTAAAATCTGATGAGAGCCTTGGTTGGAAAAATGGTATCCTGGGTGATTACTAAAGAGTTGAGTTAAATGAGGTCCACATCACACATAAAATGTGCATAGCTCTGTACTGGACACTTAATATAATTACCTCCTTTGATCCTTGAATAATTGCCAAAGGTAGATACCATAAACCTTGCTTCACAGATTAGGCATCAGAGGGTCAAAAAAGTGTAGGCCACAGTCACAGAAGGGGGAAGTTGGCATTTAGCAATTAGCAACACAGACTGTGGAACCAGCTGTCCCGGTGCCATTACTAGCTCTTCCACTTTGCAAGTGAATGACTTGGGATGCTTCTTGATCTTTTGATTTCTTCATTTATCATATGGAGCTAATTACAGTTTATACTTCAGGGAGTCATCATGAAGGTTCATCTTTTTAAAGAACATTGAACAACTACTACCCTAGGGTAAGAGCTAAAAAAAGTATTGGTTAAATTTTTAAATCTAATCTGCTTTATCCCAAGTCCACTATATCCTGCCTCAATGTTCTAGACACTCTAGCCTTTTTTTTTTTTTTTTTTACAAATTATGGGCCGTAGATGTCTTCAGTAGGTTTCCTGAAAGCAGAGCCTACAGTCAGGTTTGGAAGGCAGTGCTCTGAAGAAACCTCTAAGCAAGAGACCCAAGGCAAGGTAGCTTGCAAGCAAGGTAGAGACACAAGTCAGGATGTGGCTTCGGGTGAAGTCTAGCCTTAGCCTGATTCTACTTTGCTGAAAAGCTTTGAAGCAGAAATTGCACCCAAGAGTGTATTCCACCTTTTGGCAACTGAAATAGGCATTTGTTCTTTAATAACTGTGAGTCATTGGATATGATCGCAGAGAATGGGAGTAGGCATAAACAATAGCCCAAGAGCAGTTCTTCCCAGGCTTTAATAGGGAAAAGGGTAACAACTGAGGAATGGATACACCGAATCTGGTAAAAGGAGAATCCCAGGGGGCTCATGTGAGTCATGTAGCTAGACTGCACCACTGGAGGGATCTGTAGCACTGGCATCGGCTGAGTTTCTTGGAAAGACAGGACCATTGCAGGACCCATCCCAGATCAGAATCTGCATTTAACAAACATCTCTGAATGTTTGCACACTAAGGATTGAGAAACTGTTCTGCAAGTGGGTTCTTTACTACTAGTGCCACCTAGGAAGCCCAAGGGGGTGGTTTAGTTGCTCAGTCATGTCCGACTCTTTGGCCCCATGGATTGTAGCCTGCCAGGTCCCTCTGTCCATGGGGTTCTCCAGGCAGGAATACCATGCTTGCCATTTCCTTCTCCAGGGGATATTCCCAAACCAGGGATCTAACCCATATTTATGGTGTGTGTATGAAAGTTTTCAATACCATTACTCAAAAAGCATTTTTATCAAAAAGTTTAAATTCCTGTTATTCTAGTGTTTTAGTATTAGCTTAACCATAACTGTGAGAAGGCAATGGCAACCCACTCCAGTACTCTTGCCTGGAAAATCCCATGGACGGAGGAGCCTGGTAGGCTGTAGTCCATGCGGTCACGAAGAGTCGGACACGACTGAGCGACTTCACTTTCACTTTTCACTTTCATGCATTGGAGAAGGAAATGGCAACCCACTCCAGTGTTCTTGCCTAGAGAATCCCAGGGACAGTGGAGCCTGGTGGGCTGCCATCTGTGGGGTCGCACAGAGTCAGACACGACTGAAGCGACTTAGTAGTAGTAGTAGCAACCATAAGTACAGTGTTCCCTTCAACAAAATGGGTGAAGAAGACAATAAAGATTGTGTCTTAGAAACAGATGGGAAAACGAGAAGCAGATGACTAGCTTTAACAGCCCATGGCTAAAGTTTTCACAGTTTTCTAGAGTTGGAAAGTCTCCAGGAGCTCACTGATCCATGAAAGGAGGACATGCCACATGCCAGAAGAGCACATGCTCTCCAGGGCCTGGCTCTAGCCAGGTTGTTTGGAGCAGCCATCCATGAACTTCACAAATATTTGTATTCTTTTATTGGAGGCACTGTTTTCCTTGCCAGGGGGCCAACTGAAAGCTATATAACGCCCTGGAAAAAGAGATCCAATTTAGAGTTGTGATCTGTAGAATTTTATAGACAAAGCAGGTGGCCAATATTTTGGATCATAATGTTTGTGAGATTGGACTTGACGTTTTAGAATGACTGTGCAAAAAGAGAAATTCATAAGCCATCAGTATTTCTTGCCAGGGCTTTACATTTTTAGTAAGATTTAGTGGAAAAAGTTGGAGGAGGCAATGGCACCCCACACCAGTACTCTTGGCTGGAAAATCCCATGGACAAAGGAGCCTGGTAGGCTGCAATCCATGGGGTCACTAAGAGTCGGACACGACTCAGCTACTTCACTTTCACTTTTCACCTTCATGCATTGGAGAAGGAAATGGCAACCCACTCCAGTATCCTTGCCTAGAGAATCCCAGGGATGGGGGAGCCTGGTAGGCTGCCATCTATGGGGTCGCACAGAGTTGGACACGACTGAAGCGACTTAGCAGCAGCAGCAGCAGCAGCAATGGAAAAAGTATTTGTCTTATTCTTACTTCCTAATCTCCTAGAATGCCTCCATACTTGTTATTGTAATACCTCTTGTTGCTTGCTAAAAACAGATATACACGTGTGGAAGAGGTTATAGGTGCTTGTTCATGTCCATTTCTCATCTTTTTTTGGGTGCATGGGGATACTGTGCTTCCCAGACCCCTTTGGTTTAGACAGGGCCATGTAACTAATTTTTGCCAATGTAAGTGGAAATAATGTATAAAACTTCCAAGATGAAGCACTTAAGAATTGGTGTGATAAGCCACTTTTTAATATGGTGGTGGTTCAAGTGGAAGAGAGTCTGGGCCTCTGGATCATTGAAAAGTGGGAGTCCCCATTTACCTACTTGACTTCACATGAAATACATTGGCTGAACCACTGAGATTTTGAAATTGTTCTTTTGTGGAATCTTGCTGTTACTTACCTTTGTTAATAAAACATAAGCAATCAACATCATGGGATTTTTTTGGCTATAATATTAATGTAGTCTGAAAGCAGTGGATTTGAAGACAAAGATTCAAGTCTTTGCTCCAGTCCTTAACTAAGTGTGTGACATTAGGAAAATCATTAACCATCTCTGGTCTTAAGTAAAATTAGATTGAGCTACATCATCTCTGAGATCTCTTCTTCTCAACTCTTGTACCCTGTAATTCATTGAAAGCCCATATATATCATTTTTAAATTATTTGTCTAAAGCTTCTCCATACCTTGCATAATTATTATAAATGATAAATTTATGTAAATGCAAGTACATGCACTGTGCAAATCCTAAGAGGATATTTTTTAAAGGAGTCATCAAATCACTTTGTGCCTAAAAAAACTTATTTTTTATGAAGGTT
This sequence comes from Bison bison bison, assembly GCF_000754665.1. Lineage (NCBI taxonomy): Eukaryota > Metazoa > Chordata > Mammalia > Artiodactyla > Bovidae > Bison > Bison bison. The sequence goes on along the minus strand of NW_011494915.1, from coordinate 76,670 downwards.
CTGTCAATAAGTACATAAGCTATATTTACAGGGCCATGCCTTGTAATTGCCTGATTTATTTATCTGTCCTATTTATAACCAAGAGAGTCTTTCAAAGAAGACTTCATTGTCATAGTGAGGGGTATACCTGAAAAATCAGTCATATGAACACTGTTTTTGCTACCACTAAATAAGATGAATTTCCATCTGGGTTTTATCCCATTCGAGTCTCCAAGTGGAACAGTGGAGACCAATGTGAATTACAGATGGGAAATATTTTTTCTGGAATTTAAGGAGTAGTTATATGACCCTTTAGGGCTACTTGGTAAAGAACTTATGTGTAGATTTCCTTGGTGGTGGTGGTGTAATCGCTAAGTCGTGTCCGACACTTGCGACCTGCCAGGATCCTCTGTCCATGGGATTCTGCAGGCAAAAATACTAGAGTGGGTTGCCATTTCCTTCTCGAGTAGGTTTCCTTGGGGGCCTCAGGTTGCTCCAAACTCTGATTTTGTTTCCAGGGCACAGTGCTGTTGCTATGACATCCAGTCTCCCACTCCATTCCCAATGTGTTCACTGCCCTTTTTTCTTCTCTGGTCTTGGACATGTCAGATTTTATGCTCTGAGCTTGGACTGCAGTGAACAGTGATACTTTCCACCCTCCTTTGGGAAAAAAGGGACACAAACTCTCCACATTTGATGTGAGAACCATGCTTGTTATAGGTTTTTTAAATGCTGAGGCCTGAACTTCGATCTGAGGGAAAATAGCAGGGGACTGGATTGGGGAAGAGAGAAAATTGGGGTGAGAAAGGGCACATGAGGAAGTGCATTGATTGTTTCAGATGATGCTTTGTTGTTTGTGAAATAAATACATTCTCTGAACTCGGGCCATCTTTTCAGAATTCTTTTGAAAACAAGGATGTATTTTCTTTCTCACTGCCTGTCTGTTTCTGACTTGTCCTCTCTGGGGCTATTTCAGCGTCTGCCCTGATGTTTCTGGATAAATTGTGTTGGGCACACTGTTTCCGTTTGCCACCATTCCAGAAGGAAAGTCCTTTAGACACAACCTCCTCTGTCTTCACAGCCCAAATACATGTTTGAGAACACCAGAGAATAAACCACTTCCATCTCCCAGGAAATGCAGGGGTAACTGCTTTCTTACTACAGGGCAGACAGAAGATAGGTTTTTCTCATTTTTTCAGAGTGAGTGAAATTCTGTGAGGACAGACTTTAGCATAGGAGACTTGGGTAAGGGTTGTTTGTTTGCACTTGGTCCTTTTGTTTTTGTACTTCAGAATTGGATTGGAAAGCTAGGTGCTTCTCAATTGTTCCTCCTCAAGTGTAGATAAATAATAGTAATAACTACTATTATAAAATTGAACATTTCCCCTACTAATTCATACTGAAAGCAATATTATTCAACTTTTAGTGGTATGTTTTACAGTCTTTTTTCCTCCTAATCTTAGTTCTTTAGAAAGAAGTCTAAATTCTGTTGAGATCTTTAGAAGTGAAGTTTAATCTTATTTTTAGTCTTTGGCTTCAAGCACAAAGCATCGTCCTTTCCCAGCTGATTTCTCTTTCCTGATATCTCTAACTGACGTTGAAATGATCTTTGTGTCTTTACTGCTTTCTACTCACTGTTTGTCCACCAGTGTGCATTTGCTGCCTTCCCTCTCTTTCTGGAGATATGTCAGTTTTTCTGTGAAATAAACTGTTTTGTTCTGCCCTCTTTTCCTGTATAACCCTATTCCCAAATTATTTTTTCTTTACCTTTTCCTTCCCATTTCTATCAGAATCTGAATCAATTCTACTTGCTTTTACCCTACTGGCAATTGTTAACTAGAGTGTAGAATAACAAATTGGCTTACTTGTTTATAAAGAAATTTTTGAAAAATGTATTTCTTATAAGGGTGACATTCTTCCCATGCCTTGATAGCACCAGAGAAGGAAAATGTCATTCCACAAAATCATCCTCCACCGTGATCTTATGCTTGGTAAAATATTGCTGATTTCACTTTATAATAGATTGAAGATAGACAGCTATATTTGATAATTCTTATCTAGAGGGAGGATTCTCCTCTCCCTTGAACCTGGGTGTAGTCTGTGACTACTCCAATAGAATTTGGTGAAAGTTTGTGCAGTGAGAGGGCCCAGGCTTGGACAGATTGTGCGTCTCTATATCCTCTCTGGTTGGAACACTCACTCTTGGAGCATTCAGTCGCCATGAAAAAGTATGACTCCTTTTGATCATAGGAGAAGCCATCAGCAGGCACTTCTTGTGGTAGTTCCAGCTAAGCCGAGCCTTCCAGCCAAGGATCCAGACACACAAAGTGAAGCCATCTCAGACCTTCAAACCAGCCCATCTGTTAATCAGTACCACCAAGTGACCTCATTCAACATCACTGAGGGCAGAAAAACCATCCTGTTAAACTGTACCCGAGTTTCTGACCCATAAAATTCTGAAATATCATGAAATGGTTGCTGTTTTGAGACATTATGTTTTGTAATGATTTGTTACACAGAATTTAATAACTGGAATGCCCTTAATGCTGCGAAATTTTACTGTGGACTGGTGGGGCCTTGGAGGAACACTCAGGCAAAACATAGTTTCTCCTTTGGGCCAGCTTGTACATTGAGGAGGAGCTGACCACACTTCTTCATGACCTCTTGAACAAAAGGATAATATCATGCTTAGCCTGCAGCTACTGTATGTAATTTGAACCCCAATCGTAAATTCATGGTGTAAAAAATTTTAATTTCTTTAGTTTTTTCAAACACCTTCTGCTTTAAGCTTTGACTCCACTTATACCAGTGATCAGAGAATCCTTCCCTTTCCTTGGTATCAGCAAACTACGGTTTCTAGGCTGTGTGTTTTTGTATGCCCTGCAAGCTTACAACGTTGGGTTTTTTTTTAATGAATACAAAAAGGGTTTTTAAAAAAAAGAAACAAAGAATATATAACAGAGACAAAGTATGGCATCCAGATTCTAAACTATTTGGTATCTGACCCTTCACAGAAAAAATTTGCCCATTCTTGGTACAAAGAATTGAAGTAGCTAACAGTCTGCAGTTGTCATCTTTATATGGGATGTATATAAAAGCCTCTGGGATACCTACTGTTGTGCTTAGATAACAGACATCAGCACTGTTATACAATTTACCCCTTGTCTCATCTAGAAGTTTTATCTAATAGTCCTGTGTTTCTTCCCCAGGACTCACCTCTGGACTAGTAAGAGAAGAGGTTCAGGATGTATACATTATTTACTGAGCTTCCACTAAATGGCAGGCACTGTGCCGGGCACTTTGGTAGACCAGTGAATAAACAAAGATCCTTGCATCATTCTAAAAGAGGTAGCAGACAATAAACCATATAAAAAATGAATATATACATTATCTATTTACTAAAAGCATGTAGTACTAAAGTATATATGAAAAGTACAACCAAAAAAGAACAGATAGAAGACAATAGGAGGGAAAAGCTGGAGGTGGAGAGTCTTAGGACAGGCTTTATTCAGGGTAAGTATTTGAAATAAAACCTGAAGGAGGTCAGTAAATGAGCCATGTAGATATCTGTCTAGGAGATGAATGTACCTAGGTACTGAAGACAGCAGTATGCCTGACATGTTCAAGCACCATGAGGGAAGCTGGTGTAAATGCAAAGAAATGTAATCAGAAAGAGAGCAGGGTTATGTGTATAGAGTCTTATAATCCTTGTTAAGATCTTTTTGGTTTTCGACTCTGAGTACCAGCAGGAGCCTTGACAGACTTTTGAAAAGAGGACTTGGTCTGATTTGGCCGAGGCTAGAACAGAGATCTATGGGGTCGCTAAGAGTCGGACACGACTGAGCAACTTCATTTTCACTCTTCACTTTCATGCATTGAAGAAGGAAATGGCAACCCACTCCAGTGTTCTTGCCTTGAGAATCCCAGGGATGGGGGAGCCTGGTGGGCTTCTGTCTATGGGGTCGCACAGAGTCGGACACGACTGAAGCAACTTAGCAGCTTAGCAGCAGCAGAACACAAATCACTTTGTCTGCTCTGCTGAAATCAGGTTGGGGGAGGTGGGGTGGGGCAAGAGTAAAAGCAGATATACTTATTGGGAAGCTACTACAATAATCTAGCATATTATTATAATAGCTCAAATTTAAGGTGACAGCATAGAGATGGTTAAGAAAAAAAACAACAAAAACTGCTAAGGCTCATTATTTTTAAGATTCCATTATTTCCCCTACAAAGTTGTCCTCCTCAGCTCAAAAATTATTTTATAGATTAAAGCTTTAAAGTTATGCTCTTAAATGATCATGTAGTGTCCAAATCTGTAGACTAGGTCTACAGAATTGTTGGCCTTCCCTTCAAGACCCAGGCTTCTAAATCTCCAAACCTGGGAAGAATTCCCTTTTTCTCTGCCTTCCAGGGAATAAATCCTATCCTTGCATTCATGAGCCTAGAATAGCCTCACTGCAACTTGATTGATGAAAGAAGGCTGAGATAAAGGCAAAGCAGGAAAAGACTAGGGAAAACCACTTCTCTCTTTCCGGGACCCCAATTATACATTTTTTACTTCTTTGGCTGTTGTCCTTCGTAATCCCTGAGAGTCTGCCAATATTTTTAATTCTCAGATTGAATGCTTTCTGATGATCTGTCCTCCCATGGGTTAACTTCTCTGTCATTTCCAATCTGTAGTTAAAGCCAGTTAGAGAATTTTCTTTTAGATACTGTATTTTTCAGTTTTAGAGTTTCCATAGTGTCATTTTTGTTTTCCAGTTCAGTTCAGTCGCTCAGTTGTGTCTGACTCTTTGCGACCCCATGAACCGCAGCACTCCGGGCCTCGCTGTCCATCACCAACTGCCGGAGTCTACCCAAATCTATGTCCATTGAGTCGGTGATGCCATCCAACCATCTCATCCTCTGTCGTCCCCTTCTCCTCCTGCCCTCAATCTTTCCCAGCATCAGGGTCTTTTCCAGTGAGTCAGCTCTTCGCATCAGGTGGCCAAAGTATTCGAGTTTCAGCTTCCAACATCAGTCCTTGCAATGAACACCCAGGAGTGATCTCCTTTAGGATGGACTAGTTGGATCTCCTTGCAGTCCAAGGGACTCTCAAGAGTCTTCTCCAATACTATGGTTCAAAAACATCAATTCTTCAGTGCTCAGCTTTCTTTATAGTCCAACTCTCACATCCATACATGACTACTGGAAAAACCATAGCCTTGACTAGACGGACCTTTGTGGACAAAGTAATGTCTCTGCTTTTTAATATGCTGTCTAGGTTGGTCATAAGGTTGCTGCTATTATTTCCTACATGTTTTTAAATCACAAAAATCATGTTTTCCTTTGTGTCTTTTTGAATATAGTTATAAGAGATGCTTTAAAATCCTTGTCTGATATTTCAGTACCTGGTTCATCTCATGTCTGGTCTTCATTGATACTCTTGAATGTAGGTTGCATTCCCTTTGTCTTCATGTTATAAGAAAATTTGGATGAAATCCTAGATATTGAGTATGATTATATCAAAGAAGCTCTGGATTCTGTTATGTTCCTTTGAAAAATACTGATGATTTTTGTAAGTTAACTGAACCCAAACTGCAGACTTTTCCTCCCCTGCCATGAGCATCAGCTGAAATCTTTCCAGCTTTTTAGCCTTGGCTGGGTTGTTTGCAGTCTTTCCGTGCATATGGGGCATGGCAGCCGGGGCGGGGGATGGTCAGCCACAGACTGGGACGAGATTTATACACAAAACTGAGGACACTGTCTGTACCTTTCCTTTCTGTGATATCTCCCCTCACTTTCCAGCTGCTGGACTTACCCTGAACTTTTACTTCATATTTTCAAGCCACTTCACTGAGTTGTTCTCTCTGAGTTTGCATTGACCCAAATGGCAGAGTAGGGACTTCCTTATGGCTAAAAGCCATCAAAATGGTAGACTCAGCAAGTGCTGTTCCCTTTTTTTTTTTGTCAAGTGTCTACTCTCCTTCCAATGTTTGCTTTCCTCTAGTGGTTCTCACAGGCCTGCAGATTGTAGTTTTGTAGTCGTTCGCTCCAAAAATGTAGCCAAATGAGAACTGTTCAAATATCACCAAAAATGAAACCACCTCCTACTTTTTGCAGGTCTTCAGTTATTCATCTCTCTTCCATTATTCAAGAGCCCATTGCGGGGCTGTATTTTATGCATCTCTATTTCTGTTGCCCAGAGGCTTGTACTCAGTGTGTGATCCCTGTGCTTGACAGCGTTGGCCTCACCTGGGAGCTTGTTAGAAATGCACTCTCCAAGATTACTGAATGAGAATCTGTACTATAACAATACCCCAGGTGATTCATAGGTACATTCAATTTGATAAACTCTGGGACAGAGCACACTGAAGACCACACTGCAAATGCTAATTGAAAATATAAATAAATAAATTCTTCACCTAGATGTTTACTACTAAGTGCAATATATTTGCATTGAGAAATCATTTTGCTCTCAAATTTTAATAACAGTGTTTGATTTTATTTATCTTCCTCCTTTAAAAACAAAAACAAAAACCCTCTTTCTAAACTGATAGATAAGGTTGGCAATATGAATCTGAACAGTAAAGGAGAGATATTTTAAAGGGCCATATCATAACCCTTATGGCAGAAAGTGAAGAGGAACTAAAAAGCCTCTTGATGAAAGTGAAAGTGGATAGTGAAAAAGTTGGCTTAAAGCTCAACATTCAAAAAACGAAGATCATGGCATCCAGTCCCATCACTTCATGGGAAATAGATGGGGAAACAGTGAAAACAGTGTCAGACTTTATTTTTGGGGGCTCCAAAATCACTGCAGATGGTGATTGCAGCCATGAAATTAAAAGACGCTTACTACTTGGAAGAAAAGTTATGACCAACCTAGATAGAATATTGAAAAGCAGAGACATTACTTTGCCAACAAAGGTCTGTCTAGTCAAGGCTATCGTTTTTCCAGTGGTCATGTATGGATGTGAGAGTTGGACTGTGAAGAAGGCTGAGTGCCGAAGAGTTGATGCTTTTGAACTGTGGTATTGGAGAAGACTCTTGAGAGTCCCTTGGACTGCAAGGAGATCCAACCAGTCCATTCTGAAGGAGATCAGCCCTGGGATTTCTTTGGCAGGAATGATGCTAAAGCTGAAAGTCCAGTACTTTAGCCACCTCATGCGAAGAGTTGACTCATTGGAAAAGACTCTGATGTTGGGAGGGATTGGGGGCAGGAGGAGAAGGGGACGACAGAGGATGAGATGGCTGGATGACGTCACTGACTCGATGGACGTGAGTCTGAGTGAACTCCGGGATTTGGTAATGGACAGGGACGCCTGGGGTGCTGCGATTCATGGGGTCGCGAAGAGTCGGGGATGACTGAGCAACTGAACTGAACTGATCATAAAGTGGAAAGTATGACCACTGCATTTATAAAAGAACTAGCATCATGCGTGGTTGTAACTGAAATTAAGAAATTTTATGAATCACATCTTCTGTCTACTTTTTTTAAACAGCTATTCCCTCAGCCTCTAGGCTATAGATAAAAATCTCCTTCAAAAAGAATTTCCCGCCCCCATCCTATGCATAAATTCATCCTGATGAAAGCATTCTTTTTTATTGGCAAGCAAAACTGATGATAATTATGGGTCCTGGCAAAGCAAATCCTGTCATAAAAATATTTCTGATAAATATCTATAGTTTAGAAAACTACAAAATAATTTTCAGATACAGAACATAGAAGAAACTTGACACAAACCAAATGAATTCACTTCCTTTACATTTAAAAAGCATTCTACTTGATTACAAAAATTTTTCACTCTTCTTCAGCTAATGGTAACTCAATGTAATTTTATATGCATTGCATTCTTTAAAGGAAAATCATAATTTAAAAGCATACAAATGGGAAACAGTGCTAGTGAACAAAAGAACTGTCAAATAGAAAAAAGTCATAAATAAAGCAGGAAAAAAAGAGAATCATCAAGAAGAATTTGTAACACATACCTAAAGGGCAACAAAAGCATGTTTATGCACCACGACCATGATAATTATTTTGCCCACAGATATAAAAATAATATCAAACTTCTTACCCATAATGAAATTAATTAAACATCATTTCTCCAAGTTATCAGTAATTTTTACTGCCACATAGTAGGTGAAAATTAGTGTTTTCTTCTTTTTTTCTGTTTTGAGCATATGATGTTATTAAGTAAGTGCTAATTTGTGAAAATAATAAAATTATAAATAATATAAAATAAAATAATACTACTGAATAAGAATGCAACAACACATTTAATAATGAATCTTCTTTTAAAAGAAAAGTGGCATTTTCATCTGTATGCCAAAATAAATTTCCTTGGATAAATTTCCTATGGATAAATAATTGTCAACTTTAAAAGGATGTTTTCCAGTTTTTAACTTGAATGGCCATTGGGATTGGCCAAGAATACCTAATTGAACTAATTTGGTGCAAGCCTCAGACTGATTCAGTGGACCAAGGTTCTACATCCCTTCCCCCTGGCTTCCCAGCAGAATCACTGATAATGGGGATGTGGATCCATCTCTGTGGACTCTGCAAGTATTGAAGGATCATAAGAAACATGAGTTCTAGGACCAAACACATCTTTGATTTAAATCCTAGTTCTGCCATATCATTATGGTGTGACTTTTGGCAGTTTAATTAACTTTTAAGCTTCTGTTTCTTCACCTTTAGAATAAGGAAGAGTTAATAATCTCCCATATGTCATAGGGTTATTTAAAGCATGAAATGAGACAATTTATGTCATATTTCGCTGAAATTAAGTACTGTTCAAATGGTTCCTCTACTTCCTCCTCCTCCTCCTAATCCTCTGTTCCTCCCGTAAATGAATTTTCAGGATGTAAAATCTATTGAGTGAATGATAAGTGATGCCAGCCATGACTCTGAAACCGTTAATGTCTAGAGCAATGCTGTCCAACAGATTACACTTGAAGATGGAAGTATTCTAGCCTGTGCTGCCCAGTATGGTACCCACTAACCAACTACCTGTGGCTTAGGGACACTTAAAGTGTGGCTGGTGCAACTGAGATGCTAAATTTTGTTTCATTTTTTAAATTTTATTTTTATTAAAGAATAGTTGGTTTACAGTGTTGTGTTAATTTCTGCTGTACAGCAGTGAGGTTCTAAATTTTAAATTTTGTTTAACTTTAAATTAATTTAAATGCAAATTGAGCCACATGTGGTTAATGGCTACTGTATTGGATGGTGCAAATCTAAAGCAAAGATCATAAGCTTAAGTGCATAAAGGGAGAAGACAGGTGACAAATCAGTGAAGTGAGTTGAGTCTATGACAGGGTGTGGACTTATGGAAATTACAGACATAGGAATGCCTTGTTTTCAAGGAGTCTCAGCAGTACTAGCCTTAGTCAGTGCTGCTGGGTAGGTGTTTGTCCAGCTTTCCTCATGTTTCAGGAGAAGCCAGAAATGCAGGTTTGCATGCAAAGTTGTACTATTCTTTAATGTGTCAACAAACTTAAAAAAATTTGGAGCACTCCAAGCCAAACAAAATATATTTACCAACTAGATGTGGGCCATGAAACATCAGTCTGCAGCCTCTAGTTGAGAGCCCACCCCTAGAAAATTATGAAAAAATCACCAAATTACACTGTCCGTGGGAAGAGCAGAGAGCGTCAGCCTTCTTACATGTCAAATAGATTTGAGGAAGTGGGACTTCTTAGGAACCCCATTAATGATGACCTCATTGCCTACATCAAACCTTCAGAAGCTGTCTCATTCCTGGGTCCTCCGTTCCCCATGGCTTATAAACTGAAAGAACCTAGTCTAAGGAAAAAGAATCTTGCAAAGACATTAATGTTTCCTGGTCCAGCTCACCACCAACACTTTGTGTCCACTGGTGTAAGCATCTCCCCCTAAAAGAAGGGTGACAGGAACAGGAACCAGGTCAGTCTTCCATGTTCTAAATTCTTAAGATTCTGGCAAGCCTCAACTAATGGAAAAACGGAAGAGCTTCTGTCCTGCTTGAATATGAAGCTCTCTGGCATCTGATGACTCTATGAAGCCACCACAGTTTTCCCGTGGTATATTCATGTATTCATTCCCTCAATTTCAGCCTTGTCTTCATGTAGGAGCCAAACATAAAGGTAACACATCATCTGAAGTAAGAGCACTATTTTTGGCCTCAGGCCTAGGATTCAGATTGTCCTTTTACTATCTGTGTGGCTTTAAGCAAGAGACTTTTTTTTTTAAGAGCATTGAAATTTTATTTCACTTAATTCACATAATGCCTATTCTTTTTTTTAAATTGAGATATAGTTAATTTGCAATGTTGTGTTCGTTTCTATTGTACAGCTAACATATATACACATAGATTCTTTCCCTTCTAGTTTATTGCAAGATATTGAATATTGTTGCCTGTGCTATATAGTAGTACCTTGATGTTTATCAATTTTATACAGGGTAGCTAAGCATGAGACTTCTTAATACCTCATCCACACAATGAGAAAAGTGAGAATATCTTCTTTATAAATTGGTGAGAAGATTAGATGACATTAAGGGCTAGTATAATCAGGAAGCTCTCAATTGGGGGAGGGGGGAAAGATGTTTACGTATAATGGATGACATCTTCGCTCCATACAATAGCATTCCAAGGGGAGAGTACAGTGGGGGTTATCTCTCTCAGTCAAGAGGAGTATTTTATCATTGACTTTATTTAATTATCACATAATTAAATAATTAAAGACAGATTGACTTTTCAGTTCAGTTAAGTCGCTCAGTCGTATCTGACTCTGTGACCCCATGGACTTGCAACACTCCAGGCTTCCCTGTCCATCACCAACTCCAGAACTTGCTCAAACTCATGTCCATCTAGTCAGTGATACCATGCGACCATCTCATTCTCTGTCGTCCCCTTTTCCTCCTGCCTTCAGTCTTTCCCAGCATCAGGGTCTTTTCTAATGAGTCAGTTCTTTGCATCAGGTGGCCAAAGTATTCGAGTTTCAGCTTCAACATTAGTCCTTCCAATGAACACTCAGGACTGATCTCCTTTAGGATGGACTGGTTGGATCTCCTTGCAGTCCAAGGGACTCTCAGGAGTCTTCTCCAGCACCACAGTTCAAAAGCATCAATTCTTCGGTGCTCAGCTTTCTTTATAGTCCAACTCTCACATCCATACATGACTACTGGAAAAGCCATAGCTTTGACTACACACACCTTTGTTGTTAGAGTAATGTCTCTGCTTTTAAATATGCTGTCTAGGTTTGTTTTAAAATCCTCTGGAGACATTGCACTCCATTATTGTCTGCTCCTAAGGAGACTGCTGCCACTGGCTTTTAGTGCATCTAGTGATGCAGTGGAGGTATCACTGGCTTCGTATTTATCCTTTATGTGGTCTTGCTCTCTGAATATCTTTATTACTGGTTTTAGTCCCTGTTGGCCCCTTAGCTGAATTGTGTATATGATAATGATGAGTTGAAAATAGACTCCATTCAAACAGATACTGAGCATTTATGACACAGGGTGACCAACTTGTACCAGTTTGCCTAGGACTTTCCCAATTTGAGCACTAAAAGTCCCATGTTCCCTCAGTCCTGTGCAACTGGGGGATAGTTGATTATCTTACCCATGCCAGACATTAAGGAAAGATAGTGGAAAGGTAAGAAGCCAGGTTCTAATACCAATAGTTTGAATATCATTCGGTGTACTATCAGTGGAGAAAGAAGTACAGTTGACCCTTGAAACAGCATAGGTTTAAACTGTGTGGATAACCTTACATGAATTATTTTTCAATAAATACATGCAGCACTATGGGCTTCCAGCTTGGTTGAATCCACAAACACACAACCACGGATACCCAAGAACTGTGGATCCTGAGGGTGGACTGTAAATTAGAGAGACATTTTTTACTGTGAGAGCTGTCTGAGCCCCTATCCTCCACATTGTTCAGAGGTCACCTGTACTCACCAGAAAGAGAGGAAAAAAAAACACGTTTAAGAACTTGGCTAACACATGCCTTGCCCAGATCCCCTGCTTTTGGCATCATGCAGACATCTCCCTCCACCCTCTGATCACCTCCATGTATCCATACTCATTTAGCTGAACCTGGAAGTACAGAGTTAGCAACCAGGTCTTCATGCCCTTTCTTATCTCCCGTGTTTGTGATGGGTCTGCTCAGAGAACGTTCAACATACTCTAAAGGAGGCCACACAGACATGCAGCCTGGGCCAAACTGATCATTGCATAATTGATAATAGGCCTTTTGTATTCACATTCTATTTAGATTATTGTACATAGCAGGTGACAGGTGTTCAGAGAACATTACCCAATCTGCCTGTTGCCAAGAACATCGTGAGACCAGCTGGGGCAGGGAGCCCAGAGGAAATCCCCAGAGTAATTTAATAGTTCACAGGGCTTTGGGTTTGTGAGGATTACAACCAAGAATTAAGGTGGTATTGACCACCCACTTAAGAAGGGGCTTTGTGCTTTTCCCTTCTACACTTACTGTTTTTGTTCCCAAGGAAATTGCTGCATGGTGACCAAGACGAAAACTTTTTTCTCCCCACTTAACATGAGAAAGACTGAGATAGAAAGTATCTAGTAAAGGAGAAGCCTGCTTTAAAACACACATTATTGGGTACACCAATTTGGGGTGGATGGGAGTTATTTAACTCTCTTTTAACAAGATCTATACCAGAGTCAGATGTTTCAGGAAAACTGTAGAATGCAACTTTCAGGATCAGAAGTTCGTTCTGAAATAGAACTAGACAGAACATTTCACTCGATTTCTCAGAATACATATTCTAGGTTCACAGCTAAAGTTTCCACTCTTAATAGAGCCACTACCTTGCTGTGTGTTCAAAAATCTACTTACAGTTGGCCTCACTTTTTGAGTATGTCTCCCGTGCTTTTTCAGGCAGTTTCGTTACTCAGAATAAGTTTGGGTCAAAATTCATACATTGGCTCATTCCCCAAACATTTACTAAACATGCCTACAACACACTATGTGAGACAGGATTCATTCCAGCATCGTCCCACAGATATTTCTGGAGATCTGCTATGTGACAAGTTCTAAGCAAGGCTGTGAAGATGTGTTCTGTACAGGGAGCTTATATTCCAACAGGCCAGACAGAACCATCTGGTGATACTTGCTATGGACAAAAGTAGAGTGGAGTAAGGGAGGGGTTAAAAGTGGTGGGGTAGGGGAGTAGAAGAGACTATTGGAGCAAAAAGTTGAAAATGATGACTGAATTGGCCAGGTGGACTTTTGGGAGCAAAACGTTCCTGGCAGGAGCTGGAACGTGCAAAAGCAAGGCTGTGCAAAGGCCCTGTGGCAGAGGACACCTGGAATGCTTGAGGCCACAGTAAGGACTTCAGCTTCACTGTGTGACACAGGAAGCCTTCATAGGGTTTTGAATAAAGAAGTGAAGGGATCTATCAGATCTTATCAAGATCATCCTGATTACTGTGTGAAAATCATTAAAAATCAAGAATAGATTTAGGGAGACTGCTTAGAGAACTGTGGAATTTTCCAAGGAAGAGAAGACAATGCACAAATACATAATTCTAGCTCTCAACAAGCTTATAAACTACTGAAAACAGATCTTTGCAGCATTTTATTTAAAATGAGGTAAAACGGAATAAGGAAAAGCAAGCCGAGGAAAGGTTGGTTAATTGCTTCCATTAGGGAAAAGGTTCTCGGAGAAGGTGTCTGTGAGAAAGACTTATTCTTCTTTTCATTCTTTTAAAACTTTCTTCATTCCCTCCTCTTTCTCTTACTTCCTCCCTCTCTCCATCTTTCCATATGCTTCTCTCTCTTTTTCTTATGTAAAACTTTTTAGCTTTAGTAATAGTTAATCTGGAGAAGGAAATGGCAACCCACTCCAGTATTCTTGCCTAGAGACTTCCATGGACAGGGGAGCCTGGTGGGCTGCTGTCCATGGGGTCCCACAGAGTCGGACACAACTGAAGCGACTTAGCATGCATACATGCATTGGAGAGGGAAACGGCAACCCACTCCAGTATTCTTGCCTGGAGAATCCCGGGGTCAAAGGAGCCTGGTGGGCTGCCGTCCATGGGGTTGCAAAGAGTCAGACACAACTGAAGCGACTTAGCAGCAGCAGCAGCATTAGTTAATCATCTGCAATACCGAAATCAGATTGATTATATTCTTTGCAGCCAAAGATGGAGAAGCTCTATACAGTCAGCAAAAACAAGACCAGGAGCTGACTGTGGCTCCGATCATGAATTCCTTATTGCCAAATTCAGACTTAAATTGAAGAAAGTAGGGAAAACCAATAGACTATTCAGGTATGACCTAAATCAAATCCCTTATGATTATACAGTGAAAGTGAGAAATAGATTCAAGGTATTAGATCTGATAGACAGAGTACCTGAAGAACTGTGGACAGAGGTTTGTGACATTGTATAGGAGGCAGGGATTGAGACCATCTCCAAGAAAAAGAAATGCAAAAAGGCAAAGTGGTTGTCTGCGGAGGCCTTACAAATAGCTGTGAAAAGAAGAGAAGTGAAAGGCAAAGAAGAAAAGGAAAGATATACCTATTGGAATGCACATTTCCAAAGAATAGCAAGGAGAGATAAGAAAGCCTTCCTCAGTGATCAGTGAAAAGAAATAGAGGAAAACAATAGAACGCGAAAGACTAGAGATCTCTTCAAGAAAATTAGAGGTTCCCAAGGGAACATTTCATACAAAGATGGCCTCAATAAAGGATAGAAATTGTATGGATCTAACAGAAGCAGAAGCTATTAGAAGCTATTAGCTATAAGAACAGGTGGCAAGAAAACACAGAAGAACTATACAAAAAAGATCTTCATGACCCAGATAATCATGATGGTATGATCACTCACCTAGAGCCAGACATCCTGGAAGGCAAAGTCAAGTGGGCCTTAGGAAGCATCACTATGAACAAAGCTAGTGGAGGTGATGGAATTCCAGTTGAGCTGTTTTAAATCCTAAAAGATAATGCTATGAAAGTGTTGCACTCAACATGCCAGCAAATTTGGAAAACTCAGCAGTGTCCACAGGACTGGAAAAGGTCCGTTTTCATTCCGGTCCCAAAGAAAGGCAATGTCAAAGAATGTTCAAACTATTGCACAGTTGCACACTAGCAAAGTAATGCTCAAAATTCTCCAAGCCAGGCTTCAGCAGTACGTGAACCGTGAACTTCCAGATGTTCAAGCTGGTTTTAGAAAAGTCAGAGGAACCAGAAACCAAATTGCCAACATCTGTTGGATCATCGAAACAGCAAGAGAGTTCCAGAAAAACATCTACTTCTGCTTTATTGACTATGCCAAAGCCTTTAACTGTGTGGATCACAACAAACTGTGGAAAATTCTTCAGGAGATGGGAATACCAGATCACCTGACTTGCCTCCTGAGAAATCTGTATGCAGGTCAAGAAGCAACAGTTAGAACTGGAAATGGAACAACAGTTGGGTTCCAAATTGGGGAGGGAGTACGTCAAGGCTGTATATTGTCACCCTGCTTAATAAGTTATATGCAGAGTACATAATGAGAAATGCTGGACTGGATGAAGCACAAGCTTAAATCAAGATTGCTGGGAGAAATATCAATAACCTCAGATATGCAGATGACACCACCCTTATGGCAGAAAGCAAAGATCTAAAGAGCCTCTTGATGAAAGTGAAAGAGGAGAGTGAAAAAGGTGGCTTAAAACTCAATACTCAGAAAACTAAGATCATCGCATCTGGTCCCATCACTTCATGGCAAATAGATGGGGAAGCAATGGAAACAGTGATACTTTATTTTTGGGGGCTCCAAAATCACTGCAGATGGTGACTGCAGCCATGAAATTAAAAGATGCTTGCTCCTTGAAAGAAAAGTTATGACCAACCTAGACAGCATATTAAAAAGCAGAGACATTACTTTACCAACAAAGGTCCATCTAGTCAAAGCTATGGTTTTTCCAGTAGCCATGTATGCATGTGAGAGTTGGACTAAAAAGAAAGCTTAGTGCCAAAGAATTGATGCTTTTGAACTGTGGTGTTGGAGAAGACTCTTGAGAGTCCCTTGGAATGCCAGGAGATCCAACCAGTCCATCCTAAAGGAAATCAGTCCTGGAAATTCATTGGGCGTTCTAATGCTAAAGGTGAAACTCCCAATACTTTGGCTACCTGATGCTAAGAGCTGACTCATTTGAAACAACCCTGATGCTGGGAAAGATTGAAGGTGGGAGGTGAAGGGGACAACAGAGGATGAGATGGTTGGATGGCATCACTGACTCAATGGGCATGAGTTTTAGTAAACTCTGGGAGTTGGTGATGGACAGGGAGGCCTGGCATGCTGCTGCAGTCCATGGGGTCACAAAGAGTCAGACGCAACTGAACTGACTGAATCATTCACAAAAGCTAACTTTTATGTCACCTTTACAGTATCTTATTCTTACTGCTCTCAAATGTGATACTTCATTTATCTGCCCTCAAGCCAGTAGAGTTCAGTACCTTGAATACTATTTTAAAGAAGATTTTAAGCACTGAAGGGTGGATTTTGATATTCAAACTATGATAATTTATTAAACTGGTTAAAGTAGTGTTTGAAATGAAAGAGGCATAAGTGGTGAAGGAAGTAGAGATGCAGTTCGATTAGCAGATCAGCAGTAATGGCTAGAACGGGGTCACGGGCCCATGGAGATTTAGTACACCATTCTCTGTTCCTCTATGACTATTTGAAATTTTCTCTAATAAAACATTAAAAACCTCATTATCATGACATACTGCCATCTGTGATACAAAACGTTTAATATCTTTTAGAAATAATATCTTTGAAAGTCTTTTTTTGTTGGAAACTGATCTCTGAATAGAAGCGTCTGTAAGAGTGAACATCTCAGAAAGTAACTTTTAAATATATAAGCAGACTCTTGCAGATATTCCTTTAGATCTTGAATTTGACTTAATGACATAACAGCCCCTATTGTACACTTAGTTCCGTAATATTGACTTTCAGTTTGATAATGAATAAATTACCAAGATGATTTGAAATATCTGGCACAGTTTGAAGGAGGTCTGGAATAAGGCCCACCTTCCTTATCAGGGCACAGCACCAGGTAGGTGTGTAACACTTATTTGTGGAACTGATTGCTGAAGCAATTCGTATCCAAGTACCCACTCAGGACCAGACCTAGACTGCTGCTGCTGCTGCTGCTAAGTCACTTTAGTCGTGTGCGACTCTGTGCGATCCCATAGACGGCAGCAAGCACACTGGAGCGGGTTGCCGTTTCCTTCTCCACTAGTAGACCTAGACTACTAATTCTTAAAAAAACAGAACACTAGAGGGCAATCTTCACATTGAGAACAAATGGAAAGGTACAGCTGGTGACTGGGAGTCAGACTGACACTTGTAAATAAATTATGTTAGGTTAACCTTCATATATTTTATGTAACCTCTACTATTGGTGTAGCTTGAAAAAATTAAAATCATTTAGATAGGCCTTGTATAAGTATATATATATTTATCTTTTCATAGAATATACAGTATGGATTATATTACATCTGAAATTTAATTTTTTTAGACATTGATCTAATAAGATATTCTTTGACAATCTTGGAAACCTAAATTAGGAGACAGAAAATTGAAATCCAAGCTTGAATTGGTTAACTAAACTCTCTGCAAACATACACCCCCAAAGTCCAGAGCAGTTTAAATGCATCACAGGGACTCGCTTCTTTTCCTGTTTCACTGGAACCTATTTTCCTTCCCAAATAATGGCTATGATGAATCGAAGGCCATGGGTTCCTCAGTTTCCAGATAACCAAACCAGCCTTTTATCAGTTGTTTTCCTGCCACCACTTTTTTTTTTTCTTTCCTAATACCTTATTTGAATTTGTGTTTTATTCCTGTGATGCATTTTCTTCTCTTTGTCCAGGTGACATCCGCCAGCATCCCAGAGCCCCAAAAGATATCACATTGATGAGTCCCTTTATATAACATTTCTGGGTAACAGAAGTTTAAAAACTGAGAATGCATTAGCAATTCCTAGGGGGATTAGAAACCACAGGAGGAAGGGAAGGAGGTAGGAGGAAGTTGAGTGTCATTATTGAAGGATGACTCAGGGAATCCCTATGGTGATAAAATGTTCGGTGTCTTGACTGTGGTGGTGGGAACACAAGCCTACACAGGTAGTAAAATTGTACAGAACTAAACACACACATATACAGACACAAGTCCAAGTGAAACTGGAGAAATCTAAATATGATTGTTGAATTGTGTCTTTGTGAATGTCCTGGTTCTACCATTAAACTGTAGTTTTGCAAAATGTTAACACTAGGAAAGGTCAGGTAAAGTGTATACGGGATTGGTTTCTCTGTTTTATTTGTTGAAACCAAATGTGAATCTTTAGTTATCTCAAAGTAAAATTTCAATTAAAAGACAGTATAAAAAAGGTTAAAGAATTCAAATAATGCAGCTGCTTAGCCATTCAAATTTAAATATGTCTTCAGACTCCTAACTGATTTTTTTTCTGCTTGTTCAGACTTAAATTTTCTAGAACAATATTTGTCAAGTGGTTGTTTCTCGATCCTAAGACTATGGCTGAATCGTTGATCAAAATAATAAAACACAAGTTCCCTAAGGCAAAAGGGGAAAAAAAGTAATTTCCGAAGTAGATTGGCTATTTGAACAATTGCCACAAAAATTACAGTATTGGAGAGAAAAATGGTAGTGCTGGGAAAGCACAAGTCTTTCCTCACTTATCATGCTTTCAAAATATTTTGTCAGGCTGTATCAATGAAACATGAAATAGGTCATTAACCAGCATGTTTGTTCAGTTCATGGGGGAGCATTGGTAATAAAATTTTTATTTTTCCCACCCTACATATGCTAAACTCTTCTATGATCCTTTGTCACCTCTTTTCTCACATTATTATCAGGCCTGTCACTGCCAAGTGTCCTGGGCTTTATCTTCTCAGGAGGCCTGACTTCTCCAACCTGAATCAAGTAACAACGTATTGTCTAAATACCTAAAAGCAAAAAAAAAAAAAAAAAGTTTAGATGCCTCCGACCTCAGACCCACCACCCAGAATCACCTCTGACTCCAGATGACCAGTGGAAACATTTTCATCAATGGCTTCTAGCAAAGAATTATTTTCAGGAATCAGATGAACTTTGAGGTTGCACCTAAGTAAAGGGGAGATTAGATTAATGAATCATCATAGGATCAGCTCTACTGTGGTAACAACCACTGAATCTTTTTTTTTTAAATTTTATTTTATTTTTAAACATTACATAATTGTATTAGTTTTGCCAAATATCAAAATGAATCCGCCACAGGTATACATGTGTTCCCCATCCTGAACCCTCCTCCCTCCTCCCTCCCCATACCATCCCTCTGGGTCGTCCCAGTGCACTAGCCCCAAGCATCCAGTATCGTGCATCGAACCTGGACTGGTAACTCGTTTCATACATGATATTTTACATGTTTCAATGCCATTCTCCCAAATCTTCCCACCCTCTCCCTCTCCCACAGAGTCCATAAGACTGTTCTATACATCAGTGTCTCTTTTGCTGTCTCGTACACAGGGTTATTGTTACCATCTTTCTAAATTCCATATATATGCGTTAGTATACTGTATTG
>NW_011494915.1:56873-57026 GCF_000754665.1 Bison bison bison | reverse complement strand
ATTATAAACAGTGCTGCGATGAACATTGGGGTACACGTGTCTCTTTCCCTTCTGGTTTCCTCAGTGTGTATGCCCAGCAGTGGTATTGCTGGATCGTAAGGCAGTTCTATTTCCAGTTTTTTAAGGAATCTCCACACTGTTCTCCATAGTGGC
>NW_011494915.1:40444-56773 GCF_000754665.1 Bison bison bison | reverse complement strand
CGTGCATCGAACCTGGACTGGTAACTCGTTTCATACATGATATTTTACATGTTTCAATGCCATTCTCCCAAATCTTCCCACCCTCTCCCTCTCCCACAGAGTCCATAAGACTGTTCTATACATCAGTGTCTCTTTTGCTGTCTCGTACACAGGGTTATTGTTACCATCTTTCTAAATTCCATATATATGCGTTAGTATACTGTATTGGTGCTTTTCCTTCTGACTTACTTCACTCTGTATAATAGGCTCCAGTTTCATCCACCTCATTAGAACTGATTCAAATGTATTCTTTTTAATGGCTGAGTAATACTCCATTGTATATATGTACCACAGCTTTCTTATCCATCCATCTGCTGATGGACATCTAGGTTGCTTCCATGTCCTGGCTATTATAAACAGTGCTGCGATGAACATTGGGGTACACGTGTCTCTTTCCCTTCTGGTTTCCTCAGTGTGTATGCCCAGCAGTGGTATTGCTGGATCGTAAGGCAGTTCTATTTCCAGTTTTTTAAGGAATCTCCACACTGTTCTCCATAGTGGCTGTACTAGTTTGCATTCCCACCAACAGTGTAAGAGGGTTCCCTTTTCTCCACACCCTCTCCAACATTTATTATTTGTAGACTTTTGGATCGCAGCCATTCTGACTGGTGTGAAATGGTACCTCATAGTGGTTTTGATTTGCATTTCTCTGATAATGAGTGATGTTGAGCATCTTTTCATGTGTTTGTTAGCCATCTGTATGTCTTCTTTGGAGAAATGTCTATTTAGTTCTTTGGCCCATTTTTTGGAAAATATGGAACGCTTCACGAATTTGCATGTCATCCTTGCTCAGGGGCCATGCTAATCTTCTCTGTATCGTTCCAATTTTAGTATATGTGCTGCCGAAGCGAGCACAACCACTGAATCTTAAAGTGGCAAGATATGAGCCCCACCACCACCTCTACCACACACTGACAAGTTTTTGTGAAAACTGGAGAAAATGGAGTGAAATCTGTAGTTTAGTTGACAGTATTATGTCAGTGGCAGTTCCCTGGAGTAATACTGACCTGTAGTTAGATGTGATACCTCCATGGGGGAAGCTGGATGAAGAGTTCAGGGATGCTCTGTACTATATTTGCAACTTTGTGGGAGTCCAGAGTGATCTCAACACAGGTCAGCATTTCTCTCTCACCTACCCCACTTGCCCATCTACAAGGCAGCTGGGGGTTCTTCTTTGTGTTGTGGATTCAGGCTGACAGATCAGCTCTTTATAGAGAGTTTGGGAGGGCCCGGGCCTGGCACATGAGTGCCCCTGCCCAAAAGCGACACCAGGACGGCCTTTGAGCAGGTACCCAGACCTAGTAGTCATGCGGGCAGGCAAAGGGGGAGGAAGGGAGAGTCAGTGACGTCTTCGCACGTGCTCAGAATGTGGTAAGCTAGAAATATTTAGCAAATACCATGACTGACTCACACTGAAGCAAGCAGTGAGCTGCAGAACAAGCTCTGGTGTTCTAAATACAAATTCAGAGCCTGTCAACAAGAAATTTGAGGAGGACCTATGCACCTTAAAGAATAAACGTCTTTCCCCCAGGTGAATTCAGGCTCTACTACTCATTTAATGGTTGACTTTGAGCCCATTACATCTCCCCTAAGCTTTAGTTCCTTCCTTGGAAAATGAGTTTGTTAAGATTAAAGGAGATCACACATGAAATGTTCTGTGTGAAGTGTATGTGGAGGTGCATGAATAGCAAGTGTACAACACACATTAGTATTTCTAGTGCCTTTACTCTTTCTGCTACTGTTGTTTGGTTGTTATTCTTTTTATCCACTATCATTTCCCATTCGGTCTATCAAGGCTGTATGTTGAAGGAGAAATAGAGGGGGTAGGCATGCTGAAAGTTAAAGGCATGTACTTACTAATTAGTCAACTGAACCCTTATTCACTCCTATTAGATCTTGATTCTTATCTTCTCGCCCATCCAGTTCGGTCTCTTTGAAGCATATTGAACCTAAGCATATTGTTACTATTATAAGGGCAAGTACAGAATAGCAGTTTAAAAGGAATGACTCTGGAACCCAGCAACCTGAATCTGCATCAGCTTTCCTAGTTTACTGGGCTTCCTTGGTGGCTCAGATGGTAAAGATTCTGCCTGCAATGAGGGAGACCGGGTTCAGTCCCTCGACTGGGAAGATAACCTGGGGAAGGGAACAGCTACCCACCCCAGTAGTTTTGCCAGGAAAATTCCACAAACAGAGGAGTCTGGCGGGCTATAGCCCATGGGGTCGCAAAGAGTCAGACATGATTGAGTGACTGACACTTTCACAATTTACTAACTGTGTGACACTGGGCACCTTCCTTAACCTCTCTGTGCCTTAGTTTTCTCATCCATAGAACTGGCTGTTGCAGGGATTGAGTTTGTATTGTCTTCAAAACAGCAGGGAAACTGTCAGTCACAGAAAACGTGTCCTTCTTCTCTCGCTAACCAAATAGACAAATAATAGGAAAACATGTAAACTTGTTCATATACAATCATATAATGGAGCTCATAGGAGGCTTCCGTGGGGGCTCAGCGGTAAAGAATCTGCCTGCAGTGTAAGAAACGAAGGAGACTCAAGTTCAATCCCTGGGCCAGGATGATCCCCTGGAAGAGAAATGGCAACCACTCCAGTATTCTTGCCTGGATAATTCCATGGACAGAGGAGCCTGGAGGGCTACAGTCCATGGGGCCGCAAAGAGTTGGACACGACTAAGTGACTGACACACACATGCACACACACAGTGGAACTCACGACCGCTCAAAAATTTTAAGAATCCCAGTTTAGGTAGAGAGAATAAGCAAAGATGTATAACTGACTGAGTGAAATGAAGCTGCTTTCATAATTTTTTTTTTTTTAATTTAAGGAGACCTAGGATTTTCTATGGGTGCTGAATAGTCTCAGACTTCACACAGGTTTCTCCTGCTTTGGTTGATGATGTGATTTTTTCATATGAGGCAGCAATGACCATCCTTATTCCGACAGAAAAGGGACCCCTCTTTCCCTGTCATGGTACAGAAGGGTAAGTCGTATTGGTAGCTGGTAATGCCCCAGCAACTTGTTCACTTTCTCATGGCTGCTGGCAGAGGGACTAATCCCAGATCCTTTTATTAGGATGACTTTTAAACAACTACATCTCTTGTGCTCTTACTGCATTTCATCAAAGGCTAAAACAAAAACCTATCTAATCTGTCAGAAGGGCCAATCTAATCTGCCCTATTAGCTGTGTTTGTGAAAGAAAATGCTTTGTAACCTTATATATCATAAACTCAACACATGAAACCAATGTAAAATGTTCCTGAAATTGCAAATATTGACCCATGTCTTTTTCTCCTCAAGCAAATAAACTTGGGACACAAAACACATCGTCTGTTATCAAAGGAGAATAATAGAAAAAATAGGGTCCAATTGTTTATCCCACCACATCCACTTATTCCATAATGCCCATCACAAAACCCAAGCTGCCTAGAAACATGTTTTATGTAGCATATTTTTAATATTGTTTCAAAATTATATTGACCACTTTACATTTACATGTAGTTGAGTATATCATGTAGCCTCAATCACATGTTCCCATAGCCCATACTGTTTCTTAACCTTTAATTTCTCTCAGGATAGCATCCAAGCATTTGAATTCCCTGGGGAGCTTGTTAAAGATGCAGGTTCCCAGGCCCTGCCCCAGACCCTCTGAATCAGATTTCTGGGCCTGGAACTCAGGAAATCACATTTTAATCCAGCCTTCCAGATGATTTTTGAATTGCTACAGTGCTACCAAACCAGATCTTCAGTAATATAATCATAATTATGGTTTAAATATGGTAAACATATGACTTATAGTTCATAAGTCAAAGTATATAACCCTAGAAAAGAATTACAAATATTAATAAAATATAATCTTTGTGAAGATGTGGATATTTGGAATAGTAACTATTAGGATGATATACTTTAACTTATGGACTGTATAAGTATAATTGATCAATAGAAGAATAAATAGCTATAAATATATAGAGATATTTAACTTAAATTCTCTACAATGCAAATGGTAAATATATTTCAAAAGACAAAAATAGTTAAGGTTTTCTGTGACCCTAGTGAATCCTGAAAAAAGTATGTATTTTTTATGAACAAGAGATTAAGAGAGAGTTAATCTTATTTAATTTTTCAATTTGTTTTGCTTTACTTAAGATATTTTCTCTAATGGGTAGTATAGCAGTTTTGAAAATATTAAAGTGCTGAAGAAAATGTTTCTTCACATTAAAATGCAAATCTCAGTAAAAGCAAAAAGAGAAGTATCACCCTTAATTTTGATTGAAATGATAGCTCAAGCCTGATGACAACGTCTTCCTAAGCCGTGCTTGCCAGAGCGTCTTCCAAGAACACTGGCCCCACGTGATGCGCCTCTAGGGACAGGTTCCATTTTTCCAAATATATTTGCAAATTGCTCCAGGCTTTCTCTCCTGGCCCCCACCCCAGTGCTTCAAAAAGTACATTTTCACATTAAAAAGACTGAGTAGTCCTGCGGGAAAGAAGCTTGGTTGACTTTGATCAGCAAGGCATTTTTCAACCTTATTTGTCTCCTAACCATGCCCCTCCTCTTACTTTAAATCACTTCTGTCACTTCTGGAGCAGTTCCTCAGAACAGGCACACTTGGACTTACAATAAGCCACCTTGAAAGTGTCTGTTCAGTCTATGGGGTTTCATTGATTTCCTGTATCTGCTGGATTAGTTGAGTTTACCCTGCACCTCCATCCAGGCCGTGGGTCATCAGTGGCAGGAAACTTAGGACCACTCCCATTCCCACTGCCAGAAAGCAAACTCAGAGCCCATGCCCTCATCACCAGCATAGCCCGGCATAGCAGAACAAGAAGTCAGCTCGGTGCTTCCGGACTGACAGCTTTTCTCTCTTTAAGATCCCCAACAAAGGTGATTTCCCAGTCTCCTTTCCTAAACGATGTTATCTTGCCCATCTCATAAATCATAGATTTCTGTCTAATGTGCTCCCTGTAATCTGTGGTCACCTAGGGTAATACCTTCCAAGGCCCCATATTTGTGGTTCTAGAGTGGCTGAGTTGTGAAATACAACACATTGAGAGTCTTTCAACATTTCAGTGTAAAATATTTTTTTCTTAAATAATCTAACTGCTCTGCAGTCCAATAGCAAAATCTTTCCGTACCAACACCCCACTGGGTTTCCAGTTTTTGTCAGCACATCTTATTCACCACTGTCCTTGGTGCCCAGAATAATAATGTAGTTCACAAGGACAAGTAGTCGGCGCTTGATGAATACTTGCTGGAAGAATGAATTAGGCAGAAACTCAATGATGACCCACATAAAGGCTCTTGAACACATAGCATCTCTGAGATTGACCCACCAAAATCATACCCGTTCCCTTCCTCACCCTGTCACTCTAGGACCAGTAAACCTCCTGAAACTCATGGAACAGATTCCAAACCCCTGTTTTTTCTGGGTGGGGTGCAGAATTGAGCAGGGGAAAGGTCAAGATCTTCTCCAAACACCCATAGGATACTGTGTGTGGGCACCCCTCTAAGGTCTCTGTCCCAATGAATGAAAAGGGTTCTCAGTCCATCAGTCACTAAAGGAAAACCACCATACAGAATAAGGGATTTATCAGAATAAACAGAACAGAGAAGAAACACAACCCAGAGTAGAGGAATGATCACAGAGCCACCAAGAATTCCAGAGTCTATATGCAAGCAAGCCCTCCTTAAGCCTGGTCGTGCCTGTGTCCACTGGGATTCACATATGATGGAGGTTGTCAGAGAAACTCAGGAAGAAGTCCCTACATTTTCTTTGAATCTGAGTGTTTCAACTTCCTCCAAGAAGACTCCTCTCAAAAAGGAAAGTGACACAACCAACTGAATCACAACCCTGGTTGCAAAGGGATGAATAGGATAGAGCATGTTGACTTTCTTCAGTGATGACCTGGAGGAACCCTCTGAGTGCATGTCCAGATCTTAGAGAGAGGCTATGAGTAAATTCTGAAAGTGTATGTCCCCTAAATTTCAGGTCACATGAGTGGTTGTAAATGCTCACTTGGGGCCTCTATAATACTAACGGAGCAGCACGAATGAGAAACTTCTCTCCTTCCCCCAGCTTCTTGCACATCTTCAGTACATGGACAGATGGAGAACCCAGTGTAGGCTCTGCAGAGAACTCTGTTTATGGTGGAAGACGGTGAGAACCTGGTTCCCTGAGAAGCAAGCCAGACTCTCCGTGAGTCCCAGAGGCAGGGAGTTCACCACCTTTTCTGCTCAGGAGAGTGGAATCTAGTACTTGAAGCCTCAAACCTTGGGGGTGAAAGTGTTCCCTCAGATGCTTGTGAGCAGGACTTTGGGGGAGGCTAGAGGTTCTCTGCGTACACAGGTGAGGGCCAGAGGGTGAGCCGTTTGTTTTGCAAAATAGGAAGTTGACTCTATGATGACAAGACCTCTATAGACGAGAAGTTTGGACTTTTAGGACCTATCTCTCTGAGAAGTGTTAGGCATGTCCACACGGGTTGGACATGCACCTGACCTAGAATTTTATTTATTCTTAATTTTTTAACTGAGGGAACCAATTTATGATGATATGTGTTTCATGTGTGCATCATTTTGTTTCTGTGACTATGTATACTACAGTGTGCTCACTAGAAAAATTTAATTTCCACCCATCACCTTACACTTAGTCTTCTGTACCCATTTCACTCTCTTCTTGCCTCTTCAGCTCTTATAACCACTACTCTCTTCTCTGTAGCTATATGTTTGATTTTGTTTGCTCATTTACTCTGTTTGTATTTATTTGGGGCAACTAGCATTTTATAGAAAATAATCTGAGAGAGGAACTAGGGACTCTGATAAAAATAAATTTAGAATTAAAATGGACTCTGCAAGTGATTTCATTCAAATATGTTCTTTGACAGGCCAGAAAACATGCTAGGAGGGAAATATGGGAAGTTGCTTAGGGGTTTCTTCCCAAACCATAGCACTAAGTATGTTCCAGTGGATTCTGCCTTAGCCCTGGAATTTGAAGGTGGGATCTGGACCTTGAGGAGGACCCCCATGGATTATGGGATAGCCAATGCTAAAATGTCCAGACCCTTGTTGCTCTAGAGATTTAAAAGCCATGTTGTGATCTCCAGAACAAGGCACCTGCTTCAGGAGCAGTGGGAAACACCTCCCCTCTAACCCCAAGACCGGAATTCTGCCCCACTGAGTGCTTGGAACTGCAGTGCCAGCCAGTTAGCCCCAAGAAGCCCCTAGGTAGTCCGTGCCTCTCTAAGACTCTCAGCTGCCTGCTCTCGGAGCCCCATGGACACCTGGGTTATGTTAGCACAAGAATATCCCTCTCTTTCCCTTCCCCTGTGAGCTGTTTCACAGTAGTGAGTTGTAATAAGAATCAGACTTGGCAGCCATCTGAAATAATTTTTTTTTTTTTTTAATGAAAGATGGTCATTAACCCAGTACACTGACAGGTTAAAGGCCCAACTCCTGCTTGATACTAGGGCAGCCTCTGAGAAGGCCCTTGATGGGCCTCTTCTGGTAAGAGTTCTCCAGCAGCGCCTGAGAGCGATGGTGGGTGAGGTCTTCTTAGGCATGACCTTCCTCAATTAATCATGACTTTGCTGTAAGCCTCTCTAGAAATACCGAATCATTAGAATTGAAAGAATAAATATTATAAGGTTCAAAGGAGAATAATCACAGAGAAATGCTCAGCTGGGATCTAGGCTTCACAGAGGCACCTCCTTTTCTATCAGTTCTCTACCTGCCCAAGTCATGTCCCCACTTACCACTAACATTCTTCCCTCAAGCCTCACTCTTCAGAGAAGACTGGCTCTTTTGTTCATTGATCTGTTCTAAATACAGTTACTGAGACCCAAGAAATGTACTCGACATCAGGGATACAACCATGGCATGATACATCTCTGTCCTCATTGAACCTACAGCTGGTGGGAAATCCTGATGATAACAGTATAGGGTGAGAAGTGCTTTCCAGGTGGTGCTAGTGGTAAAGAACTCTCCTGCCAATGCAGGAGACATAAGAGACTCAGGTTCAATCCCTGGGTTGGGAAGATCCCCTGGAGAAGGAAATGGCAACCCACTCCAGCATCCCACTCTTGCCTGGAGAATCCCATGGACAGAGGAGCCTGGCAGGCTACAGCCCAGAGGATTGCACAGCGTCGGACATGACAAGAGTGACTTAGCACGCACACATAGATGGTAGGAGAAGACACAGCAGTGACATGTAACTCTGTCTCAGAAGGTCAGGAAGAGCATCCTACAGGAAATGATGTTTTCACTAAGATCTTAGGAATCAACCAGTCACTTGTCAAACATGAAGGGTCCACTACTATACAGGGAGATGGTGGACCTGCAGATATGTATAGGGAGATGGTGTACCTTCATATAGAACAGCTTGTCTGCAAAAGCTCAGAGGTAATAGAAGACACACAGTTCATTCAGAAATCGGAAAGATTAAGATGATTTAGATTAAGGGAAAGAAGAGAGCATTAGAAATGGGAGACATGAGACTGGGGTACCAGTATTGGCAAAGAGGTAGATTAACAGTGGCCTTGAACAAGTCACTTCTTTCTGGTCCTCATGTCCCCATCTGTAATATAAAGGGACTGGCCTAAAGGGCAATGGAAAGGAAATGATCAGAAAGCCCCTGCCCCTGTGACACTGGCACAAAGGTCCTCCAAGGACTCTTGCTGGAAGGGTCAGGACAGTCACCTTGGTCTCAGTCTGTGAAGCCACTTCAAGTTCCTGCAGTCACATGGCAGGAGAAAACTGGGAGGCAGTGGAAACTTTCTTGAGACTTGGAGCCACCCGGGTTGCTACTGAGTCCTGTTATCACAGGGAGACATTTGTATAGTACTCATTCCTTGATAGTCTGTCTCTGAAACATTTCTTTAAACCTGGGGAAGGGCAAATACTTAGGTGTGATTGCATGGCACTGTGAAAGAACTTTGTTTAATGAGTGGAAAACAAATACAGATTGGAACTTGCTAAAATTGTGGTGTATAGGATAAGAAGCAATGTTTACCAAGATTCTTAGACTTCTCCTATACTTAGTAGGTGCTTAGTGATGGTGTTGGCTTTATATATATTCATTGTTTATTAAATGGTTATATAATATATGTATATAGTAGTCCTGATATTACATGTTTGTTACATGGGACTTGTTACTGTTTGATTTCTCAAAAAATGTAGTCTTGGACTGGGTTCCCAACACGTTGACTCAAATGCAGGGGTTGTTTTCCCCCATGTAAATGATTCTCTTCTGATTTGAACATTATCTGTGGCAGTTGTCAAACAAATGTGAGTCAAGATAAATCCAAATTATCACATCAAAACATGTTGTAATCAAGGTCATAGACTGAACACATGCTTTATCTTTCATCTGCTGAGGTCTTGGTGCTGCTTTTGAACAACATTATGAATACTGCTTAAATACACAGCTTGAAGTCAAACAGAATGGCTACTGGAAGAAATTGGTCCATAAATGATGTACGTGATAATTGATTTCATTTCAGAGGAAGCTGCTGTCTGTGGTTAAATAAACATAAGATATGTACCTCTTGCAGAACTGTAGCCCAGTCTTTTAAACTACACACAAAAACCATTGAAAAATACATTGGTAAGTGAGATTGTTGTAGTTTTCTGTTCAGTCACTAAGTCATGTCCGACCATTTGTGACCCCATGGACTGCAGCATGCCAGGCTCCTCTATCCTCTACTGTCTTGCATTAAATGAAACAAAGAAGTTAGGTTTGGGAAGGTTATAGTTTGGTTTCATGCAAACACATGTAAGCTTTTCAGCTGGTCTGACACCTGGAACAGACAGCACAACCATAATCAGTCAGGCTGTGGATCATTTCACCTCCACTCACCCAAACAAGAGATGTGACCCGAGAAAGACATTTGTGAGGTGGGGAGAATTCAGGTAAGAATTCCAAAGCAAGAGAGTTTGAAAGCAGCCAGTTTGCCAGTTGTCTCACAAACTGAAAATTAGAGAAGGCCATGTGTGCTATCTGGAACAGGAACATAAGTGTAATGTCACCAACCCCTTCTTCAGTTTAGAGGTCACCAGTGTTCATCTCCAGATCATGTATTCTAACCCCCTACTCAACTCCCCACTTTTTCTCTGATAACAGCTCCAGAAATCACCGCAAGGTAGAGCATTGACCTGGTGAATCAAGCCCCAGTAGAGGGTATCGGGTGGATTCTAGTCTGGGAATACAGGGGCATGTCACAAAGCTGACCCTTCATGGCCAAGCTCCCACTGTTCACATACCCAGCTGTTACCTGGTTTGGAAGCTCACCCTCCCACACTGGGTCAGGGTAGACATAGGCACCTAGCACCTATTAGAACCCAGACCAACCTCTCAGGCCACAAGTTACTCCCAGGGCTCTGGATGCTTCTCAAACAAAATGTTTTCTTATACCACTTGCCTTGACACTGGAGTGGATGGTAAAACCTTCTAAGGAGATTCGTCTTTAATGCCTGCAAACCTTCTTAGAAAGGGGCATATCTACTTTTCAGGCCTTTGAGATAATTTCTGTTCTGATACTGACCAAGGTGACTCTTTAAGATCATTTCTGCAAGAACAAGGGCATTGAACAATGTTCTGAACCTCTCCCAGGCATCTGCCACAACTCATTCTAGAAATCCTAAATCAAAAACTCAACTTTCCCATTTATGGTCCATATAAGGGTGGCACATTTCTGCCAAAAATAAGTGTAGGGTCTGGTGTAGAATTTCCATTTGATTCTTGAAGATGACTGGCCAAATAAGAAAGAGAAAGGGAAACAGTTTATGAAGAACCCCTGTTAGCACCTGCTCCACTGTAATGTCTGCTTCTTAGCTGCCACAGAGTTCTATAAATGTGACTTCATACCACACATGCACATCGTGCACCCAAATGTAATGTGCTATTTGCTGTTGTCATATAGCTGGCCGTGTGCACTCTGGCATTTAAAGAAAACCAGCTTTTAAATGTTAGTATGGCATTTTTCTTCCAGCTTTTTGAATTTAATTTTTGCAACTGAGGTCTTAGGTCCTTATGCCACAGCCAATACAGTTCATTTTATTGTAGAAAGTTGCATTGATCTTGACAGTTCTCTTCTACTGAGTTGGCTAAAGAGGAAGAAAAGTGAAAGCATGTCAGTGTGTGATGTTCTAGCTTTGGAAATGAGGATAATTTAAGGACCTGTTTTGAAAAGATGGGTCTCCCTACTCTAAGGTTTACTATTATTGCTATTATTACAGTCACTTTGGAGTTGATAACTTAACCAAATGACTAGGAAGCTAAGAGAGTCCATAGCCTAAGAAGGGGATTAACCAAAGGAAAAAGTCCTAACTTAACCTGTTGCAAGCACCCTCCCCAAAATCTTCTTCTAAGGACGAGCATTGTCTGTATAGAAGTATTTAGTGATAATGATAATTTCTGTTGTCTTTGAATACATCTTTCCTTTTGTTTTTCACAGCAACTCAGAGAAATGGGCTCATTCTTTACAAATGAGGAAGGTTTAGGGGTCATGCTTACAGCCACTCAGATGACTGGCAAGATTGGTACTCACATCCAGACCTTTCAGTGTGGAGATTTAGAGCTTTTTCCTCATCTAGGTCACTACTTTCTAAGAAGCAGAAAATGGGCTCATTAAATTGTTAGGCCTTTTAAGAGTTACCATGCTGGCAGACGAATAGCATCTTCAAAATCCAGCTGTCTCCTTCATTGCAAGAGAGTTCATAAAACAGGCCTTTTCTCCTCACTTACACTGTCAGCTGTGAGACATAAAACTTCAGAATGCCTTAAAGGAGTAAGTTGGAATTCTGATGCTGTGAGCCTTTTAAATACCCCATTGTCTCAGAGGAGAGGGACAATCCAGGCTTTGTACTGCAGCACATTTTTCCTCAATCCCCGATCCCTGGAAGGCCCCCTTTCCTCAGAAGGGCTGTTGTGTTTTTCCTGCCACAACATCACTGTGACATATCTCACACTTAAGGCACAGCCTACTCAGCCCCATTCATGGATTCCTCTGGAAATTAATGTCCGCTCACCACCACCCCCTCAAAAAAAAAAAAAGTTCTGGCTTTGTCAAAAGAGTTATTGGAAATGGAACTTGTGAAAAACCTTACTATGTGATGTGAACCCAGACAATAATGTTTTGTAATAGTTCTGTTTGATGTGTACTGATGGGAATTAATCATTTTAGTTAACAGAATTGCTCTTTGTTATGTAAACTTGGTAAAGTCCGCCTCATCTGACCTCTTGCACTGGGGAATCCACTGTTCAAAACTGTCATCTTTCTGTGGGCAGCAGGATTCTTTTGGCAACTTCTGGAACCAAATTACCCCCTGAACTTGAAGTTCGTACTGCCACTGAGTTGGATGCCAAACCAAGCGAAGACTAAAATACTGTAAAGTATGTATATCCCCATGTCCCATTCCCTAAGAATTGGTTAAGTGGAGTGAGCATTATTTTCCCATTTCTCCATTTCATTTGTTGGTGTCTCAGATAGCCAAACTCTATCATAAATGATCGCAACCCTAGAAATACACTATTTCTAGATTAGATACATTTCTGTTCACTGTAGATATCCAGTGCTTGTGTATGTATAAATTGAATCCATTGGAGAAAATAGTTGGCCCTGGGTTGTATGCTTTTAGATTAGCTCTTTAAGAAGCAAATAAAGTAGGTTCCCACCTTCATCACCACCTCCCAAACCCCTGAAAAAGGAATTCCCTTACCATGTGGTTTCCCAGGCATCTCTGACATGGTTTGACCCAGCTCTTGCAGTCTCACTCAAGAGAGCTATATTCCATAAAATCACCATCACCACGAAGACAGCCAGACTTAACTTTATTAGAACCTATTCTTCATTCTCTTTCTGCCCAGAAGAACTGGAATGACATAACCAGTCTCAGAAACCTTCCAAGACTCCTCCAAAGAAACAAGCTCATCTCCTAAGCTGCCAGCCTGCTAGAGTTGGTTATGAAGGAGTCAGTTCCAATGTTTCCCTCAAGTATGAACCTAAGAAGCCAGTTGATGGCCCCAAATTGTTTAGCTCTGAATCTTCCAAGAGCGACAAAGGCAATAATAATACATCAGTGTAACATAAGAAGAAAGAAAGCAGGAAAGAAAGGCATTCAGAATAACAAAGATCTGAGGTCAGGCCCCACCTCCACAGCTTACATCCCATCTGTGTGATGTGGTACAGGTTTTCAAATGTCTCAGGATTTCCTCTCTTCCGTAGTTAAGAGTGCTGTGTGATAGAAATGAAATGCCGTAGTGTGTGTCAACATTGGACTTCAGTGCATGGCACGTAGTAGGTATTTGACAAATGACGGCTGCTGAAATTACCAGTTACAGCTACTACTACTAACTCCTTTTTATGATTCAAACAAAGTCCATTCTCCATGTAGCGAAAATTAGGAAATAATATTAGGAAATAGATCATTTTTCTTTTCTAGATTTTTTTTACCCTTCTCCAAGATTTTTGTTTGTTTATTTTTGTTTTTCTGTTTTAATTGTAGTGTAGTTGATTTACACTATTAGTTTCAGGTATATCACAAAATGAATCAGCTATACAAATATATACACACACACACATATATATATTTGTATCAACTCTTTTTTTATAGATACTTTTCCCATATAGGCCATCCCAAGTCTTAAGATAAGTAAATCTATAAATCTACTTTGGAATGCCTGTTGCCATTCGTAAGAACACATGTGAAAATTAAATCATATGCTTTTTACAAGAAAATGATAACCTAGTGGAAAAGTACAAAAGCAAAGCATTCAGCCTCTAAGACTCCTTTCTTTGGGAGTGACAGAAAAAGCCCTTTACTGGTTTCACTCAGACTTTTATCTGCCATCTGAGTGGAACAAGATTAAAGTTCTGACCTGTACAGTTAGCACAATCGGTAATACCCCGAACGTAAAACATCGGGTGGGGGTATGACGTTTGTCAGGCACACAGCTCTCTTGTAACCCTACCTGGGTCTTCAGCATTCCCCATCCTTATCAGAAGTTCATAGAAAATACAGCACACTTGTTCGCCAGCTGCAGGCTTATACAGTGGCTCTTCCAAATAAAGGACATGGCAGGCGCAATCATTTGAAAACTTATCTGCCTCAATATCTGCAAGCCCATCAAATGTTCGCTAGTAAACAGGTAATCTGAACTGGTGGATTCCTGCAGACGGAGCGACTGAGGTGCCTTTGCCAGGGAGGGAGGGAGGAGTTGGCCTGATTCAGAGTGTGGATGCTGGGCCTCCCGGCTGCTCCACAGCCTCTCATGAAAGAACACAGGCGCTTTGGCACTGGTCATTGACAACCTGGACCTGTGGACTGGGGGCCCTGCCATGTCTGCCAGCCAAGACACTGGAGACCAGGTTGAAGCAGCAAGGCCACAGAGGAGATCCCCGCTCCTCCTCGTGTGGAGGAAACTCTGAGCATGGGTGATGGAGAGTTCTTTCTAACTCCTGTTGACCGTAACAGTGTGTAAGCAGATGTATTTCAAACATATATTTGGGAAACGAAGTTTCAAAACTGAGTTGATTTTCGTTGGTTTTAATAACATGTATCAGTTCATTTTTTAAATACAGAGAAATAGAAAGAAAACAAATGGTCTATAATCTTACTACCCAAGGATTTCTCTTGACATCATTCTTGAAACTTTTACTCCAGCTGAACACACATGCAGCAAAGTATACAAAACAAAAATAGACGGCTTGGTGAATCTTCACAGGCTGAACACATGTTTGTTACTAGCACCAGCTCCCCAGCTCAAGAGAAAACATCTTCAGCCTCCCCGCATTTCCTTTTCTGCTTTTAGGGCACTGTCTACCTCCAAGGACAAACCTGATCTGGACTTTTCATGGCATAGATTAGCTTTGCCATGCCATTTTTTTTTTCTTGATTTTAAAACAAATAATTAGGTCCATCTGATCAGAAAAAGTTTTAAGTACAGAAACATAAACCAAAAAGCAATATCCTTTCTCCCTACCCTGTATTTCCTAAAGGCCCATTAATAGATTTTTGGTTTTGTGGTTTGTTTTGTTTTTGATTTATTTCAGGAAAATGTTTGTGCCCTTTGCCAGAATTATTTCTCCTCCTCCTTCCTCTCCCCGCTCCTTCCTCCCCTTCTCCTCTTCTTCTTTGAATTTACACTCAACAGATGATACATACTGTCCTCTTTCTTGTTCACCTTCTCTGTACCATTTTCCCCCAGAAAGGATGTTTGTACAGACTTTACAGTGCTGTGTTTAAAGTACTTCGGTGGGAGGGGAATTAGGGAGGAGGGTGAGAAAGGCCATTTTGTAATTCATAACCAAATAATTTCTGTTCTTTATTAATAAGAGGGAAGGGGGGAGAGTACTTTTTCTTTTCTTTGAAAAGGTAGATCAAATCTCCAGTGGTCATTCCAGACTCTTCTCCAGATTTCTGGCTCCTTCTATAACAGAGCTCAGGAAGGAAAGCTCCCAGTTTGTGAGAAGAGCCTGCTCTGGTCACGCCCTAGGAAACTCAGCCCCCATTAGAGATGGCCATGGAACAACTTGTAGCAAAGCCCTTTCTCGAAATACAGCGTTGGTTTCATATTGCATTATTATTTCACTTTTTTTTTTTTTTTTTTTGCATCCTGTTGAAAAACAAAAGCTTTTTTTCCCCAAAAAAAACCAAATACCTAGAGTTCACCTACCATTCCTTCAGTGAGCTGGCTTCACTTTGTTTTTCTTTGGCAGGGGAAATTGCCATCCAGGTAAAGATTTTCCAGTAGTGCAGTTAAGCCTGCAACTTTATTTTTATTAAAATATATTTTTCCAATAGGTGGCACTAATGTGTTTAGCTGGAGTTAATACATCCCCACTGGAGGGAACTGTACAGGTCAAATGAGCTGCTCTTACCACTTCTCAACAAATTTCTCTTACACTCTTAGAGGTTGTCTTAACTTAACACCTCAAACCAGATAAAGATACCCAGACAGGCATCTCAGAAACTGACCCTCAGCTCTTGAAAAACAGAAAGAGAGAATAGATTGCCCATGAAGAGTATTCCTTTTGTCCTTTAATTCGAGGGAATATTAATACCTGGAATTCAAAATCTCAGACTGAAAATTTCTTTTCTATATAGCTAAGCAGTGAGGAGGTGATGGAATTCCAGTTGAGCTATTCCAAATCCTGAAAGATGATGCTGTGAAAGTGCTGCACTCAATATGACAGCAAATTTGGAAAACTCAGCAGTGGCCACAGGACTGGAAAAGGTCAGTTTTCATTCCAATCCCAAAGAAAGGCAATGCCAAAGAATGC
>NW_011494915.1:39990-40344 GCF_000754665.1 Bison bison bison | reverse complement strand
CAATTGCACTCATCTCACACGCTAGTAAAGTAATGCTCAAAATTCTGCAAGCCAGGCTTCAGCAATATGTGAACCGTGAACTTCCTGATGTTCAAGCTGGTTTTAGAAAAGGCAGAGGAACCAGAGATCAAATTGCCAACATCTGCTGGATCATGGAAAAAGCAAGAGAGTTCCAGAAAAGCATCTATTTATGCTTTATTGATTATGCCAAAGCCTTTGACTGTGTGGATCACAATAAACTGTGGAAAATTCTGAAACAGATGGGAATACCAGACCACCTGATCTGCCTCTTGAGAAATTTGTATGCAGGTCAGGAAGCAACAGTTAGAACTGGACATGGAACAACAGACTGGT
>NW_011494915.1:22799-39488 GCF_000754665.1 Bison bison bison | reverse complement strand
AGCTGTGGTGTTGGAGAAGACTCTTGAGAGTCCCTTGGACTGCAAGGAGATCCAACCAGTCCGTTCTGAAGGAGATCAGCCCTGGGATTTCTTTGGCAGGAATGATGCTAGAGCTGAAAGTCCAGTACTTTGGCCACCTCATGCGAAGAGTTGACTCATTGGAAAAGACTCTGATACTGGGAGGGATTGGGGGCAAGAGGAGAAGGGGATGACAGAGGATAAGATGGCGGGATGGCATCACTGACTCGATGGACATGAGTCTCAGTAAACTCCGGGAGTTGGTGATGGACAGGGAGGCCTGGCGTGCTACGATTCATGGGGTCACAAAGAGTCAGACACGACTGAGCAACTGATCTGATCTGATCTGAAGAACCGAGGAAGCAGCAAAAGTCTAAGGAGACTGCTTATGAGTTACCTACTTGAAATGTAGGCTTGACATGAATATCCGGAGGAAGCCATGTGCTTTGCTTCTGTTTTAGGTTTTCCAGTCTTAGGATGGAGGCCTTAGTGGTTTTCCCCAAAGAATCATTGAATTTGAGGATTCATACAACCTCAAGAGAAGAGTTTGTTCTCCATAATATAAAGGTCAGTTTATATTATGCCCTCAAGAGGACTTTTATTTTTCACTACTTTTCAGCAATATTCTAAATGGAAAATTAGACTACTCTGTTTATGTCACAAAATCTGAGAAAATTCAAGCTGAGACCATCTGTGGGTACTTGAATCTCAGTTCCTTCTCTTTTCTAGTTGTATCATCATAGAAGAGTCATCTAAGCCCTTTGCTTATTAATCCATTGTAAAATGGAATTGAATATAATAACTTCTACTCCTTTATTCCTTAAGGATAAGCCAAAGGCCAGATAGTTGTAAAGCACCAGGCCTGAGTTGCTGATGAGGTTTTATTTTTCATTCTTTTTTTTTTTTAATATTTAAGCTATTTTACAACTAAACATGAAATACTTCATTTTAATAAGCACCACTGTGTTTGGAGGGAAAGGTAACATGTAAATTCAAGATAATGTTATAGAGTGATACCTAATAATTTAACTTGCCATAAGAGTGATACCTAATAATTACAGAAAAAAAATTGGAAAATCATGAAAAGTGGAAATGGAAGGGGTAGCTTACCAGCTCTAGAAGAGATACCCACAGTTGCTGCAAGCCTTAACACTTTTGAAGATTGTAATTAGCATTTTTCACTAAGGTACCTGCTGCAGTGTAGCAAATCAATAAAATAGGGCTGCTTCAGGTTCCAGAAACCAAGTAAAAAGATCAGCACCATATAAGTTCACTAAAATTGTTGAGAATGTTGCATCTATCAGAAGATTCAACTAGATAAACTTCTAAGGTCATTTCCAAAATTGATTCTGTGTTGTTAATACATTCATCCAACAACTACTTATGAGTACTTACTTTATGAAAGACACTGTGCTGGGTATTAGGATATACAGTGGTGAGCAAAAGAAGCAGGAAGACAGGCATTAGACAATAATCATTCAGTTCAGTTCAGTTGCTCAGTCATGTCTGACTCTTTGCGACCCCATGAACCACAGCACGCCAGGCCTCCCTGTCCATCACCAACTTCCGGAGTCCACCCAAACCCATATCCATTGAGTCAGTGATGCCATCCAA
This sequence comes from Bison bison bison, assembly GCF_000754665.1. Lineage (NCBI taxonomy): Eukaryota > Metazoa > Chordata > Mammalia > Artiodactyla > Bovidae > Bison > Bison bison. The sequence continues at coordinate 37,856 of NW_011494915.1, read as the reverse complement.
CCATCTCATCCTCTGTCATCCCTTTTTCCTCCTGCCCTCAATCTTTCCCAGCATCAGGGTCTTTTCAAATGAGTTAGGTCTTCGCATCACGTGGCCAAAGTATTGGAGTTTCAGCTTCAGCATCAATCCCTCCAATGAACACTCAGGACTGATCTCCTTAATGATGGACTGGTTGGATCTCCTAGCAGTCCAAGGGACTCTCAAGAGTCTTCCCCAGTACCACAGTTCAAAAGTATCAATTCTTCAGTGCTCAGCCTTCTTTATAGTCCAACTCTCACATCCATACATGACCACTGGAAAAACCATAGCCTTGACTAAACAGACCTTTGTTGGCAAAGTAATGTCTCTGCTTTTTAATATGCTGTCTAGGTTGGGCATAACTTTTCTTCCCAGGAGCAAGCATCTTTTAATTTCATGGCTGCATTCACCATCTGCAGTGATTTTGGAGCCCAGAAAAATAAAGTCAGCCACTGTGTCCACTGTTTCCCATCTATTTGCCATGAAGTGATGGGACCGGATGCCATGATCTTGGTTTTCTAAATGTTGAGCTTTAAGCCAACTTTTTCACTCTCCACTTTCACTTTCATTGAGAGGCTTTTTAGTCCTTCTTCACTTTCTGCCATAAGTCTGGTGTCATCTGCATATCTGACGTTATTGATATTTCTCCCAGCAATCTTGATTCCAGCTTGTGCTTCCTCCAGCCCAGTGTTTCTCATGATGTACTCTGCATAGAAGTTAAATAATCTTTACTTGATTGCAAATGTAAAAAGAACTATGAGGTTGTCATGTGAGAGAAGGCTAATTATCTAACCTAGTGTAGCGAGCCAGGAAGCTGACCTTTGAAGACTGAAAGAACATTGAACTAGACAAATGGAAGAAAGGGAATGGAAAGGAGGGAGCTTGTGCAAAGGCCCTGTTGCAGAAGAGAGCCCTAAGTCATCTGAGAAGAGAGCACAGTGTGTGGAGTAGTAATGGGTAGAGGGGCTGTCACAGCTCAAGTTGAAGGGTTGTCAGGGGCTTCTGGACTAGGAGTGTACCCTTCAGACTATCAGTTTAGTTTAATTCAAAATGAGGTGGAATTCCATTGTGTTATTTCAAAGTTACTTTTTTAAAGTTGAAATATAGTTGATTTACAATGTTATGTTTCAGACTTACAACATAGTGACTGTTTGATATTTTTATAGATTGTTCTCCATTTTAAATTATTACAAAATAATAGCTATATTTTCCTGTGCTATGCAATGCATCCTTGTTGCTTATGTATTTTATACATAGTAGTTTGTCTCTCTCAATTTCTACCCTCATTATGCCCCTCCCCCTTCCCTCTGTCCACTGGTAGCCACTGGTTTGTTCTCTGTATCTGTGAGGCTGTTTCTGTTTTATTATATACGTTTGTTTATTTTTTTAGATTCCACAAAAATGTTAACAGAATAATTATATTTCTCTGACTTATTTCACTAAGCATAATGCTCTCTAGGTCTATCCACATTGTTGAAAATAGCAGAATTTCATTCTTTTTTATGACTGAGTAATATTCCATTTGTGTGTGTGTGTGTGTGTGTGTGTGTGTGTGTGTGTGTGTGTGTAGACGTCTTCTTCATTCATTCCTCTGTTGATTGGCTCTTAGGTTGCTTCCATGTGTTGGATATTTTAAATAATGCTGCTATGAACATTGGAGTGTGTGTATCTTTTCAAATTAGTGTTTTCCATTGAGATTAGAGCATTTCCTAACACCATATAGAAAAATAAACTCAAGATGGCTTAAAGACCTAAATGCAAGATTTGAAGCCATAAAATTTCTAGAAGAGAGCACAGGCTGAACAGTCTTTGACATAAATCATAGCAATATTTTGTTTGATCTGTCTCCTAAAACAAAGAAATAAAAGCAAAAATAAGCAGATGAGACCTAATTAAAAGTAAAAGCTTTTGCATGGCAAAGGAGATCATCAACACAAAAGACAGCCTACTGAAGGAGAGAAAATATTTGGAAATTATATGATCGATAAGGGATTAATATCCAAAATAACATAAATAGCTGATATAATTCAGTATCAAAAGGCAATGAAACTGGACTTTTCAGGCCTGTAATGATACTCCACATTGCTAATCATCAGAGAAATGCAAGTCAAAACCACAATGTTTCACCTCACACCTGTCAGAGTGGCTACTATCAAAAAGAATACAAATAACTAATTTTGGCAAGGATGTGGAGAAAGGGTAACACCTGTACACTATTGGTGGGAATGTTAATTAGTGCAACTACTATGAAAAACAGTATGGAGATTTCTCAAAAAGCTAAAAATAGAACTACCTAATGATCCACCAGTTTCAATCCTGGGTATATATTCAAAGAAAACAAAAACACTAATTTGAAAAGATACATGCACCCCAGTGTTCATAGCAGCATTATTTATAGTATTCATTGAATTTTAGGCAGGGCCTACATGCTGTTCAGATGTGATTTTTGTGTTGAGGTTGAATTAGATGGTATCAGGAGGAGTTATGAGTGGAAACTTAGGCTTCCCTGGTGGCTCAGATGGTAAAGAATCTGGCTGAAATGCAGGAGACCTGAGTTCAATCCCTAGGTTGGGAAGATCCCTGAAGACTGAGTTTGCTCAAATAGTTCAGCAAGAGATGGTAATGGCAGCAGAAGATGGAGAAGGATATTGTAAAAGTAGCATCAATAGGGTTTGATGCAATTGAACATGACTAGAAAGGGAAGATAAAAAGGATAACATACAGGCACATATATTAAAATAGGTTGTTGGTGTATCTATTAAATTTAAGGAACATGACTTTTTCAGTCAAGAAACATAAACTAAGCCCCTGTTATACATTTCAGACCCATTTTTAGGCTAAGGAATACAACAGTGAACAAAGTCGACAAGTTCCCGAAGCACCTTTGAAACCAGGTTATGAAAAAATTTAGGCCAGCTGTCAGCAAACTGCTGCTGCTGCTGCTGCTGCTAAGTCACTTCAGTCGTGTCCGACTCTGTGCGACGCCATAGACGGCAGCCCACTAGGCTCATCTGTCCCTGGGATTCTCAGCCATGGCCAAATCCAGCCTGCTGCCTGTTTTATAAAGTAACAGTTTCTTGAAACAGAGCCACGCGCATTCAGTCACAGATTGTCTGTGGCAGTTTTCATCTATCAGTGGCAAAGGTAAGCAGCTGCAACAGAGACAGTTTGACCCACAAAACTAAGAGTATTTGCTATCCAGCTCTTAACAAACAGTTGGCCAGCCCCTAACTTAGATGATGCATGTACTGATCCTACCTTTCTCTCTAATTTTCTTTGTAACCTTGAGAAAACTAGCTAACCTCTCTGACTTAGTTTTCCCAGAGCTAAAGAAGCTGTGCTACCAAGTGGAACAGTTAAGAAAATATCAGTGAGGGCTTTGGGTGTAGAAAATGTGAACTGATGAAAGGGATCTAGATGTATCGTGAGAGTGTGCTGTTGTTATTCTAATCTTACTTTGCCTGGTCCCTGACCTCCTTTTCCAAGGAACCTGGAATGTTATGTCCACTAATGTAGGCAAATTGGAAGTGCTCAAACAGGAGATGGCAAGAGTGAACATAGACAACTAAAATGGATTGGAATGGGTGAATTTAACTCAGATGACCATTATATCTACTACTGAGGGCAATAATTCCTTAGAAGAAGTGGAGTGAGCATCATAGTCATAGTCAATAAGAGAGTCCAAAATGCAGTACTTGGATGCAATCTCAAAAACAGAATGATCTCTGTTCATTTCCAAGGCAAACCATTCAATATCACAGTAATCCAAGTCAAAGCCCTGAGCAGTAATGCTGAAGAAATGGAAGTTGAATGGTTCTATGAAGATCTACAAGATCTTCTAGAACTAACACCAAAAAAGATTTCCTTTTCATTATAGGGGACTGGAATGGAAAAGTAGGAAGTCAAGAAATACCTGGAGTAACAGGCAAATTTGGCCTTGGAATACAGACTGAAGCAGGGCAAAGTTATACCATACTAATACAGTTACGCCAAGAGAACACACTGGTCATAGCAAACACCCTCTTCCAACAACACGAGAGAAGACTCTATACATGGACATCCCCAGATGGTCAACACCAAAATCAGATTGATTATATTCTTTGCAGCCAAAGATGGAGAAGCTCTATACAGTCAGCAAAAAGAAAGACCAGGAGCTGACTGTGGCTCAGATCGTGAACTCCTTATTGCCAAATCCAGACTTAAATTGAAGAAAGTAGGGAAAACCACTATACCATTCAGGTACAACCTAAATCAAATCCCTAAAAATTATATAGTGGAAGTGAGAAATAGATTTAAGGGACTAGATCTGATAGACAGAGTGCCTGATGAACTATGGACAGAAGTTCCTGACATTGTACAGGAGACAGGGAGTAAGACCATCCCTAAAAAAGAAATCCAAAAAGCAAAATGGCTGTCTGAGGAGGCCTTACAAATAGCTGTGAAAAGAAGAGAAGCAAAAAGAAAAGGAGAAAAGGAAAGATATACCCATTGAGTGCACAGTTCCAAAGAAGAGCAAGGAGTACGTCAAGGCTGTATACTGTCACCCTGCTTATTTAACTTCTATGCAGAGTACATCATGAGAAACGCTGGGCTGGAAGAAGCACAAGCTGGAATCAAGATTGCCGGGAGAAATATCAATAACCTCAGATATGCAGATGACACCACCCTTATGGCACAAAGCGAAGAAGAACTGAACAGCCTCTTGATGAAAGTGAAAGAGGAGAGTGAAAAAGGTGGCTTAAAGTTCAACATTCAGAAAATGAAGATCATGGCATCTGGTCCCATCACTTCATGGCAAATAGATGGGGAGACAGTGTCAGACTTTTTTGGGGGGGGGCTCCAAAATCACTGCAGATGGTGACTACAGCCATGAAATTAAAAGACGCTTGCTCCTTGAAAGAAAAGTTATGACCAGCCTAAACAGGTCCATCTAGTCAAGGCTATGGTTTTTCCAGTAGTCGTGTATACATGCGAGAGTTGGACTATAAAGAAAGCTGAGTGCTAAAGAATTGATGCTGTTGTACTGTGGTGTTGGAGAAGACTCTTGAGAGTCCCTTGGACAGCAAAGTGATCCAACCAGTCCATCCTAAAGGAAATTAATCCTAAATATTCATTGGAAGGACTGATTCTGAAGCTGAAACTTCAATACTTTGGCCACCTGATGTGAAGAACTGACTCAATTTAAAAGGCCCTGATGCTGGGAAGATTGAAGGTGGGAGAAGAAGGGGACGACAGAGGATGAAATGGTTGGATGGCATCACCAAGTCAATGGACATGAGTTTGAGTAAACTTCAGCAGTTGGTGATGGACAGGGAGGCCTGGTGTGCTGCAGTCCATGGGGTCGCAAAGAGTCAGACACGACTGAGTGACTGTACTGAACTGATAGCTCCAGCTTCTGAAAGCATGTTCTTCTCCAGCCAAACTGAAAACTTTCTCCAGTCTACACCCTATTTATGCTATTCCCTTTTTCTTTAATTCTCTTTCTTTAAGTTTACTGAAACCATGCCTATGCATTGTCTTTCAAAAGTGTCACCTTCTTAATGAAATCTTTCCAAAGTGAATAGCCTGAGGCCTTTCTTCTGTTCATGTACATTTTATGCTAGCTCTGTCCCTTTCTTAACAGCCTACCTGTCTATCTGCCCTGATGTTCCTTTTATTTGCCTTGTTATCCCTTGTGAGACAGGAGGAAAGATGGGCATTATGACTTGCTCATGTCTACAGCCCTGCCTGCTTAACACAATGCCTTGTCCCAGCAGAGGCTCATGACTAGTCACTGACTTAAATTAAATATACACCTAATAATGACTTCAAGTTTTAGACTGTAACCCTAAAGCTAGCTTCTCCATAGGAAGAAAGCTGAATGGAAGATAAGCATCCCAGCAACCGAAAGACAAATGCAGTAATAATTAACTCCAGTCTATAGTCTTGTTCTTTTTGACTTGAATTATGTGGCCCCAGGCAGGGTTGTAATTAGGTTGAGTCACCAGCTTCTTAAAATGTGAAAATTTCACCAAAAAAAAAAAAAAAAAACTGGATTTCTGCTTTCTTTTAACAGAAGCCTAAATTTCCATATGGCAAACACAAAAGGTATGAATTTCAAGTTGTGCCCTTAAATAACATGTCCCCAATTTCCCACTCCCAACCCCCAACAGCCACCATTCTGCTTTATTTGGGGGAGTTAAACTTATTTAGATTTCATATATGCTTGAGATCAAGCAATATTTATCTTTCACTTTCTGACTTATCTAACATGTCTTCAAGGTCCATCCATGCTCTTACAAATGGCAGGATTTCTGTCTTTTTGTGACTGAATAATATTCCACTGTGTATACATACCACATCTATTTTTTTTAACCACATAAATAGATACACTTACATTGTTTCCATATCTTTGCTATTGTGAATGATGCTGCAGTAAATAGGGGGGTGCAAATATCTCTTCAATATCCTGTTTTCATTTCCCTGCTCTGTGAACCCAGATGTAGATCTGCTAAATCATATGACAGTTCTAATTTTTTGAGGAACCGCCATACTGTTTCTGTAATAGTTGAACCAATTTATATTGCCCATAATGTACAAGGGTTTCCTTTTCTCCGACTTTGTCAACACTTGTTATTACTCATCTTTTTGATGATAGCCATTCACAGGTATGAAGTAGTATCTCACTGTACTTTCAATTTATATGTCTGTGATAATTAGTGTTGAGCATCTGTTCATGCACCTTTTGGCCTTTTGGATGTCTTCTTTGGATACATGTCTATTTCATTTCTCTGCCCATTTTTTAATCAGATCATGTGAAGTGTTTGTTGTTGTTATGGTGTTATATGAGTTCTTTATAAATTTCAGATTTTTTTCAGATATTATCCCCTTACCCTATATATGTGTGTGTAAATTTATATAAATTATATATATATATATATATATTATTTGCAAATTGGAGAAGGAAATGGCAACCCATTCAACTGTTCTTGCCTGGAAAATTCCGTGGATAGAGAAGACTGGCTGGCCGCAGTCCATGGGGTCACACAGCGTCAGACACGACTGAAACAGCTTAGCACTCACACATGTTCAGCACACACAGTGTGCTATCTTGGCTCCAGGTGCCCTTGTAAGACAGATATGCCCGACTTCACTTTTTGTATTAGTCGTCTGGCTACAGTAGACAGTTGAATTTACAATTCAAGCATATGCCATCGAAGCAAAGTCAGAAGACCTGTGTTCTAGTTTTGTTCTTTTTTGAGCTGGAGAATTACAGGCAGAAGATTTTCTTTCCCTGGGAGGTTCATCTCATCCTACCACTAGAGGACCAAAGGGATGCTTTTTGCTTCCTGTCAGGAGCAGGGATTGTTCTAAATTGAGTTGGTGATACTTTTGATTCGGAAACTTTGAAGCATAATGGTGAAGCCAAGCAGAAGAGAAAGGGAAGGAAGAAACTGAATTATTCTGATTAGTATGAGAAGTAGGTAAGGCATTTTCAATTTGTAGCATGTGAACCCCATCTCATTTCCTGTTTTGGATGAGGATCTTTTCCAGAATTTAAAGAATGATTCTCAGAAGATAAGCAAATATCTGCACAGGTCCAATCAGTGGAGTGAACGCCAGATGTTTGCCTGGAATGGGATTTAAGCAAAAGAATTTAGAAGATCACCATGTCGATCAATACAGCTGGGCTTTGGGGCTCACTGGCCAATCTGAGGGACCAAAGCCAGTTCTGGCTACCTGGGTGCCAGTGTTAATGAGGCTATCTTGTTGTAATCTCATCTTAAACAGGGTTCTGAGCCATGCACAGAGAGAAGGGGAGAGGTGAGCTGGGAAAAACAGCCTGTGATGAGTGATGAGGCTTTGTCAGTTACAACCAACATGTGCAGTTCATAAATCAGAGAATATTTCCTGATCTGAAAATCTGGATTTGCAGCTTTGGTGATTATTTTTGAATAAGTTCAGAGAGGTGCAAGTAGGGACTTGAAAACACAATCAAAACCCTGGAGCAGATAAGCCATCTGTTTGTGCTCAATGAAAGAGAAGTGAATTTAATTTTATACTCTCTGAAAAAGGAGGAAGGTTCTCTTGGCAGGCCCATAAAATTTGTGTGATGGTCAGAGTGGCAGACACTCAAAGTCAAGGAGAGAATCATCTACACAGTGTCATCATCCTTTCTGGGTCATCTTTTAAACTTTCATGAGCATCAGTCCCAGTGCCAAAATTATCTCTGAGAAGAAAAAAAATTATATTCTTACAGAGAGCACAGATTTGTTTATGTCTTATCAACATTGGGAGGTGTTTGTTAGATGTTTTAGTAAAGTCAGAAAGACCTTCTGTACTTCAGTTCTTTGAAGTGCTGTGATGATCCCTTTCACCTCTGCTTTGCCTCTTTCCAAAGTTCAGGAAACTCTTACAGCTTCATGAGAATAAGACATCTCAAATATAACTTCATAACACTCTCAAGTGAAAATTAACCAGACCCTCACAATTCATTTTTATTATCAGTCAAACTTGACAGTTAAGAAACTTTAAAAGCATGTTCAAGGAGGTTAACACTATATACTGTGTTTAACAAACTAAGATATAATTTCAGTACATTTTCTACATTTTAAGCTTTTTTCTTTCATTATTGTTCACAGTTATTATCTGGTTAAAGGAAGATTCAGTGATGAATGTTTTGCTCTTAGATAGTCTCACTTTGTCTCTGCCCATTTATTTGTCTTTCCAGTGACTGTGATGCCACTAACATTTTTCAGGAACTTCCTTTTTTGGCTTAAATCAGATGGTTAATTTCTGTTGCTTACCACTAGAACTTCTAGTTGGTATTTTATCTATTTTGCCTAGTATTGGAGTTGTTTGTGTTTGTATATATCTTCCTAAGGAGACTCTAATATCTTGCAAGAAGAGTTAATCTCTGGCATTTATATAATAATACAGTACAATAATAATGCCCATCATAGAATCTCACATACTAGGACAGTTAAACATGTGGATTTTGGAGCCACATCACTGTGATTAAAATTCTAGCTTCTTTCTTTATGAACTCCATGACCTTGGGGAAGCTAACAACCTTTCTAGGTTTTGGTTTCCTTGTGTAAGCTTGCAAGCACCTACTTGTTCTAATGGTTAAAACAGGACCCAGCACATAGAAAGCATTTCATAATATTAGCTATTATCAGTGTAACAGTAGTACATTTTATTATCTTGTTTCTTATTACTTCATGTTATTTTCATATTGTATATATGATATAAGCTTTATTATATGTTATATGTATAATATAGAAATTATATAACACACTGTAAATACATTCTATATAATATTATCATTGTAATATAGTAATTATTATTATTAAAAAGTGTTCAAGAAAATAAGTGTTTTTAATTGATTTTGGTGGTTTCTCAAACTGTAAGCTCACTTCCAGTGGACACTATGAGGTTATTTGTTTGTAAGAAAAGTTTTCTTCCTACCCTTGGTTTTTAAACATCTATGCTAAAAAGCTTCCCTTTAGAGGAAGTAATAAATTTTAATATGCAAGTTTTTAAAGTACCAGCAAGGACTGTTTCATAATATGCTAAATTTCTCAACCTCTACCCAAGTAGTCTTCACCTGACTGAAATGTTGCTTGATTCTTTTCTTAATGTCATAATGTTTTTCATGAAGGATCTGTTCATTTCATCTACCTGAATGTAATGTTTCCCTGGACCAGCTGCATTTTCCATGAGGTTGTAAGACCTGAGAAGTCATCTCTTCGTTGTGACCCCTTTTACTTAATCTTAGTGTGGCACCTGGCACAATTTGCTCCATTCTTCTTGCATTTCTGAAGGATTGTCTGCTTTTCTTCAGCAGGCCTATCAGTCAGTTCAATATCTCACAACTTTAGTTCAGTCTCTCACAACTTTGTTGGTGTTCAGTGGGATCCTTTGGAATTTCACTCTGCCAGTTCTTAGTGCTGACATCAGAAATGTTCTTTTGTTGAGAAGTTTGCCTTCTTGGACCGCTATGCTAATAACCTCAATTATAATATCATCAAAATGGAAAGCAGGGATCAGTTTTGTTTTTATTATTTTGGGAACTCCTGGTCCCCAAAACAGTCTCCTTGTGAAACTGCTGTCGATAAAGTAGGATCAGTTCATCTGTTTGAAGTGAAATGAAAGTCATTCAATTGTGTCTGACTCTTTGTGACCCCATAAACTATACAGTCCGTGGAATTCTCAAGGCCAGAATACTGGAGTGGGTAGCCTTTCCCTTCTCCAAGGGCTCTTCCTACCCAGGGATTGAACCCAGGTCTGCCGCATTGCAGGCGGATTCTTTACCAGCTGAGCCACAAGGGAAGCCCAAGAATACTGGAGTGGATAGCCTATCCCTTCTCCAGCAGATCTTCCCAACCCAGGAATCAAACCAGGATCTTCTGCATTGTAGGCGGGTTAATCTATTTAGCAATCATTAATTGGGGACTTAAAGTGGGTAGAATTTGCTCAGAATGCTGAGCTGATTTGGAGATGAATTTGGCATATCCACTCATGGTATAGAAGCAAACAGTTTCAGAAGATGAAATTCCCTGTAGAGGATCAATGCCTGTCATCAGTTCACATTCACTGCACACCTGTCCTTATTTGGAGGTACAGGTACAGTGAGTTTCTCATTGACCTCTGAGGGCAGCAAATGACAGAAAAGATGGAGGAAATGAGTAGAAGGTTGTGAGGGGGAAAGGTTGGTTAAGTATTACCTGTTGTTACCTCACTGTCCTAGAATGCTTTTCATCCAGTTTCGTGAATAAGGGAACAAGAGCTCAAAGAAGCCTGCCACCACTTCCATGGTTATACAGGCAGAATGTACCTGAGCCATTTGCTGGTCTGGGAGACCTGTGCTTTTACCCTCATCAACCACACTGCCCCACAAACAGGGAATAGAGGGTGATGGGTGGCAAGTCAGGACAACATGCCGTTTTCAGTAGTCATAAGGCCCCTATTGCCATTGTTTCAGAATCTGAGAAGATGAGTAGAATCAAGGAAGAGCAGTTGAGTGATTTTAATCCTCTATTAGTTGTTCCTACCTAATTAGAGGTGTTCAGTACAGACTCTTAAATTTCAAAATGTGTCCATCTGCCCAGCCAGCCTACATCTTGGTATCTACCCTAGAGGAACACCTGAATATGGTAGAAAAAACATGTAAGTTAATTGTAGAATTTTATGTAGTGTGCAGAAATTTGAAATAACACAAATGTTCATTGATAATGGAATGATTAAATTCTGCCAAATCTATACTAGTAAATGCTATGCCAATGAAGTAGATCTATACATGTAGAACTAAAAAGATCTTCAGAACACAGTAAGTTAACAACAACAAAAAATCAAGTAGCAGGAACATGATGTAGAATGATCACATATATTTTAAAAATTAAAATTCTGTACTTCAGAAAAGGGTGAGGGCTTTAAAGAGGAAAATAATATATCCAAGTTTTAGAGAAAACAAACACAGATTGCTTTATGTGGAGGTGATACTAGAGTTGAAACTTGGGCATGGTAAAATTTAGAGATGTCGGGGTTTATCCAGAACAACATAGCTAAACAAGGGGGTTGAGCCAAGACATACCCAATTCTATCTGAGTCCAGTGCTGCTGCTTTTAAATAAGATTCCTCTCACAATATAAATTCTTAAGCATCAGGTATAAGATGTAGGCAAAACTCATGTACAGAGGTAGAGAATATGCATATGCTTTCATTAAGTATTTACTTTGTGTCAGGTACCCTACCAGAGGGTGTATGGAATATCCTGATGAATTAGAATTCCTAGCCTTAATAACTTGAGGTCTTGTAAGGGAAATAAGATGTATTTATAAACTTTTTAAATATATGAAAGTTAACCAAACCCTAAAACAAAACTACAGAGAAATTCAGAAGGATTCATGAGCCGAAATGAAAGAAAGATATTTGCAGTTGTAAAGGCTGGAAGATGTACCAGGTAAAAATGTGTTCATATATAAGAAGCAGAAAACGGAAGTGACAGTGAGTTAAATCATGAGGCTTAATTTCTTAGCAAGAAGTCTGAAGCTGGCTGTTCCTAAGTTGATTCAGTATTTCAATAATATCATCAAGGACTAGGTTCCTTCTGTCCTCTTTAGTAATCCTACATCTTTGGACTTGTCACATTTATTATCCAATATGGCAGCTACAACTCCAAGCATCTCAACCACATTCAAGGGTAGGAAGCACCATGTAGCTAAGGTGGCAAAGAAAGAGAAGGACCTTTAATGAGTACAGTGTCCTTGCATCTCTGAACAAACTTTCCCCTAGATGCCTTCTAAGAGATTTCTTTTTCTAATTGGCCAGAATTAGATCATAAGCCTTCCCACTGCCTTGACCCAAGGGATGCTGTGAGAGTATGATTTCAGCTAAAGCTGAAACTCCAATACTTTAGCCACCTCATGTGAAGAGTTGACTCATTGGAAAAGACCCTGATGCTGGGAGGGATTGAGGGCAGGAGGAGAAGGGGATGACAGAGGATGAGATGGCTGGATGGCATCACCAACTCGATGGACATGAGTCTGAGTGAACTCTGGGAGTTGGTGATGGACAGGGAGGTCTGGTGTGCTGCGATTCATGGGGTCGCAAAGAGTCGGACACGACTGAGCGATTGAACTGAACTGAAGATAGACAAGCCCCCTGTGCCTGTAGCATTTGCATTCCACTGAGCAGTGGAATAAATAAATAAGATCATTTCAGGAATTTATATGTGGTTTAGAGATAATAAGACATTCCTGCAATTGAGAGTAATAGGGAGGAAGATAACTAAGATTCAATGATCAGCAGCTAAGGAAATGAAAAAATACGCTGCAGACAGGGAGAAAGTGTTTACGAACCTTGTATCTGATAAAGAATTTATACCCGGAATATAGAAAGAACTCTCAAAACCTAACCATAAGGAAACAAGTAATCCATTTTTAAAAATGGACAAAAGATTTGGATAGTATGTCATAGAAGATACATAAATGGAAAATAAGTACATGAAAAAATGCTAAGGTTGAAAAGACCATGAGTTATTAGTGAAATGAAAATTAAAAGCACAGTGAGATATACTACTTTTTTTAAAAACTGACAGTACTGCTGAGGAGGATATAGACTAACTGGAACTCTCATATATTGCTGATGGGAATGCAAAATGGCACAATCACTTTGTAAAATACTTTGGCAGTTTCTTATGAAGTTAAACAAACTAACCTTGTAACCCAGCAAACGCACTCCTAGGTGTTTACTTTAGAGAAATAAAAGCAGAGACTTACACAATAACCTATATACAAACAGACATTTGTTATATCCATTTTCTTTATTCACAGTCACTGCATTCATAAAATTGGAATTAATCCCAAATTTTCTTCAACTGGTGAATAGATAAATAACCTGTGGTATGTCCATACAGTGGAATATTATTCAGCAACCAAAGGAACTAAGTACTATATCTGCAACAACATGGAATCTCAAAGACATTATGAAAATGGACAAAGGCTATATTCTGCATGATTTCATTATGATGACATTTCAGAAAAGGCAAGGGCTAGAGGGACAAACAAGGGGTCAGTGATTGCAGGGGTTGAGAATGGGGTCAGTGGTTGACTCCAAAGGGGCAGGGAAGTCAAGGGAATTTTGTGGAGGTGAAAGAACTGTTCTGTATCTCAACTGTGTTGATGGTTACCTGACTTACACATTTGTCAAAACTCATGGAATCGTACACTGTAACGGTTGAATTTTGCTATACATCAGTGCCATAGACTGAATGTTTGTATCCCTACCCCCAAAATTTATATGTTGAAACCTAATCCCCCAACGTGATGGTGTTTGGAGGTAAGACTGTGGGGAGGTGATTGGGTCATGAGGGTAGAGACCTCATGAGTGGGGTTAATACCCTTTTAGAAGAGGTTCTAGAGAACATCTATGCAGAGAGAATAGCAAGGACAAATTCTGAAGACAGAGTAAGCAAGAAATGTGGGTGAAAGTTCTGTGGATTGGAAGAATAAAGTGATATATGGTGAAAAGAGCTTCATCTCAGAGGCCCTGTTTGGTAGGGCTACCAGTTTCTACTAAATAAATAGACACTCAGATAATTTGAATTTGGCATAAGCAACAAGTTATTTTTAGTATATCATGCAATATTTGGGATATACTTATACTAAAAAATACTATTTCCTGAAATTCAAATTTAACTGAGAGTCTTGCTTTGTATCTGGCAACTCTTCACCTAAAACTTGGTGAGAATTTTGGATTCTCTTCTGGCTACAGTGAGAAACCAATGGTAGGGCTTAAAGAAGCACAGTGGCATGTTGTGTGTTCTACTAAGATCATTCCGATTACTGTGGAGAATGGATTATACAGAGGCAAAGGCATGGCCATTGCAGTGGTCCAAGAAAGAAAGGATGGTAGCCTAGTCTAGTTAGTGTTAGAGACTAAGAAGAATAGGTGGATTGAGGAGAGAAAAATCTAAGGACTTGTTTCTAGATTATGGGACAGAGGGATAAAAGGGAAGAGGAAAATGAAGAATGCTCCTAACATTTTGACCTCAGCCACTGGGCAAATTTTCTACTATCTCATAATAAGAAAGTTTTAAATAGTGTTGACAGAGGGCTATGCTCCCTTCTAAGCACTTTACATGTACAAACTCATTGAATATTAACTCATTTAATCTTAAGTATGACTTAGGCACTTGAGAGAGGGAAAGTTGTCCCTAAGGTACTGAAGGGTTCGGTAGTACGCTGAAGATCATGGAGATAATAGTTGTGGAGTTATGTTTCTAACCATGCAGCCTGGCTTGAGTCCATCCTGCTAGTTGACACACTCTACTATCTCTTCTGGTATTGAGCACAGCAGAGGTGCTCAGTAAAGAATTATCGAATCCGTGAATGAATGAGGAAATGAAAGGATGGGTTCCCATGTCTTATGTTGATTTTTATACCAGGTGGCTGTGATGTCCTTATGCCTGCCAGGTAGATGTCCTTATGCAGTCCAGGGGACTCTCAAGAGTCTTCTCCAACACCACAGTTCAAAAGCATCAATTCTTCGGCACTC
>NW_011494915.1:21615-22699 GCF_000754665.1 Bison bison bison | reverse complement strand
CTCTAAGGGAAGTAGAGGAAACACATAAGCTGTATAGATCCAAAACATAATTTACAATGAGGTGAATTCAAGCACACGACAGATGAACAAATTAGCCTGCAAAAATTGGTTGACTTACTTTAATTTCTCTACAGGATCCTGTCTCGCCCTTTCTTCAATCTCCCATTTATACTGCTCTACTTCACTGTGTTCTATCATATTCATTTCTATAAGACTTCTGAGGTTCACTACTTCTTGCTCCAACTTCTTTTTATTCTTCTCTAGTTTTTCACATTTCTTTTGCATTCCTTTCATAGATAATAACTCCTCTCGAAGAACTTGATTTTTTGCATCCAGGTGCAGACCTTTTGAAGATGCAGTTTCCAGCTCTGCTGTAAGATCATCAATCTGCAAGAATAAAACAATACTGTTTGGTAATGAGGCAAGTGCACTGAGCACAGCCTAACTCAAACCCAGGATCAAATAGATATGATGGTATTTGTATTGTAGAATGTAGAACCAGGGATTACTCAGAGAATCAAGAAAGAAGTTCAAACCACCAAGAATCACAAAATATATTCTTCACTGTCATCATTTTTGTCACACAACATTTGCACTTGATTTTACATTCTTTTCTATTTTTTCTCCATAAAATGACTACAAGTCACCTCTTAGTAGAATGTCTCTTACTCCTTCCCCCCATCTTAATGCCCCATGTTTTAAAGAAATTTGAGGGATACTGTATTGAGTTATCTAGGGCTGAGTTAATAAATGCTTCCCAAAAGAAGATTGTGAAAATAAGACTCTCATTAACAAATCTTATAAATATGGATTCTAATCCCATGTATTTTTCTGAACTATGAATCAGATCAAATCAGATCAGATCAGTCGCTCAGTCGTGTCCGACTTTTTGTGACCCCAAGAATCACAGCACGCAAGGCCTCCCTGTCCATCACCAACTCCCGGAGTTCACTCAGACTCATGTCCATTGAGCCAGTGATGCCATCCAGCCATCTCATCCTCTGTCGTCCCCTTCTCCTCTTGCCCCCAATCCCTCCCAGCATCAGGGTCTTTTCCAATGAGTCAACTCTTTGCATGAGGTGGC
>NW_011494915.1:16772-17758 GCF_000754665.1 Bison bison bison | reverse complement strand
GGATTTCTTTGGAAGGAATGATGCTAAAGCTGAAACTCCAGTACTTTGGCCACCTCATGTGAAGAGTTGACTCATTGGAAAAGACGCTGATGCTGGGAGGGATTGGGGGGCAGGAGGAGAAGGGGACGACAGAGGATGAGATGGCTGGATGGCATCACTGACTCAATGGACGTGAGTCTGAGTGAACTCCGGGAGTTGGTGATAGACAGGGAGGCCTGGTGTGCTGCGATTCATGGGGTCACAAAAAGTCGGACACGACTGAGCGACTGATCTGATCTGACAGCAATTCTATACATAACTGTTTTCCCAAAAGAAATGAAAAAATATGTTCACACCAAAACTTAGACATAAATGTGCACAGCAACATTACTGGCATTAGCCAAAAAGTAGAAACATTCCCAAAGGTCCATCAGATGATGAATGAATAAATTGAATGTGGTACATCCATACAATAGAATATTACTGAGCAATAAAATCAAGGAAATACTGATACATGTTAGATGTACCTTGAAAATTTTATGCTAAATGAAAGAAGGCAGTCACAAAGGATCCCATATTGTGTGATTCCACTGACACAAAATGTCCAGAAAAGGGACATCTACAGAGTCAGGGAGTAGAGTCATGGTTTCCTCAGGCTGGGAAGATCAGGAAAGGAAAACTGGCACAGGGTTATTTCTTTGGAGGATGATGAAAATGTTCTAATGTGGTAATGTCTGTATAACTCTTTAAACACAATAAAGTTACTGAACTGTAGAGTTTAAATGAATGAACTGCATGGTATGTTCATTAGATTTCAACAAACCTGTCACCAAAAACAATGGATACTTTGGGGTCATTAATGCTGTGCTGCTTAGCTTCAGATCACCAGCCAGGGTTCAAGACAGAGAGAGTCAAAAGTGTGCCCTTTTTATCTCAAAATGATATAGGGAAAATCTGTCTTTTTCACTGGTGTCCAACCTAAAAAAATAATAGACAAATCTGTGTTT
>NW_011494915.1:15979-16672 GCF_000754665.1 Bison bison bison | reverse complement strand
AGAGTTGGGTCAAGCCTAGTTAGTATTATTATGAGACTATTTCCAGTTAAGATAATGATGTAAATGATGGAGAACACCCCAAATAATAGCCCTTGAAGGTTTGGAAGGTCAGAAAACCCCAGGAGAACAAGTTGTATCACTGTGGATACGTTGTCTTCTGCTTCCGTCTCTTCATATCTCATCTGTGGGAATGATCCAATCAGAAATACCATTATTTCACTTTTTGACTTTTGTTTCCTTATGTATGTATAAACAGGATGCTATGTCCTCTTATTTTCCTAGTTCCCTATAAAAACAAAACCTATTACTGATAAGACCTGTGGAAATCTAGTGAAATATATTTTTCATTAATATTAAATATATTTTTAAGAAAATAAATCTCTTCAGTCTCTTTTATCTATCATGGGTTAACATATATTTTTTATATCAAAGCTCATGTGTTTATAATGTAAGTATGTGTCTTCGATTAAACAATAAAAAATGTAAAATATGAATTTGTATTCAGTTCTATCAGTCATTTCCCTATTCTGGCTGCTCTGTTTTGCTCCTCACCTCTCAATTCTGTTTTTAATCATTATCAATGTGAAAGTAATTTGGTTGCACAATTAAACTATTTGTAAGCCATCTGAAAGAGATGGGAATACCAAACCACCTGACCTGCCTCTTGAGAAACCTATATGCAGGTCAGGAAGC
>NW_011494915.1:11143-11685 GCF_000754665.1 Bison bison bison | reverse complement strand
CTCAAGGACTTTATTACAACCACCAAAATCATATCTGCTCATACCACTCCTCAAAATTCTCTACCTCTCTTATGGCATTTTGTGATCATTAAGAAATATACACAATGTAAAATCAGAAGTTTATGATTACATATTACTTGTGATATGAAATAAAGATGTTCTTAAACAGGATGCAATTATACAATGTTTCAAATTGAAGATAATTTTTCTGAAGTAGCAAAAAATTCAGAAGTAGGAAACCCAGGGATGTTGGGGGCAGTTATGCCATCTTCAGCATGAATCTCATCTACACAATCACACAGTAGCCAGGTCTGCCTCTTAACTTCCCAGACTACAGAAAGGGAGCTGGTGATCAGGGGAATCAATCACTAATTCCTTTTTTGATGTACAAGCTGGAAACAGCATGGAGAGTTTCCAGGAATAGTCCCCCATCTCAACTTTAGTTGCAAGATCACTCCAAGTAGGAAGAGAGGATGGAAATATTTCTAGCTGTCCTGCCATGTGACTGGCTAAGACTCCGTATTTCTATCATTAATTGCCTT
>NW_011494915.1:10292-11043 GCF_000754665.1 Bison bison bison | reverse complement strand
CTCAAATCTTCCAGTGTCGCTGCTGGTTTCCAACTTCTGGAAACCTTTAGATAGCATGACTACTACACTCAGAAAGAAGAGCCACTAAATTGTTCAGGTTATGTAGCCACTTTTGTTTTTATCCAAATAACTCATGTTTGCTTTTCTGGTCTTTCCACTATGTGAGGATTATAATAAGCATGTACATTATCTATCATTAAAATGTACATGGTGCTATTGAAAGCAAGTTTGTAAAATCAAATTGAAGATAGGAAATAGAAGTCTAAAACTGGTGACTCCAGAAGTCTAATTCCTTGTGTGCTGCAGTCCATGGGGTCACAAAGCGTCGGTTACAACTGACCAACTGAACTGAATGGAACTGAATTCCTATTTGAAGCTTCTAAAGATTAAAATTAAAGCATACCAAAATCTCTTTCATATTGTCAGATTCAGTTACCATAAAAGTTATTTTTAACAAACAGGATTTGATGTAAACAGGGTGAAAAATCCTTTTAATAAAGTTCATTTACTATCTTATTCCTTAGTTATATACAATTAATTTTAATGAGATATCACCAGATTTAACACATGCAAACTTCTTAAATACATACTTAAGCATACACATAGCATCACTTAATAAAAGTTGGCATTTAAATTATTATGATAGTGATGCAGAAGTTGGTAAACTTTGGTATACTGGCCCACAATATTATAAAGTACTTTTGTAATTTTTTATTTGATAATATAATGATGTGGGTCAGAAAAGTAAAAA
>NW_011494915.1:5664-6556 GCF_000754665.1 Bison bison bison | reverse complement strand
TATTAAAAACTGATATTATTCAGCTGCTAAAAAGAATGAAGTGATGTAATTTGAAGCAACATGGATGGAATTAGAGATTGTCATACTGAGTGAAGTCAGACATAGAGAAATATCGCATGATATCATTTACATGCAGAAATTTAAAAAGAAAAGATGTGACGAACACACTGCTATACTTAAAATGGATGTTGAATGAAGACCCACCTACTGCACAGGGAGTGCTGCTCAATATTATGTAACAATGTAAAAGGGGAGAGAGTTTGAAACAGAAAAGGTACATGTATATGTATAATTGAATCACTTGCTATACACATGACATTTGGTGAATTTAGGGAACAGCACTATTTCCATGACGTTGTGATTCCTGCTTTCCTAAATTTCAGAAACAAAACTGATATCATCATCTTTATCATCACTATTATAATCCTCATCCTAGATTACATTACAGACTATATATAAAAGTATATAAACATACTAAACATTTAATTAGAAGGTATATATGCATATAGACACTATGAATAAAATGCATAAATAACTAAACCTCGTACTGCCTACATATTAAAGGAAGCAAATAGACTTGAGACATGAACTATAACTAGCTTCACCATGGGAGCTAACATTGCCTTAACACATGTGGGCAATTATAACTAAAACAACAAAAGAGCATACTGTCCAAAGCACTGCCAGCAGACGTAATCTCTAAATGAGCTGTTGAGTGTGTGTGTGTGTGTGTGTGTGTGTGTGTGTGTACGTGTGCGCTCAGTCGTATTTGACTCTTTGGGGCCGCTGGACTGTAGCCCACCAGGCTCCTCTATTCATGGAATTTCACAGGCAAGTAGACTGGAGTGAGTTGCCGTTTCCTGTTCCAGGGGATCTTCCTGACCCAGGGATC
>NW_011494915.1:5190-5564 GCF_000754665.1 Bison bison bison | reverse complement strand
ATGATATAATAAACAGTAGACAGACAGATTCTGGTTTTGGAGTAGATGCTCGAGCAGATCCAGGGAATCCCTCGAGTCCTGATCCTCCTTTGCCTGTCAGGTCTTCTTTGCATGACCCTTGTCATAGGTGGGATCTCCCGTGGTGGCCCCAGCAGTTGTTGTTAAAGGATGAATATCTTGATGAACAGAAAAAAAGAGAGAAAAATAGGAGAAAATAACAGAATTTGTCACATACATTTGCATCTATTTATCTTTTTAATGACTTTTCTAAATTATAAAATGGAAATGAGTAGAGGAGCAATGCTGCTGCTGCTAAGTCACTTCAGTCGTGTCCAACTCTGTGTGATCCCATAGAAGGCAGCCCACCAGGTCCC
>NW_011494915.1:3543-5090 GCF_000754665.1 Bison bison bison | reverse complement strand
TAAATGTAGATGTCATTCATGAGTAGGTTATTTTATACAAGCTCATCTCTGAGCATTGCTTTTCTTGTCTCAGGGAGGAGCTTTTGATAAATTTAACTCACATTACCTCTTCAAAATAATATGGAAGAAACACCAGTGTTAGACCAGGCTGCAAGATCTAAGGACTAAGCGTTTCCCTGCTGGAAAATATTTACCTGGATACAAAATATGATTTAAAAAATGATTGCAATTTTTATGTTCTTCAAGAAAGCATGATTGGTTTAAGAGTCTTTGCTCTAGTTCCAGAAATAGTGAGTGTATCAAGGACTAGAAATATTTTTTAAAAATTGCTACTGCTTTTAATCTATGTTGTATTTAGTATTTTCTGAAACGTGAAATAAGTATTGTTGATCTAGTTTTCTAGAGATTTTTTACTGCTTTCCCACAATGCTCATTACCTATTTGTAGAATGGTTGTTTACCAGGGTCCAGCCCCGGCAGGATCCAGGGATTCCCTCAGGATGAACGGCATCTGTGTCAGAGAGAGAGTTAAAAGTAAAGAGGAGAAAAAGAGGCTTGATCTTCCTTGGTTTACACAGAAAGCCAATAAAGCTCCTGACATGGAACTTGCTCTGTTCACGGAGGCCACAGGCGCCCTCTCAGTGGGGTGAAGACACAGGGTGCCCTCTCCCCGGTGAAGACGCAGGGTGCCTTCCTGATCTGGTCTTAGAAGCCCAATCAAAAAAGTGAACTCAGAGGGCCTCTGTGCTCCACGGAGTCAGCCTGAAAGAAAGAGAGAGAGAGAGAGAAAGAAAAAGAAAGAAAGAAAGACAGAAGGACACGGGGAGATCAAGCTTCGGTGAGCAAGGCCCATAACTTTATTTTTAAAAGGAGCTTTTATACTCTCAGTTCTACATAGAGAATAATAGAGAGTGCAGAGTCATGCAGGGTCAGCAGT
Organism: Bison bison bison; assembly: GCF_000754665.1. Classification (NCBI taxonomy): domain Eukaryota; kingdom Metazoa; phylum Chordata; class Mammalia; order Artiodactyla; family Bovidae; genus Bison; species Bison bison. The sequence goes on along the minus strand of NW_011494915.1, from coordinate 4,154 downwards.
CCTTGACCCTTATCGAGACCAGGCTTTCTTTCTGCAAACCTATCGTATACAAAGGCTTTAGGTGATTTACATCATCTTCTGGTCATGTGGCCTGTTAACATTTTTCTTCTGATAAATGTTAGTCAACCAGAAAACTTATTTTCTCTAAAAGTGATTTCTCTAAAGTTTGGCGCCACTCTCCCAAAGCACTAGATAAAGTTGCATTCCTATAGAGCAAAGGTGCAGTGGGGTATAAAAAGGAAATAATTTATTAACTCAAGGGTCTAAAGTTGTTAACACCAAGGCTACTACTTATATATATATATACCAACTATATAAACTAATATACTCCTAAGGACACAATGGGTAGGGGATATGGAAACTTGGCAGCAAGCATTGGCTCATCAATGAAATCCTTCACCAGTTCTATTCTAATATTTTTTAACTCCTCGAAAGGCTCTATATTTTTAGAATGTATTAAGCTTTCCGTGCCTCTCGTGGTTGGGAGGCTGTAAACAATCACATGCGTAGTTGTAAAAGTCTGGATAAACCTGTCAGGCAAGTTAGAAAGCCATCTGAGGGGTTTGAATTGAAACACTCCTATTATGCCCAGGAGACTTATTAACTAGAGC
>NW_011494915.1:0-666 GCF_000754665.1 Bison bison bison | reverse complement strand
CTACAGGAGGGTCCAGCTAATGGCCATTCTCTCCCAGGTGAACCCCAGCCTGAACCTGGGGCTGTGCAAAGCCAGCTCCCAGGAGGGGGCATTCAGGGAGCCTTCGGACGGACAGGTCTGCACAGGCTCACCAGGCCTCGTTCTTTACACAGCCCCACCGGCCGCAAGCTGCCAGTGTCAGCCCGGAGAGTCTGCTCCCCAAGGATGGGCTGCAGCAGCCTGTGAGGGTACAGAAGAATGGGGAAGACGAGAAGAGGAAGGCGCTTTCTGGCCTTCAGTTCAGTTCAATTCAGTCGCTCAGTCATGTCTGATTCTTTGCGACCCCATGGATTGCAGCATGCCAGGCCTCCCTGCCCATCACCAACTCCCAGAGTTCACTCAGAGTCACGTCCATCAAGTTGATGATGCCATCCAGCCATCTCATCCTCTGTTGTCTCCTTCTCCTCCTGCCCCCAATCTCTCCCAGCATCAGGGTTTTTTCCAATGAGTCCACTCTTTGCATGAGGTGGCCAAAGTACTGGAGTTTCAGCTTTAGCATCAGTCCTTCCAAAGAACACCCAGGACTGATCCCCTTTAGAATGGACTGGTTGGATCTCCTTGCAGTCCAAGGGACTCTGAAGAGTCTTCTCCAACACCACGGTTCAAAAGCAATTACAAAAAAAAAAA
>NW_011494914.1:1500005-1500749 GCF_000754665.1 Bison bison bison | reverse complement strand
ATCACAGACTCGATGGATGTGAGTCTGAGTGAACTCTGGGAGTTGGTGATGGACAGAGGCCTGGCGTGCTGCGATTCATGGGGTTGCAAAGAGTTGGACACGACTGAGCAACTGAACTGAACTGGAATTCCATCATCTCCACTAGCTTTGTTCGTAGTTATACTTCCTAAGGCTCACTTGACTTCACAGTCCAGGATGTCTGGCTCTAGGTGAGTGATCACACCGTCGTGATTATCTGGGTCATGAAGATGTTTTTTGTATAGTTTTCTGTGTATTCTTGCCACCTCTCCTTAATATTTTCTGCTTCTGTTAGGTCCATACCATTTCTGTCCTTTATTGATCACACCTTTGCATGAAATATTCCTTGGTATCTCTCATATTTTGAAGAGATCTCTAGTCTTTCCTATTCTATTGTTTTCCTCTATTTGTTTGCATTGATTGCTGAGTAAGGCTTTCTTATCTCTCTTTGCTATTCTTTGGAACTCTGCATTCAAATGGGTATATATTTTCTTTTCTCCTTTGCTTTTGAGTCCTTTCTTTTCACAGCTATTTGTAAGGCCTCCTCAAACAGCCATTTGATTTTCATTTCTCTAATGATTAGTCACAATGGTGTGATCACTGACCTAGAGCCAGACATCCTGGAATGTGAAGTCAAGTGGGCCTTAGAAAGCATCACTACGAACAAAGCTAGTGGAGGTGATGGAATTCCAGTTGAGCTCTTTCAAATTCTGAAAGATGATGCTG
>NW_011494914.1:1488385-1499526 GCF_000754665.1 Bison bison bison | reverse complement strand
TCACCCTGCTTATTTAACTTCTATGCAGAGTAAATCATGAGAAATGCTGGGCTGGAAGAAGCACAAGCTGGAATCAAGATTGCCGGGAGAAATATCAATAACCTCAGATATGCAGATGATACCACCCTTATGGCAGAAAGTGAAGAGGAACTAAAAAGCCTCTAAACTAAAAGTGAAGAAGTTGGCTTAAAACTCAACATTCAGAAAATGAAGATCATGGCATCTGGTCCCATTACTTCATGGGAAATAGATGGGGAAACAGTGGAAACAGTGTCAGACTTTATTTGCAGGGGCGGGGGGGGCTCCAAAATCACTGCAAATGGTGACTGCAGCCATGAAATTAAAAGATGCTTACTCCTTGGAAGGAAAGTTATGACCAACCTAGATAGCATATTCAAAAGGAAAGTTATGACCAACCTAGATAGCATATTCAAAAGCAGAGACATTACTTTGCCAACAAAGAGCCGTCTAGTGAAGGCTATGGTTTTTCCTGTGGTCAGGTATGGATGTGAGAGTTGGACTGTGAAGAAGGCTGAGCGCCAAAGAATTGATGCTTTGAACTGTGGTGTTGGAGAAGACTCTTGAAAGTCCTTTGGACTGCAAGGAGATCCAACCAGTCCATTCTAAAGGAGATCAGCCCTGGGATATCTTTGGAAGGAATGATGCTAAAGCTGAAACTCCAAGTACTTTGGCCACCTCATGTGAAGAGTTGACTCATTGGAAAAGACTCTGATGCTGGGAGGGATTGAGGGCAGAGGAAAAGGGGACAAAAAGAGGATGAGATGGCTGGATGGCATCACTGACTCAATGGACGTGAGTCTGAGTGAACTCTGGGAGTTGGTGATAGACAGGGAGGCCTGGCGTGCTGCGATTCATGGGGTCGCAAAGAGTTGGACACGACTGAGCAACTGAACTGAACTGAATGATTAGTGATTTTGAGCATCTTTCTCATGTGGTTTTAAACCATCTGTATGTTGTCTTTGGAGAAATGTCTGTTTAGGTCTTCCACCAAGTTTCTGATTGGGGCTTTTTTTTTTTTAATTGATTGGGAGATGCATGAGATATTTGTGTATTTTGAAGATTAAACCCTTGTTTGTTGTATATGTTGCAAATATTTTCTCTCATTCTGAGGGTGTCTTTTCATTTTGCTTATGGCTTCCTTTGCTGTGCAAAAGCATTTAAGTTTGATTAAGCCCCGTTTGTTTATTTTTGTTTTTATTTTTATTATTCTAGGAGGTGGACCAAAAAAGATCTTGCTGTGATTTATGTCAGAGAGTGTTCTGCTTATGTTTTCCTCTAAGAGTTTTATAACATTTGGCTTTACACCCAGGTCTTTAATCCATTTTGAGTTTATTTCTGTGTAGGGTGTTAGGGTGTGTTCTCATTTCTTTGATTTACATATAGCTGTCCAGTTTTCCCAGCACCACGTACTAAAGGACTGTTTTTTCTCTGTTGAATATTCTTGTTTTGTTTGTTATAGATTAGGTGACTATGGGTGCAGGGGTTTATGTCTGGACTCTCTATCCTCTTCCATTGATCTATATTTCTTTTTTTGCATTCATACCATACTTTCTTAATTAATGTAGCTTAGAAGTGTGGTCTGAAGTTGGAGAGCCTGATTTTTCCAGTCCATTTTTCTTTCTCAAGGTTGATCATGCTATTTGGTATCTCTTTTTGTCTCCATACAAATTGTAAAGTGTTTTATTCTAATTCTGTGAAAAATGCTATTGGTTTTGATAGGGAATACATTGAATCTGTAGATTACTTTGGTTGTATAGTCTTTTTGAAGATATTGATTCTTCCAATCTCAGAATATGAGATATCTGCCCATCTGTTTGTGCCATCTTTGATTTTCTTCATCAATTATTCCTGGGATAAATCTCCCTTGCACGTGGCATATGATCCTTTTAATGTGTTGTTGGATTCAGTTTGTTAGTATTTTGTTGAGGATATTTGTATCTATTTTCATCAGTGATATTGGCTTATATTTTTGTGTGTGTGTGGTCTTTTTGTCTGGTTTTTGTATCAGGGTGATTGTGGCCTCACACAACGAGAGGAGTGTTCCTTTTGCAAGTTTTCGGAATAGTTTGAGAAGGATAGATGCTAACTCTTCTCTAATTGTTTGATAGAATTCACTTATGAAGCCATCTAGTCCTGGACTTTTGTTTGTTGTGTGAAATGAAATATTTCCTGCCATATCAGTGGGCAAGAAATGTCACAGCCATCGGCAATTTTGGGCCTCCAAATGTGAATGAGGGCTCCCCAAGTGGAAAACAATGCCTGCGATCCAACAGACACTGCCATCCTGGTTTCTGAGGGATTCAGGGGATTACAAGCAGCAGCCATCCACCACGAAGGTCACTCCTTTCAGTGAACAAGGTATTAAGGGTGGGAACAATCAATCAGTCAAGGATTTGGCCCTGGAGGTGCATATGAAAGGAACGAATTCAGTGTCTGGAGGCTTGCGTGTTCCCATACATAGAAGAAAGATAAGTTTCTTAGCTTGGTGTCTGGTTTTCCTTCCTCAACAATAATCTTTGATGCTCATACTGCCTTCTCCCTTTGTTGCACACTTGTATATAGCCTGAATCCCTCTCCTGACTCCTTGTAACAGTTTTCTCAGGGCTAATAAGATGACGCCTCCCTGGATCAGAGTCCTTAACATTCCCACCAAATAAAATAAGTCTCTATTTTCAGGTTATGACTAATTTTTTAGTCAACAGTTGGGAATTTTTTTAGTCACAATTTCAATTTCAGTACTTGTGATTGATCTGTTCATATTTTCATGTTTTTCTGGCTCACTCTCGGGAAGTTGTACTTTTCTAAGCATTTATCCATCTCTTCTAGGTTGCCCGTTTTACATCCATATAGCTGCCCATAGTAGTCTCATGATCCTTGGGATTCCTGTGGTATCAGTTGCAACTTCCCCTTTTTCATTTCTAAATTTATTGACTTGGATCCTCTCCTTTTTCTTCCTAATGGGTCTGGCTGTAGGTTTATCAGTTTGGTTTATCTTCTCAAAGAACCAGTTTTTACTTTCATTGATCTTTGCTATTGTTTTCTTCATCTCTATTTCGTTTATTCTTGCTCTGTTCTTTATGATTTCCTCCTCTCTACTAACTTCAGTTTTGTTTTTTCTTTCTCTAGTTGCTCTAAGTGTAAGGTTAGGTTGTTTATTTACATTTTTTGTTGTTGTTTGTTTCCTGAGGTAAGACTGTGTTACTATAAACTTTCCTCTCAGAATTACTTTTGCTGTTTCCCATAGGTTTTGAATCATTTTGTTTTCACTGTTATTTGTCTCTAGGTACCTTTTTTATTTCTCTGATTTCTTCATTGATCAATTGGTTGTCTAGTAACATATCGTTTAGCCTCCAAGTGTTCATGTGTTTTTACAGTTTTTCCCTCCGTATAACTGATTTCTCATAGTGATGTGGTTCAGAAAAGATGCTTGATATGATTTCAATATTCTTAAATTTGCCGAGTCATAACTCGTGGCCCAAGGTGTGATCTAGCCTGGAGAATGTTCCATGTACGCTTCAGAAGAAAGTATATTTCCGCTGCCTTTGGATGGACTATCCTGTAGATATAAAATCAATCTGATCTAATAAGTCATTTAAGGCTTGTGTTTCCTTATTAATTTTTGGTCTGGATGATCTATCCATTAGTGTGAGTAGGGTGTTACAATATCCCAGTTGTATTGTGTTACTGTTGATTTCCCCTTTGATAGCAGTTAGTATTTGCCTTATTTATTGAGGTGCCTTTATGTTGGGTCCGTATATATTTACAATTGTTATATTTCCTTCCTGGATTGATCCTTTGATCCTTGTGTAGTATCCTCTCTTGTCTCTTGGAATCATCTTTATTTTAAAGTCTATTTTTTTCTGATATGAGTATTACTATTCCAGCTTTCTTTGATTTCCTTTTGCATGGACTTTCATCTGCAATCTCACTGTTCCTCTGAGTCCCCTCCCAGGCGTTGGTCTTGACCACGTCACCTTTTTTACCCTTTCTTATTCAATTATATGTGTATCTTATGTGTGTATCTTTCTTATAGGATTGATTATATAGGAATTCTGTCAGTTTCCAGTTAAGTTTTTAGTGAGAATTGTTCCATATGTGCATATATTTTTGGTATGTTCAGGGGAGCAGGTGAGTATCACATGCTTTAACTCCACCATCTTGATCTTCTCCCTTACCACCAATAAGAAAGCCACAAAAATATAATCTAAGGAAGTTTTAGCATGACTTATTTGACAATCTCCCCTATATAACTTATCATGTGAAATAAGGCTAATTCATGTAATATCTTTCTTTACATAAAGAGAGCAAAAATCTTCTGAGATGTTTTGGGGACCTCTGAAAAGTCTCCAAATAAACTTGAGGTCAAAAGGATTTCATATATAATTTGATTTACGATAGCTTGTCAAAAAAAAAAAAAAAATCAAAAGGCTTGGATATTTGATTAACTAGGATGACAGATCATTATGAAACAATACTTAACCACCTATTTGACCAAAGTGACAATAAAAAAATTTCAAAGAAAAATACAAAAGGTTACATAGTTGTGAGCAAAGCTTAGCTCTCTTAATATTAGGAAGACTATCCCACCCCAGTACTCTTGCCTGGAAAATCCCATGGATAGAGGAGCCTGGAAGGCTGCAGTCCATGGGGTCGCTGAGGGTTGGACACGACTGAACGACTTCACTTTCACTTTTCACTTTCATGCATTGGAGAAGAAATGGCAACCCATTCCAGTGTTCTTCCCTGGATAATCCCAGGGGCGGGGGAGCCCGGTGGGCTGCCGTCTATGGGGTCACACAGAGTCGGACACGACTGAAGTGACTTAGCAGCAGCAGCAGCAGCAGTTTTCTGAAACTGTCAAAGACCTGATAAAGGCAAAATTATTTTGATGAAACACAACATCTTTGTTTTCTAAGTGGATTACTTAAAAGGGGGAAAAATCTTTCAGGATCATTTCAGGAGCAGTCCAACAGTCCATAAAACTTTTATGCTTTTAATAGATGAAAGTAAAAAAGAAATAAAGTTTCATTTTTACCTAAGTATACTATTAATATTAAAGCTTAATTTCATAAACTTTATAGTAAATTCACTTAATTTTAGCCAGCTTGACCACTCATAGTGAGTTTCTTACCCCCTACTCTGCGTGCTGTGATCTCTCCTTTTCTGTTTCATCCTGAGACAGATACTTGCAGGGGGAGGAGGGGCTTTTGTTTGTTTTTATTTTTAGCAAAAGCACATCCCCATATCTCATAACTTTTCTTAGCCAAGGACACATCCTTCTTTCCTTGCAGAGTTGTTTCTCCTGTTATTTCCAGTAGTCCTAACCAAATACATTAGTTAGAATTCTGAACTTTTAGAAACCTCCTCCTTATTTAACTTATATGCAGAGTACATCATGAGAAATGCTGGGCTGGAAGAAACACAAGCTGGAATCAAGATCGCCGGGAGAAATATCAATAACCTCAGATATGCAGATGACACCACCCTTATGGCAGAAAGTGAAGAGGAACTAAAAAGCCTCTTGATGAAAGTGAAAGTGAAGAGTGAAACAGTTGGCTTAAAGCTCAACATTCAGAAAACGAAGATCATGGCATTCGGTCCCATCACTTCATGGGAAATAGATGGGGAAACAGTGGAAATGGTGTCAGACTTTATTTTTGGGGGCTCCAAAATCACTGCAGATGGTGATTGCAGCCATGAAATTAAAAGATGCTTACTCCTTGGAAGGAAAGTTATGACCAACCTAGATAGCGTATTCAAAAGCAGAGACATTACTTTGCCAACAAAGATCCATCTAGTCAAGGCTATGGTTTTTCCTGTGGTCATGTGTGGATGTGAGAGTTGGACTGTGAAGAAGGCTGAGTGCCGAAGAATTGATGCTTTTGAACTGTGGTGTTGGAGAAGACTCTTGAGAGTCCCTTGGACTGCAAGGAGATCCAACCTGTCCATTCTGAAGGAGATCAGCCCTAGGATTTCTTTGGAAGGAATGATGCTAAAGCTGAAACTCCAGTACTTTGGCCACCTCATGTGAAGAGTTGACTCATTGGAAAAGACTCTGATGCTGGGAGGGATTGGGGGCAAGAGGAGAAGGGGACGACAGATGATGTGATGGCTGGATGGCATCACTGACTCGATGGACGTGAGTCTGAGTGAACTCCGGGAGTTGGTGATGGACAGGGAGGCCTGGCGTGCTGCGATTCATGGGGTCGCAAAGAGTCAGACACGACTGAGCGACTGAACTGAACTGAAAATCTAATAAAAACTAAGAAGTAGGCATATGAACTGTCTGTCATACCAGAATTAATTAGATTAACAAATTTACAAATACATTTTATAATATCTAGAAATATGTGCCCTTCAACTACATTATTCTCAATCTCCATTTTTTTTCCTTCTAGATACATAGTTCTATTTTAACTTACGAGAGGTGGCCTAAAACAATTTCTACCAGGTTCTGAATATCAGCTGTGATCATGAGTTTAGTCAGATCAGTTGCCTCTCATCTTATTTTCTGCTTTTTAAATATATTTAGTCACTAATCTGAGGAAGTTGTCCATTTACAGGAACTTGAGGATCCTGGTTTTAAGAAATTCTTTAACTACAGCCTATAGTTTGGCCTTTGACCAAGGAGTTAAAGATGCCTTAAAGGATCATCTGTAGCCTCAGGTGGTCTTATTTTAAAAGTTAACTGTAAAGAAAAAAAATGTTGACTGCTATTTCAGTACTACAAGGATCAAGCTATCCACCAGTGGTGCACCTGAGGAGAACTCAGGATGGAAAACGGGGAAGCCTTCTGTGCCCTGGATCTTCTGTAATTGGTGACAGTGCTAAGTATTACTTGGCGGTGGATAAACTAACTTTGAGGAGCAGGTTTTCCTTGGATTTAACTTCAAGAAAAGATCCCTGGGTTACCCTGGAATTTACAGGGATTAACATGTAATTAAAATGTAAATTAAAATTTACAAGGATTAAAGTTACAGGGATTTTTGCTCAGTTGAGAGACACTGGGGTAGTTTGGATTCAGTGAGTAAATAGGAGGCTGAGATGATGTCTTTCCCATATTCAGCTACTTTAATAGAAACTGTTGGAAAAATTTATAGCTACCAAATGAGAGCTTCCAGCTTCAAAGAAATGAAACAAATCTTCCAACTGGTGACAGCTTTCTCAGGCAGCCAAGAAACCTGTGGGAGTGTTGGAGGCAAGTCCACATACTGGGTAGTGGTCCCATAGAGAAACTCACTTCTTAGTTTACAATTTGCTTGTGCAGATAATAGCTTACAGTGAACGGCACCACCAGATTTGTGGTCTCTGAAAGAGAAGATTTAACTCTGGAACCAAAGATAGTCACTCAGAGCTTTGTGTGCAAAGTTTTACTTAAAGTGACAGGACAGAGAAAGCTTCTGACATAGACATCATAAGGGGATAGAAAGAGTACCCGCCTCACTAGTTTAAGCAGGACCTTATATACTTCTCCGGAGAAGGCAATGGCGCCCTACTCCAGTACTCTTGCCTGGAAAATCCCATGGATGGAGGAGCCTGGAAGGCTGCAGTCCATGGGGTCGCTAAGAGTTGGACACAACTGAGCGACTTCACTTTCACTTTTCACTTTCATGCATTGGAGAAGGAAATGGCAGCCTACTCCAGTGTTCTTGCCTGGAGAATCCCAGGGACGGGGGAACCTGCTAGGCTGCAGTCTATGGGGTCGCACAGAGTCGGACACGACTGAAGTGACTTAGCCTAGCCTAGCCTATATACTTCTCAACTTGCTGCTGGGGATTGATAAAAAGAATGCTCAAGGTTGTAAGAGTTCCACCAGAGCCTTTCCCAAGGCATACATCCTGAGATAACTTTGGCACAGGATTGGCCAGGGAGAACGGGTTCTGGGCAATGTCTCTGGGCAAGATATACTGTTGCTGTGCAATCAGGGGTACCAGTCTTGAGAAACAGGTTCCCAGGCAAAATTTGTTACAATTATAGTTGTTAACATAGAACCTAAGAAAAGCATTTCCATGAGTAAGACCTTGTGCTCTGTGATCAATAGTTCCGGACCCAAAGAAAGGCCAGTTCTCAGGCAAGATACATTATTGAACAAGGATTAAGGAAAGCATGAGAGAGAATGTTCATCTCCACCTTAAAGGATCTGCCTGCCTAAGCTTTAACTCTTTCACAGGGACCCACAGAAAAAGCTGGACACCCAATCCTCTCAACATTCACAGTGGTTTTAGACCGCAGGAGGGAGAAACTAGAAATGTAGAAGAGTGGAACAACTCTAGGGTGACCCCAAGAGGAGTTATGCTCACAAACAGCACCTCGGCCCATCACTCAGCTCTCAGTACGATTCTATCCTTACTAGTCAACTTTAAAATGGGAAACAAACCTTTCAAATCATAAAGAAGAGGGATGACAGGTTGCCAGCCTTCAGCTTACACCCCAGCCCAGGGTTTATACAGGTACGGAACTTATACTTGCGAGTACTCACTTAATTGAGAACTCACCCAAGATGGAGCTCTGTTGATACTCCAAAGCACATTTTGAAATTTGTGTATGCAGTTAGAGAAAGTTGTCTCGATAAAATATCTTCTCAGAATTCTGACCTTAAAGGAACAAAAGCCCTTCTGGGAGGCACTTGAATTTATCTCCCTTTGCCTTTGAGATATATATGTTCTACTTGAACTGCTAGGCGTCCTGTTTCTATTTTGAGAGCTTGGTCTCTGCAATCCAGAATGTACACATAATATGGGGTACAGCTTTCACCCAGTTAGACAAACTGGGTTTCCAAGTAGTCTCTTGGCTGTGTCAGCTCTCAGGGAAATTTGTCATAGGGGGTCCCATTCTATGAAGGCCTGTGTCATCTCAACCTTCACTGCATCTGCTAAGCAATGAAGGCCTTTACTTTCTTAGGCTGTTTTCTAGAGCTTGTGAAGGCAATATACTTTGCACTCTCTTGTAGGAACACCTCTTGCCTCTAATTGGTTTGAATTGCTATTGAGATAGGATTTGTCAATGGCAGATGATGGATCCTTAAATGGAATAAATTTCTAAATCAGTAAATTTTTAGAACACTCTCATTGTAAACAGGCCAGAAAGGTGGGGGGACGAGTCCTAGAGAGTCTGAGGTGCAGGCTGAGGGTCAGTTCCCAGAGGGCAGACACAGGAGCTGTGGAAGGTTAGAGGCAAGAGGATGCTGGGTCCCTGCTGCTGTGGGGAGGCACTTGGCACTAGAGGCAGCTCCAGGCAGTCTGCTCATCAAGACAAGTTTGAACTCCTCAAGACAGTTCACTTAGCAAAGAGGACAGAGAATGCTAATGCCACAAAGAATACGAGAATGGTGCTCGTGTGTCCACTCCACAAACTCCCACGCAGCACAAAGTAGGGTTGGGCTGTTCTTTGTCTAGAACACCCAGCAAAAGTCATGCTTCATACTCTCACAGGCTGCTATGCCCAATCAAGAGGAGCTCACAGGCCACAGGCCCACAGGTGGGAACAAGTTGACTTTGCTGCGGGGGAAGCATCGCACCCTGTGTTCTTCTCACCAGGTTGGATTCAATATGGAGTTCCTGGTGATCTCACTGGAGCGGCCAAAACACATGCGGAACCATCCCTTTTGCTTGACAATTTGCTTCCAGGAAACAAAGTCATGAATCACAGAACAGCAAGTAGCCTATTCAAGCTGGGCGTGAGCCTGTTCCAGAATGACTTGCTCTTGCACTGTAGCCTGTCCCTGCAGGGAAATGCCACCTCATGGTGAAGAACAGTCAGCCCCTGAGGCTGTCATAGAAGCTGCCTGACTCCTAGCCTCCCAAGGGGAACCTTGCAATCTCCAGATCTGTGAGATAATACATGTCTGCTGTTTATGTCCTTTCTCTGGTATCCTGTTATGGCAGATTAAACACCAATCACAAAGGATTTAACAGCAGGAGGCACGTTAACAGCCTGCAGAGTACTCTGAAGTGGACAGGGTTGGTCTACACTGAGTGAAAGAGAGATGCCAACTCTGGCACGACAGGTGGAGGACAGAGGGTTAAAGATGCAGGGATGTAGGAATGGGCTGGATGGTGGTGGTTGGTGAGGTCAGAGGCCCAGAGGACCGTCCATAAACTGAGCACTGGTTTCACCAACAAGCTCAGACACAGGCCTGGGCTGTAGACCGGGGCTGACGGGAGACACGAGATTACAGAAGTGGCTCCTCGGTGGCACTTGAGGTAATACAATGTGACAATCAGAAGTAAGGTGTCTGAACGTAGTTGTCAGAAGGAAAGTCAATGAAATTACTGCACATTTCAAGAGAAAAGGGGCAGCAAGCCCACTCTGGGCTATGGAGATGGTTAAAAGGAACCAGGACTCGTAGGGGCAAAGTAGATGAACGGATGACATGGGTGACCCTCACTATGGCCTCTTAGAAGGAATCAAGGATGAATGGGTTAGGAGGTAAAGGGTGCCAGCCAGTGGCATGGATTTTAGTAAGGAGGTGTGGCAGTGGGTACACAGCCATGGTGACTACACTCCGACTGTGAACTGCTGACCTGAGAGAGGAATGGAGCAACAAGTTGGAGGTTCTGCTGAGCAGGAGCTTGGAGATGGCACCTGTGACGCTGGGGCACCGCCCTCTAGGAGGCATGTACACCCCAAACCAGTGACCAGAGCCTGGTGATCTGAGGGGGTAGAATATGTGGGAAGGAAACAGGTGGGGCCCATTGTCATCACTCCCAGGGACCTACTTGGGAACTGGAATCTCATATACACGACTCTGGACACTGCCAGTTCAGAGGTCTGGGCATTCAAAGTGGGGGTGCTTCCACCATGGGAGAAGTTCTTGCTGGCCTGGTCACTATGGGTTATTCCTGCCAAAAGGCCAGTAGAAAAGATTCAGCAGTGTAGCGAGGAAAACTGACCCAGACCATGTGAGGAGGTAGATCAGGCCAGCTGAGCACAAGGAGGCCAAGAAGACTTGGTTTGGAGCTCACATGGGCATCTCTGGTCTTCTCTGCCTCATCTGGATGCTGAATGGACAGGCAGGCGCTGTGGCTCAGGAAGGGATGCTGACCAAGGGTCAGGCCCTCAGGAAAGAGGCTCTGGGTAGCACCAGGTCAGCATCATACCAGCACAGGTGCCCACTGGAG
>NW_011494914.1:1483239-1487021 GCF_000754665.1 Bison bison bison | reverse complement strand
GCCTGCACTGCTCAGGTGACCGCATCTGTGTGGGTGTCACTCTGGTTTCCTTCCCACTGCATCCACCAAAGGGCAGTGGCCCAGTCATCTGGCAGGAGGCTGGGCCCTGCAGGCAGGCAGACGTCCTCCAGCCCCTGAGCTGGCTGAGGAGATGGAGCTGCAGAGCTGGCTGCCTCTTCTCCTGCAGTTGGGCCTGATGTGGCCCCCGCGGGCTCAGCCTGAGCCCCGACTGAGGGTCTTCGTGGTTCCCCACAGCCACATGGACGTGGGCTGGCTGCACACCGTACAGGTAGGTGGCCCGAGTGACCCCACACACCTCTTGAAGCTGCGGTCCTTTTTCCATCTGGACTCCAGAGTGAGTTTGTGTCCTGGGTCTCTGCCATCAGGGAACTTGGCCTTGGGCCCATCTGTACTTGGCTATGGACTGGATGTCGGCTACCCTGGTGGCTAAAATAGTAAAGAATCTGGCTTCAATGCAGGAGACCCAGGTTCGATCCCTGGGTCAGGAAGATCCCCTGGAGAAGGAAATGATAACCCACATCAGTATTCTTGCCTGGAGAATCCCAAGGACAGAGGAGTGTGGTGGGCTATAGTCCATGGGGTCACAAAGATTTGGACACGACAGAGCAACTAAGGCAGACTGGCTGTGGGCAGGGGTGAGAATGTGTCCCTAGTCGCAATGTGTGGAAGGTGTTCTTCGAAATTCCATTGAGTGAACGAATGAACCAGGGCAGAGGAAAAGAGGGAAAGACTGATTTCCATAAGTTTCTGGTGCAGGTAACTGAAATGATTACCCAGGCCTGCACAAGCTCTTTCTGGAAGGAGGAAGGAAATAAATGAATAGGGCCACTCTGTGATCGTGGATACAATACTTTCCATGAGATGTTAATAACTGAGGCGCTCATTTTAAAGGGAGTTGGGCAGCAAGAGGCCCTGAGGCTGAGTGTTGAGCCTGGTTCCGGCTACCTGTCTGCGTGTGGAACTGCTGACAAGTGGGGAAGCATGCTCGTCACCCCCAGTTTACAGAAGGGACACTGAGGAATGGGGTGGGTGCTGCCCAAGTCAGCCTGACCCAGATGGGAGCATGCTCAGCTCCATCCTGGGGGAAGATAGATTCAGAGAGATCGCGGGGTCAGCTTCTCTCAGCCTCAGCCCTTGACACACACTTCCCCACTATTTCATCCCAAGAAGGCCCATCAGTGTCCCTGGACCTCACTTCTTGGGCCCTGTTGTCAATTGGTCTGTGCTCCAAGGCAGGAGTGGTCAGCATGCCCCTCTGGGCTGGCCCCGCCTTGGCTGGACTGGCACGACCCTCTGTCATGTAGAGTGTCTGCCTCCTCATGACTCTCCTCAGGGGCAGACTCCCATCAAAGGTTGTCTGCCCGGGTGCTTCTCTCAATGCAGGGCTCACCGTGTGTCCATTACAGAGTGGACGCTGGGCTCCCTTGTTTGAGGAGCAGGGGGAGCCGATTGCAGGGCCTGGACAGGCTTGTGGGAGCACCAGTGCCCCCCAGGCACCATGTCTCCCTGGACCTTCCTCGTCGCTCCCTGGTCCACGCCCTGTGGTTTCCCCCACGGGTCTGCAGTGATGGTCTCTCCTCCTCCCCACCGCAGGAGAGCATGCAGGCTTATGTCACCAACGTCTACAACTCCGTGGTGGAGGCACTGACCCTTGAGAAAAAGCGCAGGTTCATCGCCGTGGAGCAGGAATATTTCCGGCTGTGGTGGGACGGCGTCGCCTCGGACTGGCAGAAACGCAAGGTAACGCTTCCCTCAGGGTGTCCTGACCAGCTGAGAGGAGATGCCCTGGGGGTCCCGGGGACGACCCTTCAGGAAGCTCCTGGGTTGTGCTCTGTGTGACCAGGTCTAGGCTGCATAGACCAGGAGGCCCCAACTGTGCTGAGCTGTGCCCAGGGCCCATTTAGTACAGGTTTGTGGTCAGCCCCGTGCCCAGGGGACAGGTTTGTGTTTGATCCTGCCTTTCTGGTTCCTCCTGAAAAGTTGCAGCTCTGGCAGCCCAGCTGGGCACTCAGCTGGTGTGAATGGGGTCACTTTTGACCCTGGGCACATCAGGGTGACCCTGTGTCCACACCCTCTGACTTCACTTATGAATCTGCGTGGCTCCCATGGACACTGGAGCCACTGACCATCCAGGGGTGCAGAAGTCCCTGTGGATTACCCTTCTGATTAATTCTGTATCACAGTGGGTCAGAGGCCATGGTCCTTGGAGAGGCAGTCTGGAGCCAGGTCCTCTCCTCATCTCCATGTCATCACAGGATGGGGCTAGCCTCTTCAGCTGCATGTGAATTCACTGGGACCATGATTAATGTTAAATTCCTGATTTAGTTAATTATATAAGAGCTATAATGATCTTCTTGCTCAAGACTTAGTGAACTACGGAATTAAAGACATGAAGCTTCTAACGTTTATTTTCAATTGGTTTAAGTAAACCATATCTTGGATTAAAATAAATAAATAGTGTTAAGGAAATGGGTAAACAATATTAACAGTGAGATAATTGGGGGAAGCTGAAACGCCAGTTCTTTGGCCACCTGATGAGAAGAGCCAACTCACTGGAAAAACCTTCATGCGGGATAAGATTGAAGGCAGGAGGAGAAGGGGATGACAGAGGATAAGGAGCTTAGATGGCATCATCAACTCAGTGGACATCCGATTGAGCCAACTCTGGGAGATAGTGAATGACAGGGAAGCCTGGAATGCTTCAGTCCATGGGGTTACAAAGGGTCAGAGATGGCTGATCAACTGAAAAACAACAATCAGTGGAAAGATTTATGGGAGGGGAGCATTTTTTACAATCCTTGCAACACTTTCATAACTTTGAAATTATTTCAAAACAAAAGTTGTGTACCTGTATGTATGCCTGATGAAGCATCAGCCATGGCCAGGTGCTGTTCTCAGAGCTAGACACAGTGCTGACCAGGACAGACATTGTCCTGATATTTGCAGAAGAAATGAGGCTGAGGAGTCTGAAGGAAGGACCTGGAGATGCAGTAGGCATGAGACCAGCAAACAAAAATGGTTCAGCCTGGGAGGTGTAACATGGCGTTTCTCTCTGCCCATCACGCCAAGGTCCACCAGCTTGTGGCTAAAGGTCGCCTAGAGTTTGTCCTTGGAGGCCAGGTCATGCACGACGAGGCCGTGACCCACATTGATGACCAGATCCTCCAGCTCACAGGTTTGATTATTCTTCTCCAGACCAGAGTCCCTGTGGCCTCCTGCGAGTCTGGGACTGGGTGTCTGAGCCCTGGTCCTGAGCTCTGTCTTCCCCTTTCAGCAGGAGACTGTGCCCAGTCAATACTGATTACTGGCGCCATGTCCATGTGTGCCCGAGTACAGAGGATAAGGGTGTGGATTCTAGACGAGCCAGCCTGGCTGGTTCCTGACTCTGCTAACTCCCAACCCTGTGACCCTGGGCAAGGATGCAGCCTCAATAAGCCTCAGTTGCCTCCTGTATAAAAATATTTGATAATGATGTATGATCTATCTCAAAGGGGTGTTATAAAGTTTAAATAGAAATAATTCAAATAGATCACATTGAGTACAGCATGTGGGTCTCTAGTCAATGATCAATAAGGGTCAGATGCCATCTCTGCCATCACCTCACCCACCAACTGTTCAACCATACCAACACCTCCAGCACCACCGCCATCACCACCATTACAACTGCCACCATCCACACCCGCACCTGTACCACCTCCAACAGCACCACCTCCAAGTCTGTCGTGAATGCCCAGCACCACCATCACCACCACTAGCATCTT
>NW_011494914.1:1479234-1480925 GCF_000754665.1 Bison bison bison | reverse complement strand
TCTTAGATATAGTCGTTTCTTATTATGTATATTATTGAGGTGCGGGTGACTTACAGGGTTTTAGGTGCAGAGCGATTGATGCAGGTGTACATACACACACATATTATTTTTGAAATGTTTTGCTATTATAGGTTATTATGAGGCATTAAATAAAGTTCCCTATGCTGTACAGTACACCTTTCTTGTTTGTTGCATACCTGTTTTTTAATTAAAAATCTAGCATTCTATTCATCCTTAGTCAAACAACTGAAATCAAAATGTCATGCATTTTTTATTTAGGCAGAAATTCATAAATATTCTAAGATATATAAGTATATGTTATGCATATTATATGTATATATATACACAAAAGCATTGCTACTACAAATGAAGAAGGGGTGAAAAAGAACAAAAAAAGAGATGAAGAAATTGGAAAACAAAAACTAAACGAAGTGAGAAGCATTGAATATTAAATAGCAAAAGTGAAACAAACTAGATAAAAGTAAAAAATCATCATATAGTCCAGTTGTTTTTTAACTATGGTGGTTCATTAGAAATGTATCTGGAGCTCTGGAGAAAAAACAGCAATGCCTGGGCATTTATATTTTAAAAAAAAGATTCCAAGAAAATTCTGATATGTATCTGCATTTTAAAAAGTGATTACAGGTTTTTCTATGAAATGGTAGTTTTAGTGATACATTCTATTATTTTTCTGTTGACCAATCATGACACAATGGTATTAAGTAGTAGTTACATACTCAAACAGAAATGGTACGGACCTAACAGAAGCAGAAGATATTAAGAAGAAGTGGCAAGAATACACAGAAGAACTGTACAAAAAAAAGATTTTCACGACCAAGATAATCATGATGGTGTGATCACTCACCTAGAGCCAGACATCCTGGAATGTGAAGTCAAATAGGCCTTAGAAAGCATCACTACGAACAAAGCTAGTGGAGGTGATGGAATTCCAGTGGAGCTCTTTCAAATCCTGAAAGATGATGCTGTGAAAGTGCTGCACTCAATATGCCAGCAAATTTGGAAACTCAGCAGTGGCCACAGGACTGGGAAAGGTCAGTTTTCATTCCAATCCCAAAGACAGGCAATGCCAAAGAATGCTCAAACTACCACACAATTGCACTCATCTCACATGCTAGAAAAGTGATGCTCAAAATTCTCCAAGCCAGGCTTCAGCAATACGTGAACCGTGAACTTCCAGATGTTCAAGCTGGTTTTAGAAAAGGCAGAGGAACCAGAAATCAAACTGCCAACATCTGCTGGATCATGGAAAAAGCAAGAGAGTTCCAGAAAAACATCTATTTCTGCTTTATTGACTATGCCAAAGCCTTTGACTGTGTGCATCACAAGAAACTGGAAAATTCTGAAAGAGATGGGAATACCAGACCCTCTGACCTGCCTCTTGAGAAACCTATATGCAGGTCAGGAAGAAACAATTAGAACGGGACATGGAACAATAGACTGGTTGCAAATAAGAAAAGGGGTCCGTCAAGGCTGTATATTGTCACCCTGCTTATTTAACTTCTATGCAGAGTACATCATGAGAAATGCTGGGCTGGAAGAAGCACAAGCTAGAATCAAGATTGCCAGGGGAAATATCAATAACCTCAGATAGGCAGATGACACCACCCTTATAGCAGAAAGTGAAGAGGAACTAAAAAGCCTCTTGATGAAAGTGAAAGAGGAGAGTGAAA
>NW_011494914.1:1476409-1478178 GCF_000754665.1 Bison bison bison | reverse complement strand
TATATATGCACCCAACATAGGAGCACCACAATATGTAAGGCAAATGCTAACAAGTATGAAAGGGGAAATTAACAATAAAACAACAAGAGTGGGAGACTTTAATACCCCACTCACGCCTATGCATAGATCAACTAAACAGAAAATTAACAAGGAAACACAACTTTAAATGATACAATGGATCAGTTAGACCTAATCGATATCTATAGGACATTTCACCCCAAAACAATGAATTTTACCTTTTTCTCAAGTGCACACGGAAACTTCTCCAGGATAGATCACATCCTGGGGCATAAATCTAGTCTTGGTAAATTCAAAAAAATTGAAATATTTCCAAGCATCTTTTCTGACCACAATGCAGTACGATTAGATGTCAATTACAGGATAAAAACTATTAAAATTCCAACATATGGAGGCTGAACAACATGCTGCTGAATAACCAACAAATCACAGAGAAGAAATAAAAATAGAAATCAAAATATGCATAGAAACGAAGGAAAATGAAAACACAATAACCCAAAACCTATGGGACACTGTAAAAGCAGTGCTAAGGGGAAGGTTCATAGCAATAAAGGCTTACCTCAAGAAACAAGGAAAAAATCAAATAACCTAACTCTACACCTAAAGCAACTAGAAAAGGAAGAAATGAAGAAGTCCAGGGTTAGTAGAAGCAAAGAAATCTTAAAAATTAGGGCAGAAATAAATGCAAAGGAAACAAGAGATCATAGCAAAAATCAACAAAGCTAAAAGCTGGCTTATGAGAAGATAAATAAAATTGACAAACCATTAGCCAGACTCATCATGAAACAAAAGGAGAAGAATCAAATCAACAAAATTAGAAACGAAAGTGGAGAGATCACAACAGACAACACAGAAATACAAAGGATCCTAAGAGACTACTATCAGCAACTATATGCCAATAAAATAGACAACTTCGAAGAAATGGACAAATTAGTAGAAAAGTACAACTTTCCAAAACTGAACCAGGAAGAAAGAGAAAATCTTAACAGACCCATGAAGCATAGAAATCGAAACTGTAATCAGAAATCGTCCAGCAAACCAAAGCCCAGGACCAGACGGCTTCACAGTTGAATTCTATCAAAAATTTAGAGACGAGCTAACACCTATCCCACTCAAATTCTTTCAGAAAATTGCAGAGGAATGTAAACTTCCAACTGATTCTATGAGGCCACCATCACCCTAATTTTATGAGGCCACCATCACACTAAAACCAAACAAAGATGCCACAAAAAAAGAAAACTACAGGCCAACATCACCAATGAACATAGATGCAAAAATCCTTAACAAAATTCTAGCAAACAGAATCCAACAACACATTAAAAAGATCATACATCATGACCAAGTGAGTTTTATCCCAGGGATGCAAGGATTCCTCTATATCCACAAATCAATCAACATAATACATAGTACTCAGCCATTAAAAAGAATAAATTTGAATCAGTTTTATTAGCTGGATCCTATTATTCAGAGTGAAGTAAGTCAGAAAGAAAAACACCAATACCGTAACTAACAAATATATATGGAACTTAGAATGATGGTAACGACAACCCTATATGCGAGACAACAAAAGAGATGCAGGTGTATAGAACACTCTTTTGGACTCTGTACGAGAAGGCAAGGCTGGGATGATTTGAGAGAATAGCACTGAATCATGTATATTATCATATGTGAAACAGATCACCAGTCCAGGTTTGATGCATGAGACAGGGTGCTCAGGGCTGGTGCACTGGGATGACCCAGAGGGATGGGAT
>NW_011494914.1:1473151-1475979 GCF_000754665.1 Bison bison bison | reverse complement strand
TCATGTGAATGTATGGCAAAACCACTGCAATATTGTAAAGTAATTAGCCTCCAATTAAAAAAAAAAAAAGACAACTGGTTTGATAGTGCTGAATTCTCTTCACTTTTGCTTGTCTGGAAAGCTTTCGATTCCTCCATCAAATCTGAAGGAGAGTCTTGCTGGTAGAGTATTCTTGGTTGTAGTTTCTCCCGTTCATCACTTTAAATGTATCTTTCCATTCCGTTCTGGCTTGCAGAGTTTCTGTTGAGAAATCAGCTGATAGCCTGATGGGAGTTGCCTGGTATGTTATTTGTTGTTTTTCCCTTGTTGCTTTTAATATTTTATCATCGTCTTTAATTTTTGTCAGTTTGATTACTATGTATCTTGGTGTGCTCCTCTTTGAGTTTATCCTTCCTGGGACTCTCTCATCTCTTTCTGGGACCCGTATAATGCAAATTTTGGTGCATTTAATGATGTCCCAGAGGTGTCTTAGTTTGCCTTCATTTCTTTTCATCATTTTTCAATATTCTGTTCTATGGCAGTCATTTCCACCATCCTGTCTTCCAGGTCATTTTTCCATTCTTCTGCCTCCGTTATTCTGCTATTAATTCTTTCTAGTGTATTATTCATTGCTGTTTGTTCTTTAGTTCTTCCAGGTCTTTGGAAAACATTTCTTGCCTCTTCTCCATTATTTCTCCAAGATCCTGCATCATCTTCATTATCATTATTCTGAATTCTTTTTCTGGAAGCATGCCTATCTCCACTTCATTTAGTTGTCTTTCTGGGGTTTTTATCTTGTCCCTTATTCTGGGACATATCTTTCTGCCTTTTCACCCTGATTAACTTTCTGTAATGTGGCATTTGTTCTAGTCACTGTGGAACTGTGGGAGGCTTGAGAATGCAGGTGCCAGCTAGAAGTCTATTCCCCTGACCTAACTGGGTGGGGTGGGGGTCTTCCCTGGTGGCTCAAGGGTAAAGAATCCACCTACCAATGCAGGAGACATGAGTTCCATCCCTGGGTTAGGAAGAGACCCTGGAGAAGACTCCACTCCAGTATTGTGATCTGTGAAATCCCATGGATAGAAGAGCCTGGCCAGCTAAAGCCTATATGATAGCTTACTGTGAACAATATCAATATCAGATTGGTAATTTACGAAGGCAAAGATTTTCCTTTGGGACCAGGAACCAGTCTTGATCACTCAAGAGATTTTGTGTAGCAGAGTTTCATTAAACTATGAAAAGGGACAGGGGAAGCTTCTGACATAGACATCAGAAGGGGTCGGAGAATGCCCCCCTCTCTAGTCTAAGCAAGGGAATTACATAGTTTTTAATCGATTATTACAATGAATCAAAAGAATGTCCCAAGGTTGTAAAGACCTTTCTAGATCTACTCCCATAGTATATATTTTAAGACAACAGGATTAGTCAGAAAGTTTTCAGGAAGGAGAAACATGACCTTAAGCAGGATACATTATTCTTATATAATCCTTAGTAAGGAAACATAAGGAAAATAGCATTTGTCCTTTCCTCCTCCTTGATAATTCCAGACCCCTATCTCCTCCTTGAGAGCCCCAGACACCTGTCTCCTCCTCAGGGACCCTGGACTTCTGATCAAACTGCCCAGGGATTGACTCTCTCAATCCTCCTTTTTCTTTTGGGAGAATTATGTTGCCAAGGGAAAGGGGGCATCATTTTCATTCCATAGCTACTTCCTGCTGTTGAGGGGCATTGTCCCTAAATTGTTGATGTAACATATTCTCCTTACCCTCATATTGAGAGTCTCTGATCCAGGGGACCCAAGTAGCACTTGGAGGAGGTTGTGGCTCTTGTAGGAGCCTGGACAACCATTTGTAACTTAAAAGCTTTCAGACAGTTAGAAACAAACCCCATTTAGCAGTTACAGATATAAGACAAAATAGGCATTAAGCCAAGTCAAAACATAATCAAAATTAAAAGTTACATTATGTCCACAGGTAAGGAACAATACGTTATATCAGTCCTTCTTAAAATTGGTTGATGTCATCAGATGAAGAAAAGCTGAAGAAAGTCTTTTCCTTGAAGTGGAGAAACCCACCATGGGAAGCTTTCAATTGATCAGGAGGTTGAAAAGTTGAAAGCTGAGTCAAATAGTTAATTTTAACCCTTCAGGATCTATGACAATATCTGTGCACAAAACCAGTCTGTCATAGAGACAGGTCCTTCTTCTTAGGGGGAGTTCGAGCCCTCGTTAAAGCTACAAGGAGAACTTTAAACCAACTGTCTCATGTTTCTGAGTTTCCTACACAGATGCCTCTTAATAATGTCATTAGCCTTTCCAACTTTTTCTGAAGATTAGCATCTCCAGGAACAGTGTAAGTGATATTCTATTCCAAGAGCTTTTGACACACCTTGAGTTACAGTAGTTTTAAAGATGGAGCCATTGTCACTCTGAGTTTTAGAGTCTAAGATCCCACTTACATCATGAGAAGTCAGTACAGTAAGATTTTGTCTATTAATAAGCTTAGGAGCTTTCAGTTCACTTCAGTTCAGTTCAGTTCAGTCGCTCAGTTGTGTCCGACTCTTCGTGACCCCATGAATCGCAGCACACCAGGCCTCCCTGTCCATCACCAACTCCCAGAGCTCACTCAGACTCATGTCCATCAAGTCAGAGATGCCATCCAGCCATCTCATCCTCTGTTGTCCCCTTCTCCTCCTGCCCAAAATTCCGCCCAGCATCAGAGTCTTTTCCAATGAGTCAACTCTTCACATGAGGTGGCCAAAGTACTGGAGTTTCAGCCTTTGCATCATTCCTTCCAAAGAAATCCCAGGTTTGATCTCCTTCAGAATGGACTGGTTGGATCTCCTTGCAG
>NW_011494914.1:1471939-1473051 GCF_000754665.1 Bison bison bison | reverse complement strand
GGCAAAGTAATGTCTCTGCTTTTGAATATGCTATCTAGGTTGGTCATAACTTTTCTTCCAAGGAGTAAGTGTCTTTTAATTTCATGGCTGCAGTCGCCATCTGCAGTGATTTTGGAGCCCAAAAAATAAAGTCTGACACTGTTTCCACTGTTTCCCCATCTATTTCCCATAAAGTGATGGGACCAGATGCCATGATCTTCGTTTTCTGAATGTTGAGCTTTAAGCCAACTTTTTCACTCTCCACGTTCACTTTCATCAAGAGGCTTTTAGGCATTAGCACAACAATAGCGTCAATTATCCTTTAAGCAATGTAGCCATAGCCTTTTTTTCAGTAACAAACTGAACTAAATTCTGATCCTGTGGGTAAGCTCAAAGCGGGAGCCTACCAGAGAGCAGTTTAAAGAGTCTTAAAAACCTTTTGAGTTCCTGGGGACAAAACTAGCTTGTCAGTTTGGACCTGCTGAGTCTCAGTTATAAGTTAATATAAAGGCCAATCAAGTTCTGTATAACCCAGAATCCAAATGGGGCAGTAGCCTGATACCTAAAAATCCTCTCTTGTCTTAAAGTCATAGGAAGGGGATGACTTAATATAGGGTTAACTCTAGAAAGTATCATTCAAATCAGTGACTGAAAAATATTTTCTCTTTCAGCAATTTTAGACAATAAATTATAAGGTTTCAGTTCAGTTCAGTTCAGTTCAGTCGCTCAGTATTGTCCGACTCTTTGTGACCCCATGAATCGCAGCATGCCAGGCCTCCCTGTCCATCACCAACTCCCGGAGCTCACTCAGACTCACGTCCATCGAGTCATTGATGCTATCCAGCCATCTCATCCTCTGTCATCCCCTTCTCCTCCTGCCCCCAATCCTTCCCAGCATCAGAGTCTTTTCCAATGAGTCAACTCTTCACATGAGGTGGCCAAAGTACTGGAGTTTCAGCCTTTGCATCATTCCTTCCAAAGAAATCCCAAGGCTGATCTCCTTCAGAAAGGACTGGTTGGATCTCCTTGCAGTTCAAGGGACTCTCAAGAGTCTTCTCCAACATCACAGTTCAAAAGCATCAATTCTTCTGCGCTCAGCTTTCTTCACAGTCCAACTCTCACATCCATACATG
>NW_011494914.1:1467596-1470482 GCF_000754665.1 Bison bison bison | reverse complement strand
AGAAGCAGAAGATGTTAAGAAGAGGTGGCAAGAATACACAGAAGAACTGTACAAAACAGATCTTCACGACCCAGATAATCACGATGGTGTGATCACTCACCTAGAGCCAGACATCCTGGAATGTGAAGTTAAGTGGGCCTTAGAAAGCATCACTACAAACAAAGTATAACAATTAGGCACTAATTATTTGTATGTCTTGAACAAGTCTCCATTTACCATTTGACTTTTTTTACACCCAAAATAGGAGTGTTGTATGGACTGTTACAGGGAATTAACAGTCCTTGTTCCTTTACATTTTTAATGATTGGCTTTAACCTGTGTGTGCTCAACACACAGTTTTTCCATCAGCCCACACTTTGAGATTTACATTTTGTTCCACCAATGGGAAAGAAACAGAAAGCTCCATATGCATGAAAACAGAAGCCTGGACATTGCTTAGTATTTCCCTCCCCAGAAGGGGTGAGGGAGACTTCAGCACCATCAGAAACTTGTGAGAAAACAGCACAGAGTCCCAGTTACAGCTTAAAGGATGACTGAAATTATAGCATACGACTCGTCCTGACAGTCCCATTACAGAAGTGGACTGGGAGGAAAGCGGACCAAGGTCTTCAGTGACCACAGAGAAATTTTCCTCAGTTTCCAAAAGAAATGGACAGATTGGGCCTTCACAGTTATTAATACCTGGAGTTCCTCAGGTGTAATTAGGAGGGGAGCTTGTGCAGGGACCCAAAGCACCTTCAGTGACGATTATCTTGAGAGTCCAGCCCCAGGGGGCTACACCTCAGAGGGCAGTCTCTTCTCCAGTATGGTCTTTGCAGACCAGACATGGAGCCGAAGGCAGCTTAGATGCCTGAGGACAATCCCGCTTGAGATGCCTCTCCTTTCCACAGTAATAGCAAGCCCATCCCTTTTTACCTGGATCCCTCTGGGCGTTTTGCTCAGGCTGTTTCAGAGCAGGTCTAACAGCCATTGTTGGGGCATCAGTCTTCTGACTGGTTATTTTTTCCTATTTTCCTCCTCATCTTCTCTGCCATAACATACTGTCTGAGCCAGCTGCAACAGTTTTTCTAAAGACTGATTTGGTCCGAACACCTGTTTTAGTAACTTATGGCAGATATGTGGAGCTGATTGAGTGAGGAATCCATTTTTTAAGATAATTTCTCCATCTGAACTTTCAGGGTCAACATCAATAAATGTAAAGAAAGCCTCCCTAATTACTAGGATTTTACCAGGAGTTTCCTTCTCTCCCTGTTCTATCTCAGCCAACTTACCATATTTAAAAGTCAGTGAGCACTCACTTGAGTCCTGCAAGAATACATCAGCAGAGGGAGTCTGTTATGGGAACTGCTTGGCTCCAAGTAGGGAGGAGGGCTATTTCCTGTTCCCACTTTCTCCTTACTTAAGCCATTCTTTGCCAAAAGTAGTAGCTTCCCCCAAAACTCAAGCTCTTGAGTCAGGAGTCAGTGTCTGTCCCAAAACATGTGCTACATCTCGCCAAATAAGGTCATAAGGTAAAGTTAGTCCCATAAAGCCTTCCACGTACCTTTTGGATCCTCTAAATAGTCTACTGAGACTGAGGCAACCCCTCCTAGAACCCTGCCCTGATTCTCAGCCTGTTCATTTGGGAGCCTCAGATACAGAGGCAAAGTAAGAGAACAGGAGGGAGCTGTAGGTTTCACACCCACATCTGTACCCTTGGGACACAAGTCTGGAATGTCTCACAGACAGATTAAGAGCAAGACAGATGGCACTTGTACCCGTTTCTCTTGTTTTCTTCAGAACCGGTCTACTTGTAAAACAGTCTCGTAGTTAAG
This sequence comes from Bison bison bison, assembly GCF_000754665.1. Taxonomy (NCBI): domain Eukaryota; kingdom Metazoa; phylum Chordata; class Mammalia; order Artiodactyla; family Bovidae; genus Bison; species Bison bison. The sequence continues at coordinate 1,468,668 of NW_011494914.1, read as the reverse complement.
AGACACTTCAAACGGCCAGGATTCCCCATCTTTCACAGGATACCATGACCATTCAGTATCCCAGAAGAAGATCAGGCATGTCTTTTAACCTCTGAGGATCAAACTTCTCCCAGCATCAAAAAACAAAAAACATTTTAAAGGAGTCGTTCTGGAACTGCTGGCTCCCATCTGTTAGAGAGAAAAAGCGACAACCACAACCATGGTTTTTCCATCAGATGCGTCCTTCCCTGCTCTAGATGGGGCTGTACACAGACTCTCCACCAAAGCGTTCCTTCCCTGGTCAGACTTTGTCAGTCCCTCACCGACGCAGGCATCTCCCTCGTCCCTCTCGGTTCTACCACTGAGGCGGGGTGGAGACGCAGAAGGGGCAGACCTGATAGGATCCCAGGCTGCTGTGGTCCCACACCACCAAAGCCTGTGTTTATGGGCCCTCTTCTCCGATGCCACCTGGGGTGGAGCAGAGGAGTTTTCCCAGAATGTTCCCCAAGCCAGGGCTCCAGGGGAGCATCCATCATTCACATGCCTGTGTGCCTTCCTGAGTACCGTCCTGTCTGCAGTAGAAGCAGTGAGTCATAAAGGGCGAACATCAGCCAAGATATCCTATCTGAGTGTAACCAGGCCAGTATATGTATACCCAGGAGGTGGTGGGGGGTTGGCCAGAGATTAGATTATATTGGGGGAAAACCCTTGGGGAACTGGAATCAATGGCATATCAAATATGGGACTTTCTGCAGTCACCCTGATTTCTGCTCCTATGGGTGGCTTTTAAATCATGCATTAAGATGTGAATAGACCAATGATTCTGGGAAGAAGTCCTAATATTAGCATCTATTTCACAACCCCTCCTTGCCTATTAGGTGGCATCCCAGCCCTGGAGAAGGGCATGGGGCCCTGAGGGAGTGCAGAAACTTATCTCTTTGCAGAAGGACATGGCTTTCTCTATGAAACATTTGGGGTCCGGCCGCAGATCTCCTGGCAGATGGACCCGTTTGGTGCATCCTCCACGACCCCCACCCTCTTTGCCCTGGCGGGCTTCAATGCCCACGTCACCTCCAGGATCGACTACAACCTG
>NW_011494914.1:1462811-1465679 GCF_000754665.1 Bison bison bison | reverse complement strand
TCCAGCTCCTCCCCAGCTCTCCCCTCCTTTCCCCTTCTCAATGCTGGGAGCAGAGGCCTCGGCCTGAATCCTGGCTCCCTACTCAGGGGCTGTGAGACTTGGGACCTTCTGAGCCTCACTTTCCTGAATTGTGAAATGGGCGTGATGACATGACCTGCTGCATTGGCTGAATTTGTCTTATCATGAAAGGCACCCTCATGGGACAGTGCGGGACACCAGTCAACATAGTTGTCGCAGCTAAACTGGGCGGAGCACCTGCTGTGCTCCCAGAGGAGAGAGCTAGTGAGCCCTGTGGAGGGCTTCAGTGTCCACCATGGGGAGAGGGGGGCGGTCGTGCAGACGAAGAGATGCTATCCCTGTGGAGGCTGGGCTCTGCACCCAGAAGGGCTGGGCATTGCTTCTGTCCCCTGGCTGCAGGGATGTGACAGGCAGTTCTTCAACGCCTTGCTGCAATTCGCCAACATGGACATTTTAATGGATTACATCAATAGTCACACATTGGAGTTCAATTTGTCAATGGAGTATGCCACGCTCGGCGACTACTTCCGGGCTGTGCACTCTGACCAAGTCGCCTGGCAGGTCCGAGACCATCGCGACTTTCTGCCCTATTCATCGGGTAGGAGCCTCTGGGGGTAGAGGGGGATTCGGTGCAAGGGAGATGTCACCAAAGCAGTGGCATGTGGTTTCCCAGCTTCCTCAGCTCTGCCAGTGGAGCCCACAGGGCCACTGGTGCACAGACAGCCCTACCTCACCCACCTGCCTAACGTGGATTGCCTAGGGTGTGGACAGATACAGGTGAGCTCAGTGCTGTCCACTGTTCCTTTGCCGGTTCCTTTCTTTCACAAGAGAGGCTTGATTGATGTCCAGAGGCAGCCATGGTTCCCAGCGGGGCACTGGCGGGGGTTGGTCATGCCCCTTGGGGACTTCGTCACGCCATCACCTTGGTGTCCAGGGTGAGGAGAGTGGTTTCAGGGATCTCAGCTCCCAAGGGCCCTGCCAGTCTGCTCCCATGGACAACCAGAGGGACCTGGTGGAAGGCATGCCTCTCCAGACCCTGATTTTCCTCAGAGGCACACGGGGCAGCCAGCACTCCAGCCCTTCCATTCTGTGCCCTGACTTCTGGGCCCTCATCCCTCTACATCCTCCTCTGAAGTCCTCCAGGGCCCCTCCCGCAGGCCATCCCAGGGGCCCAGGTGCTCACTGGGATTCTTTCCTCGTCACAGTCCTTCAGCACTTGGGCCTCTCCAGTCCTGCCCCAGCCCAGCCTGACCCTGCCAGCTGCCCAGGCCTTCCAGGGATCTCATACCATTGCTGATCTGGCTGGACCAGGAACCCTGAGATCACCCGCTGGCCTAGGCTGTGTCCCTGGGGACCCAGGCAGATCCATGCTGATCTATTCTTCCTCAGCATTTCCCAAGTGGGGTTCAGGGGCCTCTAAGGGCAGGCCCTCCCACCGACTCCTGGCCTTTTCCTCCTAGACATGCATCACGCCTGGACTGGATTCTATGCCTCCCGAAGTGGGCTCAAGGCACTGGCGAGGCGAGCCAGCAGTCTGCTGTACGCTGGGGAGTCCATGTTCACACGCTACGTGCTGTTGGCTCCCCACCCATACCTGGACCCGGCCTGGAGCCTGCAGCAGCTCCAGCAGCTCCGCTGGGCAGTCTCCGAGGTAACACAATGCCTCCCAGAGACAGGACAGGATTGGCTATTCCGGGGCTGTGTGCTTCTCCCTCCCTAGGTCAGCACACCTCCCTGTCCCTCGTCACTACAGGACTCTTTTACAGATGAGAACACTGAGGTCGCCTTTGGTCACAAGACCATGCATGATGAAGCTGCCCCAAGGCTAGGACCATGGCCTGCCAGGGTCCAGCTGTGGTTCAGTAAGATTTAAAGCCAGACTGCCCCAGAGCAGAAAGGGCAAAGTGGAGCAGCACTGGTGTCCAACAATCCTGGCTGGATTCAAATCTCAGCTCAGCTCTATGAGCTCAGGATTTCCCTCTCTGAGCTCTAATTTCCTCCTTGAAAAATGAGAACTACATGCTCACTCAGGACACTAATGGGACAGTTGAATGTGATAATACACGTATGCTGGTGGGCTCTGTGGCCGACACAAAGGAAGTTGTTCATGAATCTCCATCTTTCTTTTTCCCCACTGTGCAGGAGGGAAACTGAGACCCAAGATCTCCTAAAGCTTGTCTCCTCTCCAGTCAGAAATGGGCCACACGGCCCATGAGATTCATACTCACTAAAGGGAATCGCTGGCAGGACCAGTCATTGTGCGGGGTGTGATGGGATTGACTTTAGCATCCATCAGGGTGGGCAGACACGTGGCTTCACCTCATGGGGACTCAAGTTTCCCTTCTGGGAAGAGGAGACCATCCACCCTACATGGTGCAGATGAGTACCAGGCCATGTGTGGGGCTTGTCTGGAGCAGGTTATCAGCACTTATGGGATGACAGGGTCACAGAGGGTAGCTGGGCAGGGTCCTTTCCAGAAGTCTGTTTCTGTCCAGCATCAGGGACACAGCTATGTGTTTCCCAAGGTCAACAACACCTGGACAAGATCCTCAGCCGCTCTAGCCTCAGATTCCTCTTCTGTAAAGTGGGAGGACGGAGAAGGCAATGGCACCCCACTCCAGTACTTTTGCCTAGAAAATCCCATGGATGGAGGAGCCTGGTAGGCTGCAGCCCACGGGGTCGCTAGAGTCGGACACGACTGAGCGACTTCACTTTCACTTTTCACTTTCATGCACTGGAGAAGGAAATGGCAACCCACTCCAGTGTCCTTGCCTGGAGAATCCCAGGGACGGGGGAGCCTGGTGGGCTGCCGTTTACGGGGTCACACAGAGTCAGACACGACTAAAGAGA
>NW_011494914.1:1450858-1462711 GCF_000754665.1 Bison bison bison | reverse complement strand
CGAAAGTTGGCTTAAAGCTCAACATTCAGAAAATGAAGATCATGGCATCCGGTCCCATCCTTCATGGGAAATAGATGGGGAAACAGTGGAAACAGTATCAGACTTTATTTTTCTGGGCTCCAAAATCACGGCAGATGGTGACTGCAGCCATGAAATTAAAAGATGCTTACTCCTTGGAAGGAAAGTTATGACCAATCTAGATAGCATATTCAAAAGCAGAGACATTATTTTGCCAACAAAGGTTCGTCTAGTCAAGGCTATGATTTTTCCTGTGGTCATGTATGGCTGTGAGAGTTGGACTGTGAAGAAGGCTGAGCACCGAAGAATTGATGCTTTTGAACTGTGGTGTTGGAGAAGATTCTTGAGAGTCCCTGGGACTGCAAGGAGATCCAACCAGTCCATTCTGAAGGAGATCAGCCCTGGGATTTCTTTGGAAGGAATGATGCTAAAGCTGAAACTCCAGTACTTTGGCCACCTCATGCGAAGAGTTGACTCACTGGAAAAGACTCTGATGCTGGGAGGGATTGGGGGCAAGAGGAGAAGGGGACGACAGAGGATGAGATGGCTGGATGGTATCACTGACTCGATGGACGTGAGTTTGAGTGGACTCTGGGAGATACTGATGGACAGGGAGGCCTGGCGCGCTGCGATTCATGGGGCCGCAAAGAGTCGGACACGACTGAGCGACTGATCTGATCTCATCTGATTTGGGCAGGTGACTTCACTTCACTGAGCCGTTTCCTCTCTGTGACTGAGGAAGGCCTAATTCCTGCCTCCAACTAGAGGCAGGAAAAAATGGTAATGCAGTGTGGATGTTGCCAAGCACACTGCTTGCACAATTCAGTGTAAAACCTCACACATCCTGAAAGCTGGAGTGTTACTGTCCTCCCTTCATAGCTGAGGGCACACATGGAACAGAGATCATGGAGCTGCCCAGGGTCACACAGGGAGGATGGTCCCCACACCCCTGAGCTGCCCAGGGTCACACAGGGAGGATGGTCCCCACACCCCTGAGCTGCCCAGGGTCACACAGGGAGGATGGTCCCCATACCCCTGAGCTGCCCAGGGTCACACAGGGAGGACGGTCCCCACACCCCTGTGCGGCCCACCTCCACAGACAGGATGTATGCGTTCTTTTGACATTGCGGGCTTCACAGGTAGAGGATGAGTGGTCACCCTGTTTGCCTGGAGCTGAGGGGATTCACCCCTGCAAATTCTGGGCAATCAGAGATAGGTGTCTTCCCTGCAGGAGCATGTGGCCCGCCCACCCTCCCAGGATCCACACTCACCCTGCTCTCTCTTACTGTGCTCTCCCCACTCTGCCTCACCCCTCACCTGCCCAGCTCTGCCCTCTTCTCTGTGTCTGAGTACAGTTCCATCTTACCTTCAGACACTGGAAGGGGCCGGGGTCTGGAGTGCAGCAGACTGGAATCCTGTCCACAGGGACTGGGGTCGGGAGGGGATGACGGACATAGAAAGGGAAGTAGAACGGGGTCCTTCCAGTGTCTGGTGAGTTCAGCCATTCCCATGAGCTCACAGGGGCAGCTCCCCAAGGAAGGGGCAGGTGGAGACCCCAGAAAGACATCCAGCCATGGGAACTGCCTGGGCAGAGGCCTGGGACTGGACAGTGTGTGCAGTGTTCATGGATCTGGGAGTCATTGGACGTGGTCATAGATGGTCACCTGGGGTTGGGGGTAGAGCAGAAAGAGAGTCCAGGTTCATATCAAAGAGGGCTCCACTGCTGACCTTGGTGACTGACCTTGACCCTCCAAGCTCCAGAGAATTGCCTGTACATTGCCAGCTCTCCAGCTTTGGCGCCAGGCCGTAGGGCGTGGGTCACCTTGGACACCTAAGCCTTGGCTCTAGGCCTCGGTCTTCTCACCAGTAACGCTGCTGAACAGTAGAGGTGAGTGAGGAGCTCAAGGACCCTCATCTCTAGGGCATGCTCCCCCATCCCGCCTGGGAATCAGGACCCAGCTTGAACAGATGAGGAGGGGTTGGACATCAGAGCCCATGTGTCTGTCTGTCCTTCCCCTGGGCCTCTGCAGAGCTCGTCTCACCTGCCTCAGATTCTCTTGTTCCGAGGGGCACCAGGGGTGAAGGTTGGGTCAGGTACAGCAGTAGATCCTGTTCTCTGTATGCAGGCCCAGAGCCTGGGGGACACTTTGCAGTGGTCTACAACCCACTGGCTTGGATGGTCACCACCATCATCACCCTGACTGTGGACTTCCCCAAAGTCAGCATCACAGACGAGTCAGGCCTCCCGGTGCCTGCACAGGTAAGGGGCACATCCCATCTGTGGTGCATGCCCTGTTGCTGCCCTTGCTCTGCACGGGGCCCCCAGAAGTGGGCATCTAAGGGGAAGATGTGACACGCTGCCCTGACTGTGAGGAGTGTCCTAAGGGTGAGTCACCATCAGGGTCAGTGGATCCACCCAGTGGACTGACCCTTCCCTTTGCGTATCTGAGTTGACCAGAATCCGCCTGTAATGCAGAGCCACAAGAAACACGGGTTCGATACCTGGTCGGGAATATCCACTGCATGAGCGCATGGTAAACCACTCCAGTACTCTTGACTGGAGAATCCCATGGGCAGAGAGCCTGGTGGGCTACAGTCCATGGGGTCACCAAGAGTCAGACAACACTGAGGTGACTTGGTGTATAAGTATATATGACCCTGTATAAATTTCTACTTCCCATGCGGAAGCCAGCAATAGTCTTCACTGTTCATCTTTATGGAGGTGCTGTCGTAGGGGCAGGCCCCAGCTATGACACCCACATCCTGTGTGGTCCCTGCTCATCTCCTTCCCAGACCTGGAGCTAGACTTGATTATAGAGGTGACCCTCCTGTTACCAAGCCAGCCCTTCCTTGGGGAGCTGGATCGAGTAATGCCATTAGTCAGCCACTCAGCAAACACTCCTGAAAGCCTGTGCTGGGCTTGGTCCCAGATGAGTGCTCATCCCTGGACTTGGGAGCCATCCTGGGATTCAAGGAGCAGATACAGAAATGGACAGTTAAGGCCTGGGGTAATGACCAGGCAGCCAGGGCAGTGATCCTTAGCTGAAACAAATGAGGAAGATTCCTCTGTGTCAGGGTCAGGGGAGGGAAGGGTGTTGGGTGGAGTAGACCCAACATGGAACATCTCCCTTCCCCACCCAAAGGCACCACCCACCAAGCCGAAATGCTCTTTCTTAAATACTACTGAACACCTAGTATGTGTCAGGCGTTACTCTAGGCACTGGAGGAACTTTAATAACCAAGTAGACAAAAGTTCCTGCACTCGGGGGGCTCCTATTCCAGTGGGGGATCCAGGCAAGAAGAAAATCAGAAAGTATAGGAGTGACAGATGACAATTGTGCTGGAGGAAAAGATCAGGACAGGTTAGGGGTGTGGGGTGCGGATGGGTATCTCTTTTAGTTCAGAGAAAGGCCAGCCTGGAGCCTGCAAGGAGCCACATGGGCTTGCTCATAGCCCCCCAAACCCTCCCACAAGACCCAGAAATGATACTTGCTCCCTAGAGACTGAAGAACCTCCTGCATGGACCCAGTGTCCTCATCCAATTCCCTTCCCTGAATCAGATGACGTGGAGCTAGAGAAAAGCTTGCAGGGTGACCTGGAAACCTCCCTCCCTGGAAAAATCAGAGGATTAAGAGACAAGGGAACCCCCTCTAAAGAGGTGGAACACTGTGAGCAGTCTCAGAGGCAGGAACAGGAGGGAGTGTGGGAGGAGGGCAGGTGGTTTGCAGTAGAGAAGGAGGAAGAAGGGAGAGGAGATTGGACCCAGTTGAGCAGGGAGGGTGCAGGAGGGGAGCCCAGCTCAGCCCAGTGTTGGATGACCAGCTGTCTCTGTGTCAAGCAAGCACTCCATCCACCAGGTGTGTAAGCCCAGGATTTCCGAGGAGACTGAGGCAACTTCCATCCCTGACATCCATCATTCATCCCGCCCTTCGGGTCTTGCAGGTCCAGCGCTCGAAGGAGATGCCCTCTGCCTATGACCTGCACGTGCTGACCACGATCCCAGGACTCAGTTACTGGCACTACAGCATCCAGCCCAGCAGGAGTTCCCAGGAGGAAACGGGGGAGCCTGAGCCCTTTGTGGCCATAACCACGCAGTTTGGAGGCCGACTCAGGAGATACGGTGGGCAGGTGGGCGGGAGCCTGGTGCCTGTGGAAAATGACTGCTACATCGTCTTCCTGGACCTGGACACCAACCTGATGCACAGTATCTGGGAGAGGTGAGGTGCAGTCATTGCTGCCTCTGAGGACAGGAGGACCCTGGGACCTGGGCATGTAATGCCCTACTTGGATCTCCATTTCCTCAGCCAAGGGCAAGGGTGTGATGGTGAAGCTCCCTGTAGTGCATCGAGCTCTATTCCTAAGTGTGTGAGTCTAGGCCAGGACACAGAAGCAGCCAGGACCTACAGGATCCAGCAGAGGTGGTCAGGGGGAGAGTGTGGGGAGCAGCAGAAATGGGGTGCAGCCCCAGAACGTTCTGAGTCTCCCTGGTCAGGCTGGGAAAGGTGCAGTCAGCACTGTGGACTTAGGCTCCATCATGGCTCAGGACCCACACATCTTTCACCTTGATCAAGCCCTGGTGACTCGAACCTCCTTTCTGTCTCTTGGGACTGGCCTACACTGACGTATCATGCAATGAGATTATACCATATGGGGTCCTTGGCAGGCTCCCTTCTTTCAATTCTTGTCATGTTTCCAACTTTCAGGCACGTTGAAGGGTCAATGAGACCCCTCATTCTTCTTGCAGACTCAATAACATTCTGTTGTACAGATAGACCACTTTCGTCCTGTTGAAGGGTCTCTGTTCATCCCTGGCTCCTGGCTGGCGTCTCCATGGAGCCTCTGTGAGCCTGGTTCCAGCATGAGGATGACATGTTTTCTGTCATGATGACACGGCTTTCTCTTTCCTCTGTTTGCAGGCAGAGTAACCGAAAGGTATATGTGACCCAGCAGTTCATGGAGTATCACGCAAACAGTGATGTCTGGCAAGGCCCCGTTTCAGACAATTATGTGTTCACACCCAGTGGTACAGCAGAGCCAGCGTGGGAGGCTGTGAGGATGGAGATCGTGGAGGGGCCGCTGGTGACTGAGATCCGGCAGTACTTCCACAGGTGAGGGCGGCCCCCTGGTTGTGCTCAGCACATGGAGGTGCTCACAGGCAGATGAATGGGGAAATGAGGGCCCATCATGCTTCAGACACCCAGCTCCTGGACCTGGGCTTGGCACACAGTCCTTCCTCCATGGAAGTTCGATGAAGTCATGAGCTGGTCCACTCTGCAGTCCAGTCTCTGCAGTCCTGCTCTGCTTGCCTGCGCTGTGTCACCTTGGTGGTACCTAAGTCTAGAGGCGGGACAGGAGCCCATGGTGACAGTGAAAACGCAGGAGAGCAGTTCTTGTGTTTTCATTAGCAGGACAGACAGAGCCCCCAGGCATCGCTGGGTGCCCAGAACCTTCAGGGAACCGGGTCCCTCCTGTTCTATTGCCCAAGCAGTCTCCCCACCCCGCTGGCTGCAGGAAGGATGGAGGGAGGGAAACAGAAGGAGAGGAAGGAAGAAACGAGAAGGGCGGGGCATCCAGAAGGCTCCCCAGGCTTGACCTACCTCTCCTGCTTCTCCTCCAGGGAGGTGAACGACAGTGAGCCCACGTTCACCATCTACTCCCGGCTGGCCCGTGGACCCCAGGGCTCTGACGGGGAGCTGCTCTGCCATCACATAGAGCAGGAGTACCGGGTGGGCCCCTTGGAGCTGAACCGCGAGGCCATCCTGAGGACAAGCACCAAGCTGAACACAGGGCGGGTCCTCTACTCGGACAACAACGGCTACCAGATGCAGCGCAGGCCGTACAGGAACTACAAGAACAACACCATCGCTCGGGTATGCCCTGAGCTGTCCTGGAGTGTGGCTGCTGTAGACCCAATCTTGATGGCCATTTTCCAGAAAGCAGGAGAGTTCCCTTAGGTCCAGAGCGTCTCCAGAGCCCCGCTGCCCTGAGTCTGCCCCTAGGGCTTGTGGCCAGGCTTGTTCAAACCAGGTGTCAGAGCTCTGGGGCCACCGTGGATGAGCTGTGTCCCTGAGGTCCCTTATGTGCACCACAGGTCCTGCTCGGTCAGATGGATGACCGACTGGAGGTTGCTTGAGGATTAAGCACGTGGTGCCTGTCTAGGCCTGAACGGGGTGTGACCCTCCTTGGCTGCTCAGAGCAGTGCCTCAGCCTGTCTTCAAAGGGGCTGAACTCCAAAATCAATCAGCTCCCAGGGTCTCACCCTCCGGAGGCATGACCTTGGGCGAGTCCCTGGGTGTCCCTGGGCCTCGGTGCTCTCCTGGGAAGAGAGCGACCTCCCCCTGAGCTGTGCTGAGGCCTGGGATGATCAGGGGCAGCACCGCGCTGGGTGCCTCCTGAGCCTTCCTCTAGTCAGTTGTCTCTTCTTCCAGAGGGACCCGGAGAAGGGGGTGTGGCTCCTCCCTGCTCTGTCTTCCTTGAGCTTGTCAGTTCATCTCTACAGCTGGTCTTCACACACTGTGCCCTGGGCTCCAGAGGGTCTAGGGCTACCAGCCCTGGACATCTTCCTCCAAAACAGGAAAGGGCAGGGCTGTGCGAGTGTTTTCCAACCCAGACACCAACCTCTCTCTATTTGGGAACCCCTGGCTGGGGGCCATCTCAGGCTGGACTGGCACAAATGCCTCATTGTCTCCCTGCACCAGGGGGACCTTTTGGGCACATTTCACATATGGGGAAACTGAGGCTTGGGCAGGCTGGGCCCCCAGGGCATAAGGTCAGGAAGCAGTGGAGCTGGATTGAATCCCAGTGTGTTCATCTCACAAGTCAGAGCCCCTCCCATCAGTACTGTGCCACCCTGGGCTGCTGCTGTGCCCATGCAGGAGGCTGCCTAGGGCCAGAGGGAGACCCCCGACCTGCTGGCTGACCTGGCCCACTGCCCCCACCACCAGCCTGCCAATGTTTCTGTCTGCAGAATTACTACCCCATGGTGCAATCAGCCTTCATCCAGGACAGACGAAGCAGGCTGGTGCTGCTGTCCGATCAGGCGCACGGTGTCTCCAGCCAAAGGAACGGGCAGGTGGAGGTAGGAGGAGGCCCCGCTGGTCACTCTTGGGGACCCCAGGGCCCAGGCAGGCCCGGTCAGACAGTTGTCCCCTGCAGGTCATGCTCCACCGCCGGCTGGTGAACAACAATCCGGGAAACATCGCTGTTGACCTCACACTGAATGACACCTCGGTCGCCCACCCAGTGTTCTGGCTCCTGCTGGGCTCCAGGGCCCTCATCAGTGGCCTGCGCCAGAGGAGCGGGCTGGCGCTGCAGCACCGGCCCATCGTGATGCTCAGAAAGATGAACGGTGAGGTGGGGGTCCTTTCACTTCACCCGCCATCACTGCCCCCAGGGGCGCCCACCTTCCCAGGGATGGGGCTGAGCTCATATTGGTAGCCAATGGTGAATGATGTTGATTTGTGATCTTGAAGAAGAAGATTTAGCTTTGGAATCAGGGCCCAGGCTTGATCACTCAGACCTTTTGTGTAGCTGAAGCTTCATCACACTGAAAAATGACAGAGAATGCCTCTGAGGTAGACGTCAGAAGGTGGAGGGGGAGAACCCCACCTGGTAGTCATATCAAGCCTTTATACATTTTTACCAGACCCACTCCCACAAGCGACATCTTAAATGAACAAGGTTAGAACCAACAAGAGACAGGTCTTACCAGACTGACTGCCACAAGTAAGTCTTAAGATAAGATTAGTCAGAAGGTACTTCTTAAGAAGGAGAAACATGTCCTGGAGCATGATACTTTTTTATTGTATAATCATGAGTATAGAGTTTAAGGAAAAACATACTCTTGAGCAAGATGAGTTGTTTTGTTGTGTAATCATTAGCTCTGGGCTTAAAGAAAGTCAGTCTTAAAGATTGCTGTCATAACACCTCACAGTTTAAGTAAAAACATCTTTTGGGTCTAAGACAAAGAAATGTAGAAAAAAAAAAGTTTGTCCATTCTTCTCCTCCAGGACCCTGGACCGCTTATCTCTCAGTACCTGCTAGGATCTGGGCTACTTCGGGGTAGGAAGGGACCAGAGTCCTCACATCCAGGCCCCTCATTTTAAATGTGGGCAACCTGAGGTGCACAGAGGTTCAGTGACTCATTCCAGGTCATACAGCTAGTAGGTTCACAGCTGGGACTTACTGCAATGCCCTCCTTACCTCTGTTCCCTCAATCTCCTCTATTTCCTTCTCTGAGGACACTTTCTACTTCTTCCTATGATATATGTCACCATTCAGGTCTGGTTGCTCAGCATTTAAGAGACCGGCTTTATCTGAATTAAGTGCATTGTCACCAAGTGAGGGTGATTCTATTCTATGTCCTGATCTGTAAGTTTTATGAGTTGCCTCTCCTGAAGCTTCTATAAATTTCCTTCACTACAGTTGGGTAGCATAGCTAAATAGTTGAACATGAAATAGTTTAAACAATGAGTGTGTTTGAAAGTATTTGAAGATGCTACAGTTAGAGAATCTTTCAAATTTTATAGACATAAACACAAAGTGTGTATTTGTCATTCTCTCTACAGGCATACCTCAACATATATGCATTGCTTTTCTTTTTTTTTTTTTTTTTGAGCACTGAAGATACTGCATTGTCTACAAATTGAAGGTTTGCTGCATCTTGCATGCAGCACGTTCATCTGCACTGCTCATTCAACAGCATTTGCTCAGTTCACACCAATGTATCACATTTTGCTATTTCCCACAGTATTCAAATATTTTTCATTATTACTATAATTGCCACAGGATTAGTGATCTTTGTCATTGTTCTTGCAGAAAGATTGCTAATCACTGAAGTCTCACCTGAGGTAACTTCTTTTTTTAACAAGAAAGCTTTTAAAATCTAATGTATATATAAACTGTTTCTCTTAGACATAATGCTACTGCACACAATAGATTATAGTAAAGTGTAAACATAAGTTTTATATGCACTATGAAACCAAGATACTCCTGTCTGGCTTTATTACAATATTTGACTTATTTCAGTGGATGGAGTCAAACCCACATTGACTCCAAATGTTGCCTGTAATCCTTAACCTGTTTCCTATTTCTCATCACTTGCAGAAGTTCTGATGAGGGCGTGATTTTAGGTTTTCCCTGTTTGAGATTTAGGCTAGACTTCCGCAAGGCATTAGAAGAAGGCGGGTGGTAGCTGAGGTGCTCACTGAGCATTCGCTGAGTGCCTGGCACGCTGCAGACTGCTCCTGCGCTTGACCCAGCTCTCGTCCTGAAGGACTTCTCAGGGGCTCTGCTGGGGAACGAGTCACGGGATCCAACTTCAGGGTGAAGGGGAATTAGAGGCCACGAGAGACCTGATGTCTGTACGTTTGGTGGAGTTTGCAACCCCAGACCGGGTGGTGTACAGTGATCAACTTTAAGAGATAACAGTTGATGTTCTCTTGTTTGGAAGTAAAGAGACTGAAGCGGCAGGTACTTGAGCCGGACGTGGGGAAGCAAGTGGAATGGAAGGATGAGCTGGACAAGAGGCTGGGGCAGGAGGGAGACAGGGTAGCTCTGGGCCTCTTGGGAGCAGGTGGTCATGTCCATCTCTTTTGGGACTGTCAGGAGCTGCTGGCCCAGCCACGCCTGTGTCCAGGGGCAGATTCCGAGGAGAGAGACGGGTTTGGCCAGCTGGGCTGGGACTGCTCCTGTGGCAGTCAGTGGTTCCTTCCTGGCAGCAAAGAGGATGTTGCCGTGGTGAGAAAGCTCCATGGCTGTGGTCAGCTCCATCCACGGTCCCGTCCATGGCTGTGGCCAGCTCCATCCACAGTCCCGTCCATGGCTGTGGTCAGCTCCATCCACGGTCCCGTCCATGGCTGTGGCCAGCTCCATCCCAGGTTCATCCCTGGGCTCTTCCACCTGCACAGACAGAAACCAAAGGTGTGAGACGGAGCCAGAGGAGCCTTTATTCTGGGGCAGACGCACCTGAGGGAAGGGTAGCGTGTATTGCTTCCTCGGGTGCTGGGCCCTTCATGCGCTGTCCACCCTCTCTTTCCGTTACCTGAGCGTCACTGTCTGCAGACCTTGTTTGTCCTCTTGTCTGGGAGGTGACTGTGAACAGCTCTGGGACGAAAGGGACTGAGACGCCTGTGTCAAGGGCCAAAATCCCAGGAAGGGCTCTGATTGGCCCTGATCGAATCACGTGACCCAAGCCTGACCAATCACTGAGTCCTGGGAACTGTAAAGAGATGGCGGCTCCAGCTGGAGCCCAGAGTTGAACAAAGCATCTCCTGGGAGAGAAGGGCTGAGTCCCTCTGGGCAGAGGCAGCAATAGATGACAGCACGGGAGCTGGCGTCTGAGACCTTGTTCACAGAGCAGGTCTCTGTGTGAACTCCCTGCAAGTTCTGGAAGAAATGGCGTCTTCTCTCTTGGCCCATCTCCCAGTCTGCAGTTTGAACTGGCTGGACCAGAGTTTCAAGGCAGGCTGGGGCTTTTGCACCAGCAAGTCCTTCAGGCTGCCTGCCATGTGGGCCACAGGTGGGAGGGAGTGAGATCAGATGAAGTGGGGGACTTAGTGTGGCAAGCTGTGAGTGTCAGGAGGAGAGTTTGGCCCAAAGCCTCTCCTTGTTGTCCATCTGCCTTTCAGAGATTGCCCCGCGTGGCTCAGGCTCCAGGCAGCAAGAGGCTGTGACGTTGCCCCCAAGTGTCCACCTGCAGATCCTCAGCATCCCCGGCTGGAAGTACAGCTCAAACCACACAGAGCACCTGCAGACTCTCCAGAAAGGTGTGGCAGGTGTTCAGGTGTCCAGACTCACTCCTGCCTCCACATGTCAGCCCGGTCCTCCATCCCATCACTGCACAGAGGGGCTCTCCTCAGAGTCGTCCAGGCTCTGTGAGGTCCTGCTTCTTCCAAGGTCTTCTCCTGGAGCCTCAGACACCGTTGTCCTGCCTGTATTTTGGGCTCAGGCATGACTTTGATGAGGTTCTGTTCATACCTTGAAAATGATTCTAATGTCAGGCACTGCGGATAGAGCCATGGATGACACAGGAAACATCCCTGGGCTTGGGGGGCCTCTGTCTACAGAGGGAAGCAGGCAGTTCATCGGAGAGCAATGACAGTGATGTGAGGAAGGTCCCAGCTGGGCATCACTGAGGGCTTCCTGGTGGAGGCAACACCTTCTAGAAATGAATAGGTGCTGTACCCCTTACCTGCCCCTTTAGGCTCTGAGCAGTTCTGTGCCCCAGCCACTGCTGTGTCCCCAAAGCCGCACTCAGGGCTTAGGATGTTCTCATATAAGTGTCAGCCCAGACAGACAGCCCGACAGCCCAGAACAGAAAGAAGTCAAGGCCAGATGTTATCTTTATGCCTGATAAACTGGATCTTTGAAAGAATGGCTCACGCCTGCAGCCACGTGGCTTCCTGACCCTGACCTCCAGCATCCCTGCACCACTGCCCACCTGACACATCTGATGGGGTGGACGGGGTTCCCAGCAGCAGTAGAGTCATTTGGCTCCAACGTGTGTGTGTGTGTGTGTGTGTGTGTGTGTGTGTGTATGGCCAAGCCACTGAGAAAGCACTTCCTGGAGGCTGCTTGTACTGAAGTAAGGGAGACACGGGCTGGGCCAAGCAAGACCCTCTTCCCAGGGAGTGAGTAAGAAGCTGAGCGAGGGGAGCGTTGGGGATGGCAGGAGGGCCGCCTGCCTCCCCAGGAACAAACAACCCCCGTATCATCATCACCTGCATCACCATTGCCATCATCTCCAGCATCATTTTCCAGTGGCAGAAATCCTTCCCTGATTCTCGAGCTCCAGTCCCTAAACCCATCACCTGAATGGAGACAAGAGACTTTGCA
>NW_011494914.1:1443466-1450330 GCF_000754665.1 Bison bison bison | reverse complement strand
CCTGGGGTGGATCCTCCCCCTCCTTCTTTATGCACACCAGCTGTGTGTCTGGGCAAGTGCCTGCCCCTCTCTGAGCCTTGTTTGGCTCATCTGTGAAGTGGGGCTGTGTTAGCTGCCTCCGAGGGAGGGTGAAGATGTGAAAGGGAGGTGAGAGTGTGAAGAGCCAGGCCGAGACTGTGTCCTCATTCCACCTTCCTTCTGTCCCTAGACCGAGAGCACGAGGCCAAGGCAGACCTCCGCCGTGTCCTGCTGCGGCTCCAGCACCTGTATGAGGTGGACCAGGACCCCGTGCTGTCTCGGCCTGTGACGGTGAACCTGCAGGTCACCTGCCCCTCCCGTGTCCCGCTCCGACATCACTGAGTCAGGCCCCAGGAGGAGGCACCTCGGGAGACAAACCCTGGTGACTGGGTGTTTGCTGGGGTGGCCCCACCTGCCTGCCACCTGCTGGGAGTGCTGATCCAGCCAGCCCTGGGGGATCAGCTCCTCCCAGCCTCAGTTCCTCATCTGTAAAATGGGACTGCCCCTCCTCCCATGGGGACTTGCACTACAATGAATGTGGGGGATCCTGTCCCTGGGCCCTGGTGTGGCCGCCCTTCTTCGTCGGGTTCTCTGCTCAGATCTGCGGTCCGGGTGCTCAGCCCTCCCTGTGCTCTGTCCTGCAGTCTGTGCTGCGGGGACTGGGCTCCGTGGTGTCCGTGGAGGAGCGCTCACTCACAGGGACCTGGGACGTGAGCGAGATGCGCCGCTGGACCTGGAGCACGCGGGACCCTCATGGCCACAGAGGTTCGGGCACCCTGGTCCTGACCCCACCCCGGGTACCAGGCTGACCCCCAGACAGACTCCAGCTCTTCCCCTAAGGCCTGTGTGACCTGGAGCTGGCCGTCCTTCTCTGGGTCTCAGTCTTCCTGAATCAACCACAGAAGGTTATACTCTAGGCTTCAGGTCAGTCTCCACGTGCCAGAGCTCCAGACAGGTTGTGTGTGTGTGTGTGCATGCACTTGTGTGTTCAAGACCACAACCCTCTGCGGCCTTGAGTGAGCCCCAAACTTTAGGTGCACCCCCAGGTGTTCTGACGGTTGCCCTGCTGTGCATTATGTGCACACACACAGACTGCTTCTTGCCTGGGAATGTTTGCCTCTGCTGTTCCTTCTGCCTGGAAAGCCATTGCCCCTTTATCTGGGCCTCCCCTGACTCATGCCCCAGGTCCAGGGCTGAGTCAGGAGCCTCCCTTGCTCTCCCCTCTCCCTCACTTTGCTCTGTCCCATTTATCTCCTTTTTTTTTTGTCTACTGTACACAGCATAGTCTGGCTGCGTAGGTAGGCACTTAGTCAATGTATGATAGACAGATGGATAAAGGGGTGGTTTGATAGAAAAAAAGATGGAAGGAAGGAAAAAAAGTGGATGGATGATGGACAGGTCAATGTTTGAGTGATGGATGGATGGAAAGAGGAAGGAAGGAAGGAAGGAGAG
The DNA here is from genome assembly GCF_000754665.1 of Bison bison bison. Classification (NCBI taxonomy): domain Eukaryota; kingdom Metazoa; phylum Chordata; class Mammalia; order Artiodactyla; family Bovidae; genus Bison; species Bison bison. Next base: position 1,448,860 of record NW_011494914.1, on the reverse strand, counting down.
AGAATGCGTGAAGGATGAATGAAAGGAGGGAAAATGGATGGAACATGGACTGTTGTGTAGATGGAGGTTGAACAGATGGATAGGAGGATGCAGGATGGAGGGCCGTATGAAAGGATGGAAGAGTGTGTGGTGGATGGTGGATGGATAGATGGATGGATAGAGGGATGGATGCAGGAGCAAGTTTCATCCCAAGGAGGAAGCCTAAACCCCAGGGTGTGTCTAAGGACAGCCTATTGAGATCAAGGGCAGGGCCCCCTCATGGCCTCAGTGAGAAGGCTCTTATGCACACATACAGGGCCACAACCCATGGAGAAACAAGACCAAGCAGGCCCAGAGCCCCCAGTACATGCCTTGAATGTGCTGTGTCCTCAGGGGAGGCCAGAAATGAGAGGCCCTCCGGCAGTGCAGTCCTGTCAAGAGGGGTCAGCTGAGGGCTGCATCCACAGTGGGAGCCACAGACGCAACAGGAGCCATGTTGCCAGGGGGATGCTGGGAGGAGGGGACCTGGGGAAGCAGGTGGTCCAGAGGCCATGCTGGACTGACCCTCTCTGCTCCCAGGCAACTCCAGTCGGCCCTCGCCACCGCCAGGAGGCCCTGAGGTCACCATCTACCCGAAGGAGATCCGGACGTTCTTCATTCACTTTCAAGAGTAGTGAGCCCTTGGCAGATTCTTGGTCCCAGGACACAGGAAAGCAGCCTACAGGGATGAGGGGAAAGCTGCCAATCTGGAGGGCTAACGGCAGGAAATGGATGGATGGGGGGTGTTCTGACTTCTTAAATAAAATTGCATTAAGGACCTGTGTCTTCCCCTGCCCACTGGAGCCAGCCCTCTCTCTCCTCTCCTATCACAGACAGTAGCTTCACACATGCTCACACTCAGGCTTCACTTGCAAGAGTCAAAGCCACGAAGTTCTCCCAAAGATAGAAGGAATAATCCACAGGGATACCAAGATGCATCTGCCTGCATCCTGCCAGATCTCAGCAAGTCCCCCAGTGTTAACACTGGCCCTGCTGTGTCCTGGGCACCTTCATGGGCTCATCGCAGGGTGGAGATGCCCCTGCTGTGGAGGGATATGCCTAAGATATACGGGAGGGAGCTACAGCACTGGCCTACTGACCTGGATGTGTGATGCCAAGCTCTGTTTCCAATCTCATACTCTTGCCCTGGCCCCTGGGCACACCTGCCCTACAGGAAGTTCCTACAGCTCAGGCCACTGAAAGATGGAAGGAAATCATGTAGCAAGTGAAACACGGAAAACCCAGTGTAAGGATTATTAATATTAAAGATCCCACTGGTGTCATAATTTCAGGACCACGAACAGCAGCTGCCTCAGGACTCTGTGCTTCTGGTGACCATTATGAGACAGAGCAGGACACGGAGGGGGTCTGGAGCTGGTGGGTACCCTCAGAAAGGTTGGCACAGGAAGGGGAGAAGAGATGGCAGGAGCAGATGACCATATGAAAGTGTGTCAATGCCGTGCAGCTGTGTCCTCTGTGCCCGGGTTCTGCACTGGGGTTGCCTGCCTTGGTATGAAGCCCATTTTATGCAAGACAAGCTGAACGGGAATGGGTAGAGAGGAAGGTTCTCAAACTGTGGATGTTTGACTCTGCCCTGAGAAACTTTTCCTTCTCCCCAGCCCCCAAATGCCCTCTGTTGGGGGCAGAGCTGTCTGAACTCCCCTGCTCCCCAGGGATGCCCTATAGAGCTGGACAAAGCCCTGGAAGCCAGCTCCAAGGAGGAAAATAGAGCTGCTCCCCGTGTGATCTTGACATGAATGGAGGACTGACCTTCTGATTCCAGCTGCCTCACCCAATGCGGAACAATAACCTGCCCTCTGGACACTAAAGACCCTAAACTGCAGGAGTGGATGGACTTGAATACACTGCCTACCCATCTCCCAGCCCCAGATCGAGATTAGAGGAGAGATGGCCAGGGAGAGGGAACAGGTGGAGTTATAAGAGAGGAAGCCAGAGCAGAGAGAGAGAAAGAGCCTGCAAGACCCAGCCTTGCCCTGGCTTTCCTCCCACAACATGGCCCAGGACCAGCCATCTCCCCAGCACCCTGTGCCCTCCACCCCTCCCGGAGGAAGCCCTCCAGGGTCCTCCAAGCACATCCAAACCACCAGAGCAGATTCTTCTGTGGGCAGAGCCACCACGGCCAAGTCCTGTCTCCCCACAAGGACATCCTGGGGGCAGCACAACTCTTGCCCCTCACCTCCAGCACAGAGCCTGGCACAGAGTCAGGGTTCAGTGGCTGTTAACTGATGGAAACTTGAGAATGGGGTGCAGGGCAGCCTTGCAGCCTGGGGTGGGGTGGACCTGCTGTGTATGAGGAGAGTTATCTCTGTGGTCAGGCACTGGGGGGGCACTTACATCTCCAACAGCTTAGTATCCAAACCACCCTATGGACAGACCTACGAGTGCCCACTGTCCAGGTCAGGGCCCGGGGCTCTGAGTCAGGCTGTCAGGAGGTGTGCAGGGTCCTGCTCCAGGGGGGAGGGACTCGCCCACACAGCAGGTGGAGGCGGAGTTGGGAGGAGCTGCTGAGCTGAGCTTTATATGCTGTGCTGTGGGCATCACCCATGTCGTCCATGGTAGAAGGGGGACAGCCATGTCCATGACAGTTACATCCCTGAGTTCTTTCCCTCAAAAGATCAGGAGGTCCTGCTTTGTTCCTGGAGCTGATCCCGCAAAGGACATAATGGACCCATGTGGACCAAACACACAGGTTAATACAGAAAGATATTCTTCAGTAAATGCTATGGAGGCAGGATCGGAGGCCCAGAGAAAATCTCTCACAGATGAAAAGACATAAAGGAGGAATAGCACCCTGCCAGACAGGAAGTGGGGGAAGATGCTTCCCAGCAGAGGAAGCAGCACCTCAAAGGCCCTGACCTGGGAAAGGGCTCGACCTGTAGGGAGGCCCTGACCCTGCAGCTGTGGTGATGGGTGGACGGCGCTCCTTTCAGGCCAGGAGCAGAGGCCAGGACTCAGCAGAGGAAAAGGGTCGTGAGGATGGGGGGTGGGCCTTCCAGCAGCTTCAGGGTGGACTGAGCAGAAGAGTGGGTGGGAGGTGAGGCCAGAAAGGCAGGGGGGACATGTGCTGGAGGGCCCAGGTGCAGGCTTTGGGTCAGGCTCCCAGAGGGCAGACACGGGAGCTATGGAAGGCTGGAGCTAGAGGATGCCAGGCCCTGCTGCTGTGGGGAGCGCTTTGCACTGGGTGCAGCCCAGGCAGTCTGCCCATGAGGGCATCCTGAGCCCCAGGCTGGTCACACGCCCTAGAGGACAGACAGCGACATGTCCCCAGGAACACACGGAAGTGGTGCTGGTGGGTCCATCGTGCGGACTCCCACGCAGCACAGAGTAGGGTCGGGCTGTTCCTTCTCTGGAACACCCAGCACAAGTCACGCTTCACGCTCTCACGATTCACTATGGCCCAGATCAGGAAGCGGTCACAGGCCACACGCCCACGTGTGACACTGGGGACAAGCTGGCACCGCTGTGGGGTCCTGCCAGGACCATGTGTTCTCATGGTGCCCGGGCTCAGCGTTCATGGTGCATCTCGTTGGCGCTGAACACATGTGCGTGGGCCCTTTTACGTGACAACACTTTGCTGCCAGGAACCAAGGTCACATGTCCCAGAACCTCAGTAGCCTCTTCCGCTGGACCACTGGGCATGACAGAGCCTGACCAGAAAGAACCGCTCCTGTGCTGTAGCCTGTCCCTGCAAGGAAATGCTACCTTCTCTTGAAGTGTGTTAGTCACTCAGTCATGTCTGACTCTTTGTGATCCACAGGACGGTAGCCCACCAGGCTCCCCTGTCCATGGAATTCTCAAGACAAGAATACTGGAGTGAGTAGCCATTCCCTTCTCGAGGGGATCTTCCCTATCCAGGGATTGAACCCAGGTCTCCTGGCTTGCAGGCGGATTCTTTACCATCTGAGCCACCTACTTAAGAACCTGCCTGCCAATGCCAGGGATATAAACGATTCAAGTTAGATCCCTGGGTTGGATAGATACCCTAAAGAGGGTGTGGCAACACACTCCAGTATTCTTGCCTGGAGAGTCCCATGGACAGAGGACTGGAGTCTATAGGGTCCCCAAGAATTGGACTTGACTAAAGTGATTTAGTAAGCCACCAGTGAAGGACAGCCAGCCTCGAGGCTCTTACAGAAGCTGCCCTAACTCTCTGGGAGTCTTCTGGTCTCCAGATCTGTGAGATAATACATGTCTGCTGTTTAAGACCCTCCATGGGAGGAAGGTGCAGGTCAGGTCAGGTCAGGTCAGGTGGGTACCAGGGAGGGGATGGGAGAGAGAGGATGGAGACCTGCTTGGAGACCGTGTTCTCCAGATGTGTATGCTGGAGGAGAGGAAAAGGTGGCCAGAAGGGAGAGTGAGTCTCAGGTCTGGCAGTGATATTAAGAGCCACTCAGGCATTTGGGTGTCAGACAGAAGAGCCCACTCCCTTGCTCCTGAGCGAGGGTACAGAGACCCCTAGGCAACACTCTGGCCCCTGCAGGTGCATCACCGCGCCCACCATCCTCCAGGAAGGAGGCCCTGTGTTGTCATCTCACATGCATTCCCTCAGGGCCCAGCTCCTCTAAGGGCGTCCCATTTTACAGGTGGGCTGCCGAGACCCAGAGAGCTTAGTCTTCTTGCCAAGGTCACTAGCCCTGATCCAGACTTAATTTTGAGTTTCAGGCCTTCTTGCTCCTCCACTAGTTGTGCAACCTGGGGTTCAGTTCAGTTCAGTTGCTCAGTCGTGTCCAACTCTTTGCGACCCCATGAATTGCAGCACGCCAGGCCTCCCCATCCATCACCAACTCCCGGAGTTTACCCAAACACATGTCCATCAAGTCGGTGATGCCATGCAGCCATCTCATCCTCTGTCATCCCCTTCTCCTCCTGCCCCCAATCCCTCCCAGCATCAGAGTGTTTTCCAATGAGTCAACTCTTCGCATGAGGTGGCCAAAGTATTGGGGTTTCAGCTTTAGCATCATTCCTTCCAATGAACACCCAGGACTGATCTCCTTCAGAATGGACTGGTTGGATCTCTTTGTAGTCTAAGGGACTCTCAAGCATCTTCTCCAACACCAAAGTTCAAAAGCATCAGTTCTTTGGCACTCAGCTTTCACAGTCCAACTCTGATATCCATACATGACCACTGGAAAAACCATAGCCTTGACTAGACGGACCTTTGTTGGCAAAGTAATGTCTCTGCTTTTGAATATGCTATCTAGGTTGGTCATAACTTTCCTTCCAAGGAGTAAGTGTCTTTCAATTTCATGGCTGCAGTCACCATCTGCAGTGATTTTGGAGCCCAGAAAAATAAAGTCTGACACTGTTTCCACTGCTTCTCCATCTATTTCCCATGAAGTGATGGGATCAGATGCT
>NW_011494914.1:1435158-1442976 GCF_000754665.1 Bison bison bison | reverse complement strand
TCTCTTTCAGAATTTTCCATAGTTTATTGTGATCCACACAGTCAAAGACTTTGGCATAGTCAATAAAGCAGAAATAGATGTTTTTCTGGAACTCTCTTGCTTTTTCCATGATCCAGTGGATGTTGGCAATTTGATCTCTGGTTCCTCTGCCTTTGCTAAAACTAACTTGAACATCTGGAAGTTCATGGTTCACGTATTGCTGAAGCCTGGCTTGGAGAATTTTGAGCATTACTTTACTAGCGTGTGAGATGAGTGCAATTGTGCAGTAGTTTGAGCATTCTTTGGCACTGCAACCTCAAGTAGTCAGGTCCTATTTATGAAAGCCCATTTTTCTCCTTAAAAAAGAGATTACAATTGCTATTGCCAGGCTCAGTCTGGGGTTTCATGTGAAGGAGAGTGTATCACGGTGGGCCTCCTGATGGTGGCAGGCCCCACACTGAGTGTTACGTTTTGCAGGGCAGTGTCAAGGAGCCAGACCAGTGGGTTGGGGGCAGGGATGGGTAAGATGCCCAGTGGGAAATACCACTGGGAGAGGCCTAAGGGAAAGGCATGAGGACTGGGGTGAGGAGAGCCAGGCCTGGCCAGAGGGAAGCTGGCAGTCCCCCCAGGGGAGGTGGTATTTGGGGTTTGTCTAAAGGTGGATGGTCAGGACACCACAGATGGGAGCAGAGTGCTGCTGGGCAGTGAGCGAGTGCCACCTGCCTGCACTGCTCAGGTGACCGCATCTGTGTGGGTGTCACTCTGGTTTCCTTCCCACTGCATCCACCAAGGGTGGTGGCCCAGTCAGCTGGCAGGAGGCTGGGCCCTGCAGGCAGGCAGACGTCCTCCAGCCCCAGAGCCGGCCGAGGAGATGGAGCCGCGGGGCTGGCTGCCTCTGCTCCTGCAGTTGGGCCTGATGTGGCCCCCGTGGGCTCAGCCTGAGCCCCAACTAAGGGTCTTCGTGGTTCCCCACAGCCACATGGATGTGGGCTGGCTGCACACCATACAGGTAGGTGGCCCGAGTGACCCCACACACCTCTTGAAGCTGCGGTCCTTTTTCCATCTGGACTCCAGAGTGGGTTCATGTAATGGGTTTGTGCCATAAGGAGTCTCAGCCTGGACGCCATCACTACTCAGCTATGGACTGGCTGAGGGCTTTCCTGGTGGCTCAGATGGTAAAGAATCTGCCTACAGTGACGGAGACCCAGCTTTGATCCCTGGGTCAGGAAGTTCCCCTGGAGAATGCAATGGCAACCCACACCAGTGTTCTTGCCTGGAGAATTCCATGGACAGAGGAGCCTGGCGGGATACAGTCGATGGGGCCTCAAAGAGTCGGACACGATGAGCAAAAACATGGGCTGCTCTGGGCAGGGGTGAGAATGCGTCCCCGGCTGCAATGGGTGGAAGGTGTCCTCAAATATTCCTGGAGTGAACGAATGAACCAGGGCCGAGGAAAAGAGGTCAGGACTGATTTCCATAAGTTTCTGGGGCAGGTAACTGAAATGATTACCCAGGCCTACACAAGCTCTTTTCTGGGAGGAGGAAGGAAATAAATGAATAGGACCACTCTGTGATCATGGATACAATACTTTCCGTGAAACGTTAGTAAGCGAGTCATTCATTTTAAAGGGAGTCGGGCAGCAAGAGGCCCTGAGGCTGAGGGTTGAGTCTGGTCTCAGGCCACTGGGCAGCCTCTGTGGGTGGTTCCACCTGCACGTGGAACTGCTGATGTGTGGGGAAGCATGCTTGTCACCCCCAGTTTAGAGATGGGACACTGAGGCCTGGGGTGGGGTGCTGCCCAAGTCAGCATACATCACTGCCTTGCCCGCTCACCCCCTGCCCAAGGCTCCTTGCATTCCTTTATCAGCATCTCTGGGAACCACAGTGAGCAGCCTGACCCAGATGGGAGCAGACAGAGCTCCATTCTGGGGACTCCCAGCCTCAGTGTGCAGTGGGAGATAGATCCAGAGAGATGCTCGAGCTGTCAGCTCCTCTCAGCCTCAGCCCTTGACACACACTTCCCCATCATTTCATCCCAAGAAAGCCCATCAGGGTCCCTGGATCTCACTCCCAGGGCCCCGTTGTCGACTGGTCTGTCCTCCAAGGCAGGAGTGGTCAGCACGCCCCTCTGGGCTGGCCCGTGGACTTGGCTGGACTGGCACGATCCTCTGTCACGTAGAGTGTCTGTCTCCTCATGACTCTCCTCAGGGGAAGGCTCCCATCAAAGGTTGTCTGCCCGGGTCCTTCTCTCAGTGCAGGGCTCACCGTGTGTCCATCACTGAGTGGATACCAGGCTCCCTTGTTTGAGGAGGAGGGGGACCCAACTGCAGGGCCTGGACAGGCTTGTGGGGAGCGCCAGTGGCCCCCGGACACTGTGTCTCCCTGGACATTCCTCGTTGGTCCCTGGTCCATGCCCTCTGGTTTCCCCCACGGGTCTGGAGTGATGGTCTCTCCCCCTCCCCACCCCAGGAGAACATGCAGGCTTATGTCGCCAATGTCTACAACTCCGTGGTGGAGGAACTAACCCTTGAGAAGAAGCGCAGGTTCATTGCTGTGGAACAGGAATATTTCCGGCTGTGGTGGGATGGCGTCGCCTCGGACAAGCAGAAAGGCCAGGTAACGCTGCCCTCAGGGGGTCCTCACCAGGAAGATGAGAGCAGATGCCCTCGGGGTCCCAGGGACGACCCTTCAGGAAGCTCCTGGGTTGTGCTCCATGAGGCCAGGGCAGGGCTGCATAAACCAGGAGGCCACAACCCGGCGAGGCTGTGCCCAGGGCCCATTTAGTACAGGTTTGCGGTCAGCCCCATACCCAGGGGACAGGTTCGTGTTTGATCCTGCCTTTCTGGTTTCTCCTGAATAATTGCGGCTCTCGCAGCCCAGCCAGGCACTCAGCTGGTGTGAATGGGGTCACCTCTGACACTGCGCACTCTGGGGTGACCTGTGTCCACACCTTCTGACTTCATTTGTGGATCTGTGTGGCCCTCATGGGCACCAGAGTCCAGGACCAGCCAGGGGTGCAGGAGTCCCTGTGGATTAGCCTCCAGGGCTGATTAACTCCGTGTCACAGGGGGTCAGAGGCCCTGGTCCTTGGAGGGGCAGCCTGGGGCCAGGTCCTCCCCCGATCCCCATATGGTCACAGGTGGGGCTGGCTCTGCAGCTGCAGGTCCCACATCTGGAAGCAGGAGTGACCTCCCTCTTCAGAGAGGCTGTGCCCAGAATGTGCCCAGGATGTAAGCACCTAGGGTGCTTGGGGCGTGGTCCCCTCCAGGCATCACCTGCCCTCAGAGCAGTCGCTGACGGTGGAAGTCAGAGGCTCAGCCACCTGCTCAAGGCAGAGAGCTCAGACGGTGAAGCCGGTGTCCACCAGATCCACAGAGGGGATGTGACCCTGCAGCCTGTGGAGCCGAGAGAACGAGCCTCCCATCTGATGGGCTCTGCCTCGGGCCAGGTGCTGGGCTCAGGTTTGTACAGGTTACTCTACTGACTCCTCCCCACAGCCTGCACGGTGAGGACCCTTATCCTACCGCACAGAGCTGGTCTAGGTTCAGAGAGGGCAGGCATCTGGCTCAAGGTCACACAGCTTATACCTGACAGATGGGTTCTGGGTCAGTATTGTGAATCAGAGCCTTGCTCTCTGGTGTCCACTGGGCAGTTTTTCCTTCTTTACACGGACACGCCCAGACCCAAATCACTTACTCTTACTCTCACAGTTAGGTGTGCTGGCTAAGACCTAGACAGGAAATTCAATAATATGTCCCTGGAAACTAGCAATTTTCCATGAGTTGTGTGGGCTGAATCCCAGTTCCTGGATGGGGCCCAACATGAAGCAGGTGCGCATTTGAAACAGTACACAGTAGGTGTCGTTCCACATTTCTCAAATGAACGATCTGCAAAGACAGTACTTTCAGATCAGATCCAAGCCACAGTCTACCAAGAGCATGTCTACCAAGAGCCACAGTCTACCAAGAGCTCAGTGTCACGGTCTCTGACTGTATTTATGCTTCCATTCTTCCCTTCTTTCATGGATATACTTTATTGTTTGCACCATGAGGTCTGTGGGTTTTTAGCTCCCTAGTTAAAGTAAAAAGGAAAGTAACTCAGTCGTGTCCAACTCCTTCTAATCCCATGGACTGCACCCTGCCAGTCTTCTCTCTACATGGCGTATAATTTTTTTTATTTAATTTTATTTTTTAACTTTACAATATTGTATTGGTTTTGCCATGTATCAATATGAATCCGCCAACTGGAGTGGATAGCCACTCACTTCTCCAGGGGGTCTTCCCAGCACTGGGATCAAACCTGAGTCTCCTGCACTGTAGGCAGATTCCCCACCATCTGAGACACCAGGGAAGCCCAAGAAGGGATCAGAGTCACATCCTCAGCACTGAAAGTGCATCCTACACACTGAAGCCCCAGGAAATTTCCTTCATTCCTGTGTTCTAAAATATCTGTTAGACAGACATGTGACAAATGCAATTGGAAGAGCATTCTACAAACGTACCAGCCTGAAACCATAAAAATTATGAAACAGAAATACTCAGAAAGTGTTGGAAATTAGAGGATAAACTCCAGTATTCTTGCTGGAGAATCCCATGGACAGAGGAGCCCAGTGGGGCACAGCCCATGGAGTCGCAAAGAGTTGGACATTGCTGAGAAACTGAGCATGAATGCATGCACACGTTATTAATGTGAAATAGCCTGAGTTTTGATCATTATATAGCAGTTGTAATTATCTTTTTCTTTCAAAAATGACCTAAACTATTCAGATAAAGGCATAGAGTTGATAACTTGTACTTTCAAATGGTTTAGAAAAATCATACTGTGTGTAATGACATGGGAGAGTATTAACAGAAAGAGGTAAAAAATATTAGCAATGAGATAATCTGGAGAAGGATTTATGGGAGTTTTTTGGTACAGTTCCTGCAAGTTTTCCATAGTCTTGGCATCATTCAAAAGCGAAAGCTGTGAACATATGTATCTGTGTATATGCCTGACGAAGCAGCAGCCAGGGACAGGTGCTGTTCTCAGAGCTGGACGCAGTGCTGACCAGGACAGACAGTGTTCTGCTTTTGCAGAATAAATGAGGCTGTAGAGTTTGAAGGAAGGACCATGAGATGTTATAGGCATGTGCCCAGAAACTACAACTGGCTCAGCCTGGAAGGTGTAACCTGGCCTTTTCTCTCTGCCCACTATCCCAAGGTCCGCCAGCTTGTGGCCACAGGTCGCCTGGAATTTGTCCTCGGAGGCCAGGTCATGCATGACGAGGCCGTGACCCACTTTGATGACCAGATCCTCCAGCTCACAGGTTTGATTACCCTTCCCCAGATCAGGGTCCCTGTGTCCTCCTGTGGGGCTGGGACTGGGTGTCTGAGCCCTGGTCCTAGGCTCCATCTTTCCCTCTCAGCAGGAGACTGTGACCAGTCAGCACTGTGACTGCTGGCACCATGTCCATGTCTGTGCCTGAGTGCAGGGGATGAGGGTGTGGATTCTAGACAAGCCAGCCTGGCTGACTCCTGACTCTGCTAACTCCCAACACTGTGACCCTGGCATGTGATGCAGCCTCATTAGGGCTCGGTTCCCTCCTCTGTGAAAGTGCTCAGTAGTGATGGAAGGTCTACCTCAAAGTGGTGTTATGGAGATTCCTTTCAGTTCAGTTCAGTTGCTCAGTCATGTCCTACTCTTTGTGACCCCATGAACCACAGCACACCAGGCCTCCCTGTCCATCACCAACTCCCGGAGTCCACCCAAACCCATGTCCACTGAGTCGGTGATGCCATCCAACCATCTCATCCTCTGTCGTCCCCTTCTCTTCCTGCCCTCAATCCCTCCCAGCATCAGGTTATCGGGATTAAATTGGGATAATTCCAACAGAGCACATAGTGTACAGTGTGTGGGTCCCTAGTAAATGATCAGTAAAGGTCAGATGCCATCTCTGCCATCACCTCACCCACCAGCACCAGCACCATCACCACCACTAACAGCTCAGCACATCATTGTATCACTTCTAACACCAGCACCTTCAACACGATCACCATCACAACCATTCCCACCGCCATCACCATCCGCACCTGCACCACCTCCAACACCAGTGTCACTGCGACCGTCAGCACCACCATTATCACCACCATCAGCACCGCCATCATCACCACCATCAGCACCACCATCATCACCACCATCAGCACCGCCATCATCACCACCATCAGCACCACCATCAGCACCACCATTATCACCACCATCAGCACCGCCATCATCACCACCATCAGCACCACCATCAGCACCACCATTATCACCACCATCCCCTGCACCACCACTCACATGGCAACTAGTGGGCACATTCCTCTCCATTTAACAAGTGTTCTCTACACATATCACCTCAGTTCAGTTCAGTCGCTCAGTCGTGTCCGACTCTTTGCGACCCCATGAATCGCAGCATGCCAGGCCTCCCTGTCCATCACCAACTCCCAGAGTTCACTCAGACTCACGTCCATCGAGTCAGTGATGCCATCCAGCCACCTCATCCGCTGTCATCCCCTTCTCCTCCTGCCCACAATCCCTCCCAGCATCAGAGTCTTTTCCAATGAGTCAACTCTTCGCATGAGGTGGCCAAAGTACTGGAGTTTCAGCTTTAGCATCATTCCCTCCAAAGAAATCCCAGTGCTGATCTTCAGAATGGACTGGTTGGATCTCCTTGCAATCCAAGGGACTCTCAAGAGTCTTCTCCAACACCACAGTGCAAAAGCATCAGTTCTTCGGTGCTCAGCCTTCTTTACAGTCCAACTCTCACATCCATACATGACCACTGGAAAAACCATAGCCTTGACTAGATGGACCTTTGTTGGCAAAGTAATGTCTCTGCTTTTGAATATGCTATCTAGGTTGGTCATAACATATCACCTCACTCACCAGTAAAGGCAGGGTGTGCAGGGGCATCATGGCTCTCAGGCTCCTTTGCAGAATAGAGTATAGAATAGAGAATACAAGCAGAATAGAGAATACAAGAAGGACAAAGAGTCAGTGGATGAGCCAGGATTGACTGCAGTGTGTGCTGAGCTCTACCCATTCTCACTCCACTAAAGAGGCACTGTGTGTAGGACATCACAATGGCACTGGGGTTTCCTTTCCTCCAAATGTGTTCCTTTTTATGGCTGAGTAATATTCCATTGCATATATGTATCACAACTTCTTTATCCATGTCAACAGATATCTAGGCTGCTTCCATATCCTAGCTATTGCAAATCATCCTACAGTGAACATTAGGAGTACAATGTGCCTTTCATTATTAGGGTATAGGAGTACAAGGGATTTCAGTTTATTACTTTTATATCCTGTAACTTTACTATGAACAGTATGAAAAGGCAAAAGGATGGGATACTGAAAGAGGAACTCCCCAATCACTAGGTGGCCAATATGCTACTGGAGATCAGTGGAGAAACAACTCCAGAAAGAATGAAGGAATAGAGCCAAAGCAAAAACAATACCCAGCTGTGGATGTGACTGGTGATAGAAGCAAGGTCCAATGCCTTAAAGAGCAATATTGCATAGGAACCTGGAATGTCAGGTCCATGAATCAAGGCAAATTTGAAGTGGTCAAACAGGAGATGGCAAGAGTGAACGTCAACATTCTAGGAATCAGCGAACTAAAATGGACTGAAATGGGTGAATTTAACTCAGATGACCATTACATCTACTACTGCAGGCAGGAATCCCTTAGAAGAAATGGAGAAGCCACCATGGTCAAAAATAGTCTGAAATGCAGTACTTGGATGCAATCTCAAAAATGACAGAATGATCTTTGTTCATTTCCAAGGCAAACCATTCAATATCACAGTAATCCAAGTG
>NW_011494914.1:1433149-1434879 GCF_000754665.1 Bison bison bison | reverse complement strand
GAATGAAGCAGGGCAAAGGCTAATAGAGTTTTGCCAAGAGAACACACTGGTCATAGCAAACACCCTCTTCCAACAACACAAGAGAAGACTCTACACATGGACATCACCAGATGGTCAACACCGAAATCAGATTGATTATATTCTTTGTAGCCAAAGATGGAGAAGCTCTATACAGTCAGCAAAAACAAGACCGGGAGCTGACTGTGGCTCAGATCATGAGCTCCTTATTGCCAAATTCAGACTTAAATTGAAGAAAGTAGGGAAAACCACTAGATCATTCAGGTATGACCTAAATCAAATCCCTTATGATTATACAGTGGAACTGAGAAATAGATTTAAGGGACTAGATCTGATAGACAGAGTGCCTGATGAACTATGGACTGAGGTTCATGACACTATACAGGAGACAGGGATCAAGACCATCCCCATGGAAAAGAAATGCAAAAAAAGCAAAATGGCTGTCTGGGGAGGCCTTACAAATAGCTGTGAAAAGAAGAGAAGTGAAAAGCAAAGGAGAAAAGGAAAGATATAAGTATCTGAATGCAGAGTTCCAAAGAATAGCAAGAAGAGATAAGAAAGCCTTCTTCAGTGATCAATGCAAAGAAATAGAAGAAAACAACAGAATGGGAAAGACTAGAGATCTCTTCAAGAGAATTAGAGATACCAAGGGAACATTTCATGCAAAGATGGGCTCGATAAAGGACAGAAATGGCATGGACCTAACAGAAGCAGAAGATATTAAGCAGAGGTGGCAAGAACACACAGAAGAACTGTACAAAAAAGATCTTCATGACCAAGATAATCACGATGGTGTGATCACTCACCTAGAGCCAGACATCCTGGAATGTGAAGTCAAGTGGGCCTTAGAAAGCATCACTATGAACAAAGCTAGTGGAGGTGATAGAATTCCAGTTGAGCTATTCCAAATCCTAAAAGTTGATGCTGTGAAAGTGTTGCACTCAATATGCCAGCAAATTTGGAAAACTCAGCAGTGGCCACAGGACTGGGAAAGGTCAGTTTTCATTCCAATCCCAAAGAAAGGCAATGCCAAAGAATGTTTAAACTACCATACAATTGCACTCATCTCACACGCTAGTAAAGTAATGCTCAAGATTCTCCAAGCCAGGATTCAGCAATACATGAACTGTGAACTTCCAGATGTTCAAGCTGGTTTTAAGGCAGAGGAACCAGAGATCAAATTGCCAACATCCGCTGGATCATGGAAAAAGCAAGAGAGTTCCAGAAAAACATCTATTTCTGCTTTATTGACTATGCCAAAGCCTTTGACTATGTGGATCACAAGAAACTGTGGAAAATTCTGAAAGAGATGGGAATACCAGACCACCTGACGTGCCTCTTGAGAAACCTATATGCAGGTCAGGAAGCAAGAGTTAGAACTGGACATGGAACAACAGACTGGTTCCAAATAGGAAAAATAGTACATCAAGGGTGTATACTGTCACCCTGCTTATTGGGGCTCCAAAATCACTGCAGATGGTGACTGCAGCCATGCAATTAAAAGACACTTACTCCTTGGAAGGAAAGTTATGACCAACCTAGATAGCATATTCAAAAGCAGAGACATTACTTTGCCAACAAAGGTTCGTCTAGTCAAGGCTGTGGTTTTTCCTGTGGTCATGTATGGATGTGAGAGTTGGACTGTGAAGAAAGCTGAGCACCAAAGAATTAATGCTTTTGAACTGTGGTGTTGGAGAAGACTCTTGAGAGTC
>NW_011494914.1:1428850-1433049 GCF_000754665.1 Bison bison bison | reverse complement strand
CTTGAGAGTCCCTTGGACTGCAAGGAGATCCAACCAGTCCATTCTAAAGGAGATCAGCCCTGGGTGTTTTTTGGAAGGAATGATACTAAAGCTGAAACTCCAGTACTTTGGCCACCTCATGCGAAGAGTTGACTCATTGGAAAAGACTCTGATGCTGGGAGGGATTGTGGGCAGGAGGAGAAGGGGATGACAGAGGATGAGATGGCTGGATGGCATCACTGACTCGATGGATGTGAGTCTGGGTGAACTCTGGGAGTTGATGGACAGGGAGGCCTGGCGTGCTGCGATTCATGGGGTCGCAAAGAGTCAGACACAACTGAACGACTGAACTGAACTGAATTGAGCTTTACTATATTCACTGATTCCCTCTAGTAATTTTCTGGTGGCATCTTTAGAGTTTTCTCTGTATATTATCGTGTTATCAGCAAACTGTGAGAATTTTACTTCTTTTCCTGTCTGGATTCTTTTTTTTTCTTCTTCTCTGATTGCTGTAGCTAAGACTTCCCAAACTATGTTGAATAATAGTGGCAAGAGTGGGCTGCTGCTGCTAAGTCGCTTCAGTTGTGTCCGACTCTATGTGACCCCATAAACAGCAGCCCACCAGGCTCCCCCGTCCCTGGGATTCTCCAGGCAAGAACACTGGAGTGGGTTTCCATTTCCTTCTCCATTGGGTGAAAGTGAAAAGTGAAAGTGAAGTCGCTCAGTCGTGACTGACTAGTAGAGACCCCATGGAATGCAGCCCACCAGACTCCTCCATCCATGGGATTTTCTATGCAAGAGTACTGGAGTGGCTTGCCATTGCCTTCTCCCTTGTCTTATTCCTCATCTTAGAGGAAATGCTTTCCGTTTCTCACTGTTGAGAACAGTGCTTGCTCTGGCTTTGTCATGTAAGTCCTTTATTGTGTTAGGTGTGCTCCTTGTATGTCTACTGTCTGAAGAGTTATAATAAATAAGTGTAGAATTTTGTCAAAAGCTTTCTCTTAATCTACTGAGATGACCACGTGGCTTTTATCTTTCATTTTGTTAAGATGGCATGTCATATTGATTGATTTGTCTCTTGTGTGATGGTGATATTCTGTATATTGGAGAATCCTTGCACCCCTGAGATAAAGTCTACTTCATCATGAAGTATGATCTTTTTAATGTGTTGTTCGATTCAGTTGGCTAGAATTTTCTTGAGTATTTTTACATCTATTTTCACCGGTGATATTGGCATGTAAGTTTCTTTTTTGTGCCATCTTTGTCTGGTTTTGTTATCCGGGTGATGGTGGCCATGTATAATGAACTGGGATGATTTTTTCCTGTGCAATTTTCTGGAAGAGTTTGAGCAGGATAGGTAACAGCTGTTTTCAAAACTTTTGACAGAATTTGCCTGTGAAGTTCTCTTGCCCTGGGTGTTTCTCTGTTGGAAAATTTTGTGAATACAGTTTTGGGAATCTGTGCTTGTGACTGGCCTGTTCATATTTTCTATTTCTTTCTGGTTCAGTTTTGGAAAGGAGTATTTTTCTAAGAATGTGTACATTTCTTCCATGTTATCCATTTTATTGGCATATATTTCCTCATAGTAGTCTCTTATGATCTTTTGTATTTCTGTGTTGTCTGATATAACTTATTTTTCATTTTCAATTTTATTGATTTGAATCTTTCTATTATTTTTGATGAGTCTGGCTAATGATTTATCAATTTTGTTTAGCTTCTCCAAGAATCAGATTTTTGTTGTATTGATCTTTCCTATTGTCTATTTCATTTTTTTTTTTTTTCATTTATCTGCTCTGATGTTTATGATTTCTTTCCTTCTACTAACTTTGGGGGGTTTTGTTCTTCTTTTCTGTTGCTTTAGTGCAAAGTTAGATTGTGTATTTGATGGTTCTCTTGTTTCTTGAGGTAGGCTTGTATTGGTATAAACCTCCCTTTTAGCACTGCTTTTACTGCATCCCATAGGTTTTGAGTCACTGTGTTTTCATTCTCCTAGGTCTTGATAAACACTCTCGAGACTTAGTTTTAGATAGAATATCTCAATGGGGGAATGGCGGTTTTCCCAGCAGCTCAGAGGACAGGACAAGCTGAGTGTGGGCATCAGGCCCTGGGGATGCGAGCTCATCCTCTCCCTGAGGTGACACTTCTCAGCTGGGATTCTCAGCAGAGGCCTGGAAGAGAGGTGGGACACAAAAGGGTGCCCCCAGTGACCCCATCCTCTGGGAGGGAGCCCAGCTCAGGTCACATGGGGGCTGGGGCTCCCATAACTGCAGTGACAGAAGCAAATGTCCCCAAGAGGGAAGGACACACCTGGGACAGTCCTGAGAGGACCCTGCTGTCCTGGTTATTCCTGCCCCAGCTCTCGGCCTGTGCCCACCCCCTCCCCCTCCCAATACCAGTAATCCCCTGTCTCCTGGGTGCCCCTCTGTTCCACCTCCCTGCTTCTCTCTGACTCCTCCTCAGCAGAGTTAAAAACTGCTTAACATTCTCCTGAGGAGGAAGGAAGCAGGTCTCTCCAGCTGAGGCGGAGACCACAATTCCAGTGTCCCCTTGGCCTCTCGGGCACCTTGGCCCCTGCACTCTTGCCCCGCCCTCCATTACTGGGCAGGGAGGTCTTGACCTGGTCTTTGTGCTCATTAGGATGCTGGTTCAGCTGCAAGAAGGTGACTGAGTGACAGTGACTCAAGCAAGAGGGAAGGTTACTTCTCTCAGCGTGGGGGTGGGGCATGGAGTCTACACTGAGGGCTGTTCTGGGCCATCAGGGGTCACTGCTCCACAGAGTAATGAGGCTTCCAGTAGCTGGTGTGTTTTGCTCTGCCACCCCACAAGGTGTCCCTGTCTTCCTTGCATGGCTGAAGGTGCCTCACCCCCCTGGAATATCATCTCAGTTGGGAAGGGGAGGGGAATGAAGGGAAGAGGGCAGTGCATCCTCGAAAAGGTGACCCTGAACTACCTTCATCACTTCTGGGCACATCCACTGTTCAGAACCTCATCACGTGGTCTGTCATCCTCAGGAGGCAGGGGAATGCAGGCTCCTGCCGGGAGTCTATTACCCTGTCCTAATTAGGAGGGGCTGTGTGGTTCTGTTCCTAAAAGGCAGAGGGGAGAGTATATGTTGGGCAAAGATTAATTGTTTTATGCATTAATCACCTGTTCATCTGGACCTCAGGAAGATTTTCTAACAGTGTTGAAAAAACCTGAGGTACACTGAGCTGTCATTAAGATATTTACTGCTTCCTTACAAAGAAGGGGGAGGATTTAGGGACGGATTCTGCAGCCCACTGATGTTTCTCATATTCTCATATCCTCTCCCACATGATCACAGAATGGCTGCTACAGCTCCAGTCATCAGGAAAGAAAAGGGGTACAAGGGGACATTGCTTGCTGAATCTTCTTAAAATAGAAAATGTGTGAATTCTTGCCCTGAAACTCAAGCCAGTTAAGCCCATACATCTTTTCAGCTATAACTATTTGCATGCCCACTTCTAGTTCCCACAGAGGTGGAGAAAACAAGAATCAGGCAGAGGTGGGTGATCTTTCCGTGACCTGTGGGACCAGTGCTAAGTCATCCCTTGGGTCTGGGTCAATATTCCCTGACTGAAGTGAGGATTCTGAGTGTGGAATTAGGGGACATCAGACCTGCCCTCCTCAGGCAGATGATATGGGGACAGGGTGTGCCCTTCACAGATTGCTGAACCCCCGTCTCAGACCCCCCATCCCAAGTCTTCCGCCTCTTCTCCAGCTGCTCCTCCTTGGTCTCCTCTGCTTCCTGTACCTCCTCTGCTGCTCCCACTGGTCCCTGAGTTCTCAGAGCCCACCCCAAGTCCAACCGCCTGGCTGTCTCTTTGCAGAAGGACACGGCTTTCTCTATGAAACATTTGGGGTCCGGCCACAGTTCTCCTGGCAGGTGGACCCGTTTGGTGCATCCTCCACGACCCCCACCCTCTTTGCCCTGGCGGGCTTCAATGCCCACGTCATCTCCAGGATCGACTACGACCTGAAGGAGGCCATGCAGGATAACCGGGTGAGTGGTGAGCCGCATCTACTCATCCACTTTCTCACCATCAAAACTGAAAAAAGCTGCTGTACCTTTAGTAATAGTGATGAGCTCCCGGTGTCTGCAGGCATTCAAGCCGAGTTACAGACAGCCTGGCTGGCAGGTCCTGACAGAGAGTCCTGCCCTGAGGAGGGTCAGATGAAGGTGCAGACAGGCACCATCTGGA
>NW_011494914.1:1404325-1428731 GCF_000754665.1 Bison bison bison | reverse complement strand
AAGGAGACTCAGGCGGGGCCTGGGGGGGAGCCGGCAGCCGTGTCGCCCCTGTGCCCTCACTCCCTTCCCTCCGGGTTTGCAGCAGCTGCAGTTCGTGTGGCGAGGGTCCAGATCCCTGTCGGCACAACAGGAAATCTTCACACATGTCCTGGACCAGTTTGGCTACTGCTCGTGAGCACCTGCCTCGGGCCAGCCCCCGTCCCAGCTCCCTCCCTGAGGACCACCTCAGGCACGCCCCTCATGGCCAGCCCTGAGGGCACGCACTGAGCACCCATCTTACAGAAAGAACAACTGAGGCCTGGACATGCGCAGTAGCAGCTGTAGGGCAGCTGCACTGGGCTCAGAAGGCAGCACCAAGGCCTCCGTGTCCTCAGTCTCCCTGGGTCTGAGGATTTTGTAATACTGCTCTGTCTTTATATAGAATTTTGTGATTCTGTTCATCACGATGTTTTTTGCTTTTTTTTTTTTATTTGAAAAGTGTGAAAATCTCATTAAATTGTTACTGAGATTTTTACAAGTGCGCAGTTTTGTGTGAAGGCAAGTATCTCAGTTGCCTCATTCTGGTCCCAGCCCTGCTCAGGGTTCTTGGAATCAGAACTGAAAGGCACAAGGATGACCTAAAGAATGAGTGATCGCATGAATTGCTCCTGATCCACGTGAAGGAAGTGGGGCCCAGAGGTTGTGGGCTCCACGGAACAGCTGAAAAAATATGGGCTTGTAGGGTCATGTGCCCAAGGTCCTGCAGGGCTGAAAGGTGACGCCTTCTGTCCACTCAGCTCTCATCTGCACACCACCGCCCTCTGCCCTCTGATGGGAGACAGAGGCCCCTAGCCAGGTCTGCAGGCATAGTTGCTCTGGCCTTGCTGAGTCCTCCCGACCTCCTAGGTCTTGGGCTGCTGCCCTTCTCAGGGCTGGTCCCTAACACTTGTCTCTCTCTCAGTGAGGGATTTTACTGGGATGGCGACCCAGTCTTCCCAGGTCCACCCAAGAATGGCCGGTACCCCTTCATGGAAATCCCTGTCACTGAGGACACCATCCCAAGCTTTACCAATCTCCTGGTGAACAACGTGTTGGCTCGAGCCACCTGGTTCCGGACACCACACATCCTCTGGCCCTGGGTAAGTGGGGGTCCCTGGCCCTGATCGCTCAACTCTGCACAAGGGCTGCTCTCATGTGTCCCACCCCAGCAGCCGGGTCCACCCCAGGACGGTGTGTCCTGTTCTAATCAGGCCAGTGTCCATCCAGACAGTGGGCCATCCCAGCTCCGGCTCAGTCCTCCTTCCCTGCACCCCGAGTCCTCACCCAGTCTACCAGCTCCTCACCCCACCCTGGATCACCCCAACAACCTCTGCCTCCAATGCAGCCCCTGCCCGACGCAGGCTCCAGCCTCTCCCCAGCTCTCCCCTCCTTTCTCCTTCTCAATGCTGGGAGCAGAGGCTTCAGCCTGAATCCTGGCTTCCTACTCAGGGGCTGTGGGACTGGGAACACTCTGAGCCTCACTTTCCTCATCTGTGAAATGGGGATGATGACAGGACCTGCTCCATAGGCTGGATCTGAGGTCAAGTGGGAAAGACACCCCAGGGGACAGTGCCTGATGTTATGTCATCACTGCTAAACTGTAGGGAGCACCCCGTTCTATGGGATGCATGTGTATCCTCCATTTCCTCTGCCCACTGGGCATAGGGGCAGGCCCTATGGTGTCCTGTCTACTCATAAGGGACTGAGAGCCAGAGAGGTTAGGGAATCTTCCTGAGGCCACATAGGTGCTTAGCAGGGCAGCTAAGAAAGTGGAATTTGTGCTCAGAGCCGTCAGAAAAGCTCCCGAGCGAGAACGCACGTGTGCACGCTCCCGCACTCAGCATGCTGCACGTTACGTCCTCATGACGTGTTTTTCAGATGGAAACATAACTTCTGACCTCTGTCAAGCATTTAGCCTACCCTGCAGCCCCTGTCTTTGGATCTACCCATATGTTCTCTCCATACATGAAGTTATTTTCCACATACTTTCTGTTTTCCTTTCATTCACGTATACCTGAGACCATATAGTATTTCATCTTTCTCTGTCTGACTGGTTTCCTGAGCATAGTGCCCTGAAGTTTCATCCATGCTCTTGCAAACGGCAGGATTTCCTCTTTTTATGGTGAATAATACCGTGTACATATATAACATTTTCTTGATCTCGTCGTCCACTGATGCACATGTAGGTTGATTCCATATTTCTTGCCGATTATAAATACAGCTGCAGTGAACATAGGGTTGCAGAAGTCCTTCCAAGTTAGTGTTTTTGTTCTCTTTGAATAAATACAGAGAAGCGGGGAGACTGAATCACGTGGCAGCTCTATCATTCGTTTTTCGAGGAACCTCCACACTGCTTTCCATAATTGCTGGAACAATTTACTTTTAAATCAAAAGTGCGTGAATGTTTACATTTCTCCTTATCCTGATGTACATTTGTTGTTTCTTTTCACTTAGACAATAGCCGTCGTAACAGGTGTGAGGTGGTACCTCTGTGTGGTTTCGATTTGTTCAGCATCTTTTCCTGTGTCTGTTGGCATCTTCATGTCTTCTCAGACAAATATCTATTCAGGACCTCTGCCTATTTTTTACCTGGATCGTCTTCATCATTACTACTGATCTATATGTGTTCTTTTTATATATTGTGTATTATGCCTTTCCAGATTTATGACTTGCAAATGTTTCATTTCATGGAAGTGAAAGTGAAGTCGCTCAGTCGTGTCCGACTCTTTGTGACCCCATGGACTGTAGCCTACCAGACTCCTCTGTCCATGGGATTTTCCAGGCCATAGTACTAGAGTGGATTGCCATTTCCTTCTCCAGGGGATCTTGCCAACCCAGGGATCGAACCCGGGTCTCCTGCATTGTAGGCAGACGCTTTACCATCTGAGCCACCAGGGAAGTCCATTTCATAGGCTGTCTTTATTTATGAAGTTTCTTTGCTGTGCAGAAGCTTTTAGTTTGATGTAGTCTTATTATTCTCTGTGTTCCTTTTCCATGTGATGTCAAATCCAAAAACTCATCATCAAGATTGATGATGAGGAATTTACAGTGTATGTTTTCTTCTGGAAGCCCTTATAGTTCCAGGAGTTACAATCAAGTCTTCAATTAGCTTGACTTACTGTTTGAGTACAGTGTCAGGCAGTGGTCCAACCTCATTCTACACCTGAGGATGTGCAGTTTTCATAAGACCATTTCTGGTAGAAGACGTCCTTTCCCAGTTTATATTCTTGCCCTTTGCTTTAGTGTAATTACCATACACACATGGCTTTGTTCCTGAGCTCTCTATTCTATCCCATTGATCTATCTGTATCTTTTATTGTCTACTATTTAGATTGCTGTGACTTTGCAGTGAACTCTGAAATCAGGGTGTACGATGCTTCTAGTTTTGTTCTTACTAAAGATTGCTCTGACCACTCATGGTTTTTGTGGTTCCCATAAATTTTAGGATTGGTTGTTTTATTTGTGTGAAAAACGTCATTGGAATTTTAAAAGGTTTTGCCTTGAATCTTTAGATTGCTTTGGAAAACGCAGCCCTCCTCTTGCAGTCACGAGCTCAGAATATTTTCCCACTTAACTTGTGTCTTCCTCCATTTTGATCATCACAGTGTCATCTAGTTTTCAGTGTGCAGGGCTGTCACCTGCTCCGTTCATAAGACCATTCTTAGGCATTTTACCTTTTTTTAATTTTTTTTTTATTTTTTAACTTTACAGTATTGTATTGGTTTTGCCATATATCAACATGAATCCGCCACAGGTATACACGTGTTCCCCAACCTGAACCCTCCTGCCTCCTCCCTCCCCTACCATCCCTCTGGGTCGTGCCAGTGCACCAGCCCCAAGCATTTTACCTTTTTCATGTAACTATCAAGAGGACTGTTTCCTTCATTTCTCTTTCTGATGGTTTGTTGTTAGCATGTGGAAACACTAATCAGCAGGTGATTGTGTCTGTTGATATTCTATCCTGCAACTTTACTGCTGTTATTCATTTAAGACCAGCATGGCCACTATGGACAACAGTGTGGAGACTCCTTAAAAGCTGGAAATAGAACTGCCATGCTGCTGCTGCTGCTGCTAAGTCGCTTCAGTCATGTCCGACTCTCTGCGACCCCATAGACGGCCTCCTACCAGGCTCCTCTGTCCCTGGGATTCTCCAGGCAAGAACACTAGAGTGGGTTGCCATTTCCTTCTCCAAGAACTGCCATATGACCCAGCAATCCCAGTACTGGGCATACACACCAAGGAAACCATAATTGAAAGGGACACGTGTACCCCAGTGTTCATCGCAGCACTGTTTACAATAGCCAAGACATGGAAGCAACCTAGATGTCCATCGGCAGATGAATGGATAAGAAAGCTGTGGTACATATACACAATGGAATAGTACTCAGCTATTAAAAAGAATGCATTTGAATCAGTTCTAATGAGGTGGATGAAACTGGAGCCTATTATACAGAGTGAAGTAAGCCAGAAAGAAAAACACCAATACTGCATACTAACACATATATATGGAATTTAGAAATATGGCAATGATGACCCTATATGTGAGACAACAAAAGAGACAGATGTATAGAACAGTCTTTTGGACTCTATGGGAGAGAGCAAGGGTGGGATGATATGGGACAATGGCATTGAAACCAGTATATTATCATATGTGAAATGAATTGCCAGTCCAGGTTCGATGCATGATACAGAATCCTCAGGGCTGGTGCACTGGGATGACCCAGAGGGATGGCATGGGAAGGGAGGTGGGAGGGAGGTTCAGGATGGGGAACACGTGTACACCTGTGGTGGATTCATGTCAATGTATGGCAAAACCAATACAATATTGTAAAGTAATTAGCCTCCAATTAAAATAAATACATTGATATTAAAAAAATTTTTAAGATTTGTCTCTAGGGTTTTCTGTAGTCACTATTTTTATGACATCATTACAGCAGCTATTAGTGAGAATTTTATTTCTTCTGTTCTGATTTCCATGCTTTTTCACTACTAATTGCTGCAGCTCTGATTTATAATACCACATTAAATAAGTGGTGAGTGGGATCATCCTCATCTTTTTCCTGATCTCCCAGGAATAGTTTTACCTTTTCTTCCTTGAGTCGGTGTTAGCTGTCAGCTTGTCATGTATGGCCTCTACTGTGTTGTAATTTTCATCCACACCCACTTTGAGGAGAATTTTTATCACAAGTGGAATTTGAATTTTGTCTTATGCCTTTTCTGCATCTGTTGAGATGATCATATAATTTTTATCTCACATTTTCTCGTTGGTTGATTTGAGGATGTTGACTGATCCTTGCATTCCTGGAATAAATCCCTTGCATTCTGCTTTATGATGATGCAATATTGTCTTCAAGTATTGTTGATTTTGTTATTATATTGTTGAGGATTTTTGCATCTATGTTCCTAGGATATATTCAGCTATAATTTTCTTTTCTTGAGGCTTCTTTGCCTGGTTTGGTGTCAGGGTAGTCTTGGCGTTGTAAAATTATATTGAAAACTTTCAGTCCCCTTCTAGTTTGTAAAAGAGACTAACAAGGATCTGTATTCCTGAATCCTTGATGGCAATACCAGACCCGCTTACCTGCCTCCTGAGAAATGTGTATGCAGGTCAAGAGCAACATTTAGAACTGGACATGGAACAATGGACTGGTTCCAAATTTGGAAAGGAGTAAATCAAGGCTGTATATTGCCACCTTGCTCATTTAACTTATATAAAGAGTACATCATGCAGAATGCCAGACTGGATGAAGCACAAGCTGGAATCAAGACTGCTGGGGGAAATATCAGTAATTTCAGATATGCAGATGGCACCACCCTTATGGAAGAAGTGAGGAATTGAGGAGCCTCTTGATGAAACTGAAAGAGGAGAGTGAAAAAGCTGGCTTAAAACTCAACATTCAAAACACTAAGATCATGGCATCTGGTCCCATCACTTCATGGCAAAGAGATGGGAAACAATGGAAACACTGAAGGACTTTACTGTATTGGGCTCCAAAATCACTGCAGATGGTGACTGCAGCCATGAAAATAAAAGATGCTTGATTCTTGGGAGAAAAGTTATCACCAACTTAGAAAGCATATTAAAAAGCAGAGACATTCCTTTGCCAACAAAGGTTCATCTAGTCGAAGCTATGGTTTTTCCAGTAGTCATGTATGGATATGAGAGTTGTACCATAAAGAAGGCTGAGCACCGAAGAACTGATGCTTTTGAACTGTGGTGTTGGAGACAACTTTTGAGATTCCCTTGGACTGCAAGGAGATCAAACCAGTCAATAGTAAAGGAATTCAGTCCTGAATATTCATTGGAAGGGCTGATCCTGAAGCTAAAACTCCAACACTTTGGCCACCTGATGCGAAGACCTGACTCATTGGAAAAGACCTTCATGCTGGGAAAATTTGGAGGCAGGAGGAGAAGGGGATGACAGAGGAGGAGATGGTTGAATGGCATCACCAACTCGATGGCATGAGTTTGAGTAAACTCTGGGAGTTGGTGATGCGCAGGGAAGCCTCGTGTGCTGCAGTCCATGGGGTCTCAAAAAGTTGGACACAACCGAGTGATTGAACTGATTGAACAAGGATTTGTATAAATTCTTCAACATTCGATAGACATCACTGCTGAATGTTGATCTTTGCTTTCTTGAGAAGTATTTGGATCCTGGTTCAGTTTGGTTCTAGTATCCATTTGTTCAGGCTTTCTATTTACACATAATTCAGACTGGGCAGGTTATGTATTTCCAGGAATTTATCTGTTTTTCTACTTTGACATCTTTCTGAGGACGGGATTAAGGTCAGTAAATTCAAGCAAGCCATTCTGTTTTTTATTCTTGTTTAGTATCTCATCATAATCAAGGTTATTGATACCTAAGAGCAGTGCTGGGATTTAAGAAATTGTCAGGAAACGGAATCTGGCAGACACAGAAAACCAAAACCTAAATCATCTCACTTACGTGGAATTTTACAAAATCAGTCTCATACAGAAAGAGATCAGATTTTGGCAGCCAAAAGCGGCCCTGGAGAGTGTGCAGAATTGGGGGAATGTTGTGAAAGGGTACAAACCTGCAGCTGTAAGACAAACCAGTGCTGGGGAATCACCCTCAGCATGGCAGAGAGGCAGACACAGCCCGCACAGGGCCCGGGATCCGTGCCCGCCGCGGGGAGTGTGGGCGGTCATGGGGGTAAGAGGGGCCCTCCCCGTGCAGGCTGGGCTCTGCACCCAGAAGGACAGGACGTTGCTTCTGTCCCCGGGCCTGCAGGGATGTGACAGGCAGTTCTTCAACGCCTCACTGCAATTCACCAACATGGACCGTGTAATGGAGGAGGTCAACAAGTTCACAGACAAGCACGGCATCCGGATGAAGTACGCCTCGCTCGGCAACTACTTCCGGGCTGTGCATGCGCACCGGCTCTCCTGGAAGGTCCGAGACCACCGAGACTTCCTGCCTTATTCCTCAGGTAGGAGCCGCTGGTTGGGGAGCAGGGAGGGATTCGGTGCCAGGGAGGAAAGGGGCCCCCAACTCAGTGCCTGCTCAGGCTTCTGCTTGGAGCCTGCTAGGGGCTCTGGGGGAGGTACAGGCCCTGACCCTCCTTCCTGACCCCCTCCACACTCTGCCCGCTTCCTAGCTCCCGGAGCCTCTCACGCTGTCCACATGCAGCAGGTCCCGTCTCTGCCTTTTATTGCAGTGCTGCCGGAAGGACTGCCCCGTGCCCACCTCCTCTTCCTGCAAAGTCCCAGTTGTCCTGTAATGTCACCTCCTCTGATCCCCAGGTGGTGCTTGTGGTAAAGAACCCACCTGCCAATGCAGGAGACACAGGAGATGCAGGTTGCATCCCTGGGTAGGGAAGATCCCTCAGAGGAGGAAATGGCAACCCACTCCAGGATTCTTGCCTGGGAAATCCCATGGACAGAGGCGGGCTACAGTCCGTGGGGTCGCAGAGTTGGACAGGACTGAGCATGCATGCATGCATGTCACCTCCTCCAGGAAGCCTTTCCTGACCTTAAGTCTAGATCGGGTGTCTCCTCTTCCCCTCAGGGTCCCACTTTTCACCTATTGCCACAGAGTCATTAGTGGGCACAATAATGCCCACGTCTCCCACAAGCCTGTGTCCTGGAGGCCAGGACAGGTTTGGCTGCGGCCAGCAAGGCTCAGAGTGAAAGGTCATGGAGTGAGCCTTGTGCTGGGTTGTGTGCACTGTGGAACCACTCTGTGTCAGGAGAGGGGGGATGTTCATCTTGGTTAGCTCATCCAGTGTGAGAATGAAGTGAGATGAGGAGAGCCCTTAGCCTAGTGCCTGGGCCAGAGCCAGGGCTCAGCAGATGCAGCTTTTAACACTGACAGCAGCATCTCCATCCTGGAGGCCAGGCTCCATCCTGGACATGCTGTGGGCACTCCGTGTTGAGGAAGTTAGCCCGGGGCCTGATTGCCCTGAAGGAAGCCCAGCATCAGCGTCTCTTCCAGGTCCAGCCCCACCCACCTCCAAGCGGACCCCCTTAGAAGGTCCAGCCCCGCTATCTGCAAGCCAGACAGGAAGTATGCACACACAGCTTCCCACTGACAGCTGGGGAGGCAGAACGCCCTCCACACCCCAGTCCAGCCTTTGCTCAGGGCATCCGCGGGGGATGGCGTTGGCTAAATTATTGAGTATCTGAAACTCTTACTGCATACAATGCCAGAATCCTTGAAGGATCCTTGTTGTCCTGCTCCCCTTTTCCAAAAAAAAAGAGGAGCTAAGGGGTATGGTCGTGGGAGGAGACTGTGGCCAGGACCCCATGAGCCAGGATTGCCCAGGGACCCTGATCAGGTCCTACTTCCCAGGCAGGTTTGCCCAGCTGTAGGTCCATGGTGGGATCACTCAGCAGGACAGGTCGTTTTAGAAGGGTGAGGTGAGTGTCTGTCTCCATGGACAGTTAGGAGACACAGGCTCACAGCAGCATCCACTGGCTGAGCATCCTCCAGGGGACCAGGGTGCCTGAGCTGCGCCTCTCCAGGGCCTGTGCCCTGCCCGCCCTCACCATTTAGCAGGCACAGTGTCTCAGCAGGGCTGGCCCCAGGCGGTGACTCAGATGCTCACCTGGGTTGAGATCACAGCTCCTGCCCCCACGGGCTGGGTGGCTTTGGGTAAATGATGTCACCGCTCTGAGGCTTGGTTTTGTCATCCATGACATGGGTTCTCAGAGGACTGAAGGGAATCCCACATGGCAGTTCAAATACAACCACTTCCCTTCTCATTTCCTTTCCTTCCGAAGAGACAACAGGATGGGCCCCCAGCTGCAGGGCTGGTTCTGGGCTGGGTGCCACCCTGACTGCCCCAGATCTGGATTTGCAGTGCCTCTCCGGCCTTGGTCTTCTGCCTGAGTGGTGAGAAAGGGGAGCTACATATCTCTCAGGACACTTCCCTTGGGACCTCATCAGATTGGGGGAGGGCTGGCTCCTAGAGTAGATGAGAGGGGCTACCAGAATGTGGGCGGTGTCCCAATTGAGGTGGGTGTGACACTGCCGTGTGGGCGTGGTCACACTTGAGGTGGGAGGGGATAGAGGATGTGGGCGTGGTTACCAGGAGGCAGGAAGGAGTGTATGCTGAAAGGTCCAGTGAAAAGCGAGGTGGGTGTGGCTACTTAGCCTCCCTCTAGAGAGGCACCATTTAATCAGAGACTAAAGTTCAAGGAGGAGACTTGGTCCTGATCTGAGCACAGGGTTATCTTGGTAGCTTTGTCTAGTTGGGTCCCTGCTTAGAGCTGAGGCTGTGGTGAGCCAGTGCCTGACCTGTGTGCTCAGCTTCCGGGAGGAGCTGTGGAGGGTCCCTGTGTCTCCCCCCTCAGATTGTAGCCTTTCCCAGGTCCTCCTGGCTTCCCTTCCTTGTCTAGCCAAGGTCCTCTGAGGGAAGAACAGAGAATGGAGGCACAACCCAGCCTGGGGAGGAGGCAGGAGGAGTGAACATTCGGGAACCCTGAACCACCTGCTGAGACACATCCCAGCCCCAAGGTGCTCAGACTCTTGCCCATTCCACCAGCCTCACACTCTTAGTCCAGGGTCAGGACCGTGGCTCCGGGGCTCTCACAGCTCCCACACCGCTGCCATCCTTCCCTGCTGAGCATCCAGAGAGAACTGCTGAAATGCATGCCTTCCGGGACCCACTTTTTCTCCAGAGGCACACAGGGGCTGCCAGCACTCCAGCACTTCCCCCTGGGTCCCTCAGCCCTCGCCGTCATCCCTCTCCCTCCTCCCCTGAGGTACTCAGGGCCTTTCCCCACAGGCCCTACCGAGGGTTCAGGTGCACACTGAATTCTTGTTGTCATCACAGTGCTTCAGCACTCGGGCCTCTCCAGGCCTGCCCCAGCCCAGCCTGTCCCTGCCAGCTGCCCAGCCATCCAGGAATCTTGTACCATTGCTGATCTGGCTGGGACAGGAGCCCTGAGATCACCCCCCTGACGTAGGCTGTGTCCCTGGGGACCCAGGCAGGTCTATCTCTGACCTCATCTTCCTCAGCATTTCCCAGATGAGGCTCAGGGGCCTCCATGGGCAGGACCTCACACCCACTACTGACCTTTTGCTTCTAGAAATATTTCATGCTTGGACCGGATTCTACGCCTCCCGAAGTGGTCTCAAGGGGCTGGCAAGGCGAGCCAGCAGTCTGCTGTACGCTGGGGAGTCCATGTTCACACGCTACGTGCTGTTGGCTCCCCACCCATACCTGGACCCGGCCTGGGGCCTGCAGCAGCTCCAGCAGCTCCGCTGGGCCGTCTCCGAGGTAACACAATGCCTCTCAGAGACAGGACAGGATTGGACCCTCCTGGGCTGTGTGCTTCTCCCTCCCTAGGTCAGCACACCTCCTAGTCCCTGGTCACTACAGGTCCACTTTACAGATGAGAATACTTAGGTTGCCTTGGTCACAAGACCTGTGCATGTTGAAGCTGCCCCAAGGCTAGGACCATGGCCTGCAAGGGTTCAGCTTGTGGTTCAGTGAGATTCAGAGCCAGATTACCCAGAGGGGAAAGGGCAAAGTGGAATAGCACTGATATCCAACAATCCAAGGCTTGGCTCAGTTCTGTGACCTCAGGCTGCTGAGTTCCCCTCTCTGAGCTTTGTTGCAGAAACCAGTGCTTGAGAAACCAAGCACCACACTCAGAGAGTTGGAGAAGTCAGGTTTACTATGCTGGCAGGCCTGGAGGAGTTGGCACTCTAAGCTGGGATCCCCAAAAAAGGGGTTACCGAGTTTTTAAACACGGACAGGAATGACTCTGTGGGTTTGCAGGGGCTGGGAGATTCCAAAGAGCAGGACAAAGGTGAGTGAGATAAGCTCCAGTTCCTAGTATTGTGAGTCCCCACTTTCTGAGACTGTGTGACCTGCGTGATCCAGACTTTGCAAGGAGCAAGCTGAATCACAGAGGCAGAAGGAGCAGGGGGTTATGTAAAACTTTACCTTATCCTCTGCATTCCCCCCTCTTGATGCTTCTGTCATTCCCTGTAGAAAGCATCATCTCGTGTTTCGGTAGGGTATTCAAAGCTCCCCTTTGTTTAGGGGGTATATTGAGCGATTACCATTGTAACTGTGGATTCGGTTCGAGAGGTTATGAACTGGGTAATAGCACTGAGAATACAAGGACCAAACAAGAGCGGCACAAAGAACGTGAAGAGAGGACTGGCTTAAGGGCGGACCCATGATGTCCAGCTCCATATGTGGTTCCAGTGACCCCAGGAATTTGCTAGTTCCTCTCTCTTTTTCATCATTCATTCCCTTAGATATTAGGCTGTGTCCCTGACTATTCCTGATTGGTTTACATAAAAGCAGCAGTCTTTGTTCAAGAAGAGGCAGAGGCCTCCCTTTTCAGCTGTCAGTAAGTCTAGTCCTCTCCTATTCTGTAAAGCCACCTTAGCCAGGGAATCTGTTCGGTCCTGTAAAGCCACTAAAGATTTGGCTGCTCTCTCAGTGTTGTCTGTGAACTCCCTGGATAGTGTATGGTAGGAGGAGGTTGATGAAACAATTCCTCCTATTCCCATACCTATTCCAGGAGTAATTTCCAGACCAACTAATAGAGGCATAAACTGGATGGCCCTTTTTGACCATGTCTTTGCTGCCAAAGGTGAGTCTGGCTGTTAGGGGCAATATTCATCGGCGGAGTGAGGAAAGCTAAGATGCAGATATGCATCCAACTGACTGGTAGGCATAAGTAAGCATCTTTCCCACAAAGAAAAGGCCTTGATAGGGGCAGCAGCATATCGTGTTTCTGGGAGGATGAGTGGGCCACTCACCTTTTAAAGTTTGATTACATTGGTCCCTGGCTAATTTGTCTACAGGTTCAGTTCCTGCATTATTTGTAAAGCATTCTGGAGCCTTCTGAGTTAACTCAATTGTCCTTAAGACTGGCCCTTGTAAGGGTGAATATATAGGAGGTCCCATGGCTGTTGCATTGTTCAGTGGTACTGGTGTACCTAAGTGCCGTGGCACTCCGTAGGATAAGCAAAGCCGGCAGTCCCTGACCAGCTGGGGGATGGTGTCTTTAAGAAGGCGATGGGTTGCACTGAGAACCTGGTACAGATGAGGGTTTAAAGGGGAGTTAACTCTGTAACCTGAGTCACACTGCCAAAGGACAGAGTCTGAGTGTTCAGGGCAAAGTTGCTCCGTGATTGTGTCTGTCTGCATTATTGTTCCTGTCCAGTAGGTTTTTCCATTTATTTGTAGACAGACACCTGTTCTCTTTTATTGCATCTGTGTGCTGTTTGGGGGTAAACGGAGGTACAGGGGCTTGATGACAATGGCATGGTATCAGGATACCCCTGGGGCTTGGACCACCTGGTGGGGGAAAGGTAGCAGCAGCGGGGGGCATGAATGGAGAACATTTTCGGTGCCCAGGCCTCTGGATATACGTCACATGGTTAAGGCAGTAGGTGACCAGCCTATAGGATTGGCTATCTACACATTGTTCACGCTGATGATTAAGGACACAGTTTTCCAAGGGTTGACTGTAATGTTGACCGGTGCGTGATGGGTAAGGAACGGCGCCATCTGTTACAGCAAGCGACAGAAAAGATTGCAAAGCAACCTGCACATAACAGATAACTGAACACTAGCAAAAGGTTTTCTCCCCGTCTTTGGGCTGTCATGGCTATAGCAACTGAGCCTATCATGAAGGGGGTCAGCTATACTGTGAGCGATTTAGTTAGTAGGGCGAATTGATCATAAGAGACATGATCTCTGAGGCTTCCCGCTACAGTGAGGTAACAGACAGCTAACTGCAGCTTCGGACCCAAATCCCAGTCCTGGAGTGCGACCAAAGCTAGTCCTGGAGCAAAGAACACAGCAATAACTCCAACCAGGGATACAGACCAAGGTTGACAATGAAAATCCATTGATATTTTGATAGCCAGATCCTCAGTCTTCCACCAGGGAATGACCAGTCAGCTGTCGAAGTGTGGCTAGAACAATCCTCAAACTTCTGCTCTGCATTGATTAGTCAGCTTCTGAAGTGACTAGAGCAGAGCTCAGCGAGCGCCCTTTGTGGGTGAGGGCCACTGTATTTGGAACCAGACCTTGAGGGGATTTTCAGAGTCCTGAATTGCTTTCCAGATGTCCTCGTCACAGGAAGCCACTGCCTTCTTGACTCTGGGGGTGGATCCAAGGCATGAAGTCTATAACTTTAACAGCAGTAGGTGTTGCCAGGACGACAGTGAGAGGGCCTGTCTGAACTTGTGGAAGTGGTTCTTTTTCCAGTCTTTAACCCATAGCTCATCTTTGGGCTGATAAGGATGAATCCAATTGCCCAAAGAAATGGGTGTCCTTTCTAAGGTTTCTTGGGCTATACGGTGGAAGACTTTTCCCAGAGCCTGGAAGTGTCAGTACATCTCCAGGCCAGCTGGTTGTTGGGGGTTTCCTTTGAGTTTTCCTATCACTGGGGGCATTTTCCCATATAAGATCTCAAGAAAAGAATTGTCTGAGGACTGCAAGATACATCCGGCTCGGACTAAGGCTAGCGGTGACATGTCAACCCAAGATAAATGAGTCTCCTGACAGTGTTTAGCTAATGTAGTCTTGAGGGTGCCATTCATGCGTTCAACTTTCCCTGAGCTCTGTGACCTGTAAGTGGTGTGACCCTTCCATTCGATACCCAGTGTCCTGGATAAAGTTTGCATTATCTCAGACGCAAAAGCTGGCCCATTGTCAGACCCTAAGGACCGAGGCAGCCCGTATCTCGTGATTATGTCTCTTAGTAGGGCCTTGGACACTTCTCATGTCTGTCCAGTGCGTGTGGGGTGGCTTCAGCCCATCCCTAGTAGGTGCAGACTGCCACAAGTAAACACTAACAGCCCCTATACCGCTTGACTTCAGTAAAGTCCACTTCTAGATCTTCAAAGGGCAGAGTCCCAACTGTCTGCATCTCTGGATTAGGTCTTGGTCCTTGGCTGGCGTTGTTTGTGTACAAGTCACACCTCTGGTACTGATCTGGGCACACAGGGTTGGGAGCTTAAAATCGAAACAGTAGCAGCTCGGTAAGCTCTCCAGCACAGTTTTTCCTAAATGAGTTGTCTCATGATGTTGTTTTACCAGCTGGACTGCATGACTGCTGGGGACAGTGAATCTTTGGTCTGGGAGCTTCCACCAGCCCTCCTTTTCTTTTATTCCTCCATCATTTAGAGCCCATTGGTCTTCTTACTTGGTGTATCTCGGGGACGGAGGCAATTCTGGTGCCAAGAGAACCTTAAAGGTTGCCTCAGGGTCGACTCTGGGGATTGGTTGGGTCGCCGCCTCCCTGACTGCCTGGTCAACTGACCAATTTCCTTTGCTGATTGGATCAGTTCCTCGCTGATGGCCTTTACAATGGATGACTGCTATTTGGAAAGGCTTCCAGACTGCGTCTAACAACTAAAGGATTTCTTTTTTGTTTTTAATCTCCTTTCCCCCTCCTGTCAATAGTCCCCTTTCGTTATAAATGGCTTCATGTACACGTAGAGTATCCAAGGCATGCCTGGTATCAGTATAGGTGTTGACTCATCTCCCTTTGGTGTGCCTTAGCGCCTGGGTGAATGCCCGTAGCTCAGCCTGTTGTGCTGACCACCCTTGTGGCAAGGCCTCGGCCTGCACTTTCTCGTCAACTGTTGTTACGGCAGAGCCTGCTTTGTGCTGCCCGTCTTGGATGAAACTGCTTTTGTCAGTGAGCAGTTCCAGCTCTGGGTTCTGGAGGGGGATGTCCATCAGGTCCAGCCTGCTCAAGCGAATTTCATCTATGACCTCCTTATAGTTATGATCGGGGGTTCCCACTTACACAGGTAAAACTGTGGCGGAGTTCAGCGTCCGCACAGTCTTGAGTTGTACCTGTTTGTTTTCCCAGAGCAGTCCTTTATAGCGAATCATCCTGGAGTTGGTCAGCCACTTATGGCCCTGGCTGTTCATCAGGGCAGTAACAACCTGGGGAACCTTTGCTTTTGTATTTTGTCCTAGAGTAAGCTTATCTGCTTCTCTGGCCAAAATCACAGTGGCAGCTAATGCCCGGAGGCATGGTGGCCATCCCACAGCCGCTGGATCCAGTCGCTTTTACAGGTATGTGGCCGGGCGCTGCCATGGCCTAACTGTTTGTGTGAGGAGCCCTGCTGCAGTGTGATTTTTCTCATGCACAAAGAGGTTAAAGTCCTGTGCCGCATTTGGCAGCCCTAATGCAGGAACAGTGGTCTAGAGTCTCTTTATCTCCTTGAAGGCCTTTTCCTGTTAAGGGTGCAACTCCAGGGGATCCTTACCACTCTGTTGTGGCTTTCAACAAAGGCTTGGCAATTTCAGAGAAACTCAGTATCCAGATCCAGCAGAATCCAGCCCCGAGGAACTCACAGACTTCTTTCGTGGTGTTCTGCCGAGGTAGTGAGCAGATGGCTTGCTTCCCCTCCTGTCCCAGTGCCCGATGCCCTTTTCAAATGACAAAGCCCAGGTACTTGACCTCCTGTGTACAGATCTGAGCCTTTTCCATGACACCTTGTACCCTGTGGTGGAGAGAAAAGCCAACAGGGCTTTGGTGCCTCTCCAGCAATCCCCTGGGTGGGACTGGCTAGCAACAGGACATACACATACTGGAGTAGTGTGCAGTTCAAAGTTTCTCTGCGAAAGGCAGCAAGGTCTTCAGCCAGGGCTTCACCAAACAGGGTAGGTGAGTTTTTGAAGCCTTGTGGCAGTCGGGTCCAAGTCAGCTGTGTCTTCCTCCCAGTGTGTGGGTCTTCCCTTTCAAAGGCAAAGAAGGGCTGGCTGGCAGGCTGGTGAGAGCCAGAGCCAGAAGAATGTATACTTGTGATCAAAGCAGGTGAACCAGCTTGCATGAGAGAGTAAGAGACTCAGGAGAATGTTGGGATTTGGGACCACGGGATGGTTGGTGATCACCACACTGTTGATGCCACAGAGGCCCTGGATGGGGCGGTAGTCATTCCCTCCTGACTTTTTGACTGGTCAGAGTGGGGTGTTCCAGGGACACTGACATTCCATTAGGATCTCGGCATCTCGTAGGCACTGGCTGTGGTCCCAAATTCCCAGGCATGCCTCCCGTAGGTACTGGATATTGTTTCTAACAGGAGTGGCTCCTAGCCTCGGGTCCACTACAATGGGGGCATGGTTTGTGGCCAAACCTGGGGGCTCCTTCTCTGCCCAGACATCAGAGAATTCTATTAGCAAGCTTGGGGGATTTATTTTTTCCCTCCATGAGTAGCAGAGACGCCATTCATCTTCCCTGGGCATAGTCATGGCCTTCATCAGAGCTGATTGGCTCCCCAGAGTGAGGCTCGTATGCTTTCCAGGAGCAAAGGTAATTTGTGCCCCCAGGTTTGTCAGTAAGTCTCTACCCAGCCAGGGAATGGGGCATTCAGGTAAGCAGAGAAATTCATGAGTCACCAGATGGCCCCCTAGCTGACACGAATGGGCCTTGCACAATGAGCAGGCTGCCATGTTCCTGTGGCCCCAACAGTAGTTGCTGTTCGGCCTGTGAGGGGAGCCAGAGGTGTGGTTTCCATGAAGTGTTCAGCTCCAGTATCTGCCACAAAAGTCATTGATTGGCTTCCTACTTTCACTGTGACCAGGGGCTCCCAAGGGCCCAGGATTAGTGAGCCCAGTCTTCTTTAGTCTGCTTTTGCTCCAGCCAGGCCAACAAGGTTTTTGACGGCCAGCTCAGGCTGGTGCCTTTCTTTTTGGGTTGACCGAACTTCTTTGACCCTTAGATGTCCCTCTGTGACGGTGGCACTCAATCCAGTGTCTAGTGTCCTTGCAATAGGTGCACTGGTCGTGGTGTAGAGGTGGTCTCTTCTTAGTTTCCCCTTTCCACAAGGGGACATTCTGTTTCACTTGATCTGAGCTCCTCAATGATGCTGCTAGCAGGGCTGCTCTCTGTTTCATTAATTTATCTGATTCTCATTGGGCTTCATGGTCTAGGTTCACGAAGACTTTATTTGCTACCTCCAGTAAATGTGAGGGATTCATCCCAGTGAAGCCTTCCGGCTTTTGGAGCTTTCGTTGGGTGTCTGCACAGGATTGAGCCACAAAGGAAGCATTAATCATTGGTTGATTCTCTATTGTCTCAGGGATGAACAGGTTGTATGTCCGGAATGCTTCACACAGTTTTTCATAGAAATTGGTGGGAATGTCATCTGCCTTTTTTGACTGTTGTTGTAATTTTGAACATATTGGTGGGCTTTTTGGCTCCTGCTTGAAATCCATGTAGAAAGGCATCACAGTAGCAACCCAGGGTTTCTTATCCTCCTCTGAAATTGAAATCCCAACCAGGCCTCATCTCTGGCATCACTTCTTGTGCCCATCCTTCTGCATCTAAGACCTCTGTGGACACTTGTCCTCGGAGCCATTTGGGGGCTTCTGTTGAGATGCATCACCTTTCTTCAGCGGTGAAGAGAGACGTAAGGGGCTGGTGACAGTCATCCCATGTAGGCTGATGGGTGTGGGAAATGGACCCTAGGAGGTCAATCATAGCTGGTGGTTTATCCGAGTACGCTGGGTTATGGTGTTTCCAGTTTAGGAGATCAGTAGGGCTGAAGGCTGGTGATAGAGAAGGGAGCGACCAGGATGGACTGAGCCTCGTCCACTTGTTGAGGACCTTGAGTTTCTTGCAGTGGCGTCTCATGGGCGGTGGCCAGCTGGTTAGACTGTTTGGCTGAGCGGAGCTGCTTCCCTACTGGCTCAGGGCTGGTGTCTTGCTCATGAGGTGCTGCGGGGGACGTGGAGGGAGGTGGACTGTCTGGCAATGGGTCTGGCGCTGACTGTGCCGGGGCATCTGGAGTCCGGGGAAGGTATGGCAGGGGCAGTCATGGGTCTTCCACTGGATCTCCCTGGAATATATATTTTTTCTCTTCTTTCTTTTTCTGAGTTCTGGTTGGGGAACAAATACCCTACTCTGTCCCTATCTGTTCATGCAAAATCTTGCCCATGGGGGCAGGATCTGTGCTATTAGAAGCCAGGTGTCTATGTATGGGGGCTTCCTTGGTGGCTCAGAAGGTAAAGCGTCTGCCTGCAATGCAGGAGACCTGGGTTTGATCCCTGGATCAGGAAGATCCCCTGGAGAAGGAAATGGCAACCCACTCCAGTACTCTTGCCTGGAAAATCCCATGGACAGAGAAGCCTGGAGTCCCAGTGACTACCTGGTTCACTGCTTGGACAGTGGGAAGGTCAGGATTGCCCTCTGGCAGCCATCCAACATCAAAGGATGGCCAACTGAGCTCATATAAGTTAAGTTTCCTGGGGGTCATCTTGACTAATCTCCTGCAAAGCCCTTCTTAAAGTTCTTTATCAGTCTAAAACTGTTGCTTCAGAGGAACTGCCACCCATGTTGACAAGCATAATCTACCTGGCAGGGTTTTGAGGAAAACCTCATCTCTTACCTGTCAGCTCAAGGAGTCAGTCAACAGAAGAATAACCAGTAACCAATAATTTCTCCCTCACTGTATATCCCGCCTTGAGTCAGTGGTGCAAAGACAAGCAAGGGTGGCTGGCCCGTCAAAAGAGAATACCATTCAGGTGACTGCTTGCCTGCGTCCCTGGGGGGAACTTAGGTGCCTCTTAGCATTGGCAGATCAGTATATACCCCTGATCCAGTTCTGTCTCGAAGTGAGGGACTGGGTCCCTCAGAGCAGATACCGCCTTGAACCACATGAGGTCACCACGGAACCACAAGTTAGGGCCTACTCGGACTCCATAGCCATGACGGCCGTGAAGCCACACAATCAAGCCGGAAGCGCAAGCGAATCAGGCTGCACACTCGTTCACATTCATGTCTCACCCTCTTGGCTGCTCTCTTGAGGGAGATTTAAGATGCCTCTGAACATTGGCAGGTTGGTATAAACTGCCGACCCAGACCAGCCTCGCAGGGAGAGATCAAATCCCCCACAGACTGGCCCTGCCTTTCAGCCTTATGAGGTCATCACAGAACTGCAGGTTTTGGATCCTCTCAGGCTCTGTAGTCCGAGGACTGTGTAGCTCACTTCCACTTCTTTCAATCAGCAATCATGTATACACAGTAATTCAAGAGGTCATCACAGTACCTCCCTTTTCCTGAGTCCCCAGGTTTCCCTATCTGATGCTCCCTTCCTGGGATCTCCAAGGAGGTGATCAGTCTCTTCTTCTACCCGTTAGGGTAGGGCCTGACGGGGCCTTACTTGATCCTGTGGCCGTTCCTGGTGAGTTGGTCCATTCCTCCAATGAGTCCGGTCAGGGCTAAGCTACCTGGAGAGTCAGAACGCTGGTCCAAAAGAGAATCCAGAATACCACCAGGTGGTGTGCCACCTCGTCCCTTTCGGGGCTCCTCCACTCCGACCCGGCTGAGCAACCAGTCTGGTGGCTCAGGTGGCATGGTTGCAATCTTGCTGGGGCCTCCAGAAATGTTGCAGAAACCAGTACTCGAGAAACCAAGCACCACACTCGGAGAGTTGGAGAAACTCAGGTTTTCCAGAGGAGTTAACACTCCAAGCTGTGAGCCCCAAGCACGGGGCTTACAGTTTGTATACACAGACAGTGATGATCAGTGCATTTGCAGGGGGCTGGGCTATTGCAGAGAGCAAGACAAGGCTGAGTGAAATATGATCCAGTTCCTAGTACTATGAGTCCCCACTTTCTGAGACTACATGACCTACATGATCCAGACGTTGCAAGGAGCACGCTGAGTTACAGAGGCAGAAGGAGCAGGACGTTATGTAAAATTTTAACTTTTCCTCTTCACCTAGGTCAGCACACCTCCCAGTCCCTGGTAACTACACGTCCACTTTATAGATGAGAACACAAAGGTCGCCTTTGATCACAAGACACATGCATGATGAAGCTGCCCCAAGGCTAGGACCATGGCCTGCCTGGGTCAAGCTTGCAGTTAAGGAAGATATACAGCCAGATTGCCCCAGAGAGAAAAGGGCAAAGTGGAGTAGCACTGATGTCCAACAATCCAATGCTGGGCTCAAATCTCAGCCCAGATCTGTGAGCTCAGGCTATTGACTTGCCCTCTCTGAGCTCTAATGTCCTCCTTGGAAAATGAGAACCCTATATCCAAACACACATAGGTTGTTGGGCTCTGTGCTGCCGCAAAGGAAGTTGTTCATAACTCTGCATCTTACTTGTCCCCACTGTACAGATGGGAAAACTGAGACCGAAGATCTCCTACAACTTGTCTCTTCACTAGTCAGAAATGGGCCACACTGCTCATGACATTCATAGTCACTAAAAAGAATTGTCGGCAGGACTAGTCATTGCGCGGGGGTGAAGGGGATTGACTTTAGCACCCATCAGAGGGGGTGGCCGTGTGGCTTCACCTCACGGGGACTCAAGTTTCCCTTCTGTGAAGAGGAGGTCATCCAGCCCTACGTGGTGCAGGCAAGTAATAGGCCATGTGTGGGGCTTTTCTGCAGCAGGGTATCAGCACTTATTGAAAGGTTGTTGCTGAACCATGAAAAACACCAGATTCTTGGCCTCTGGAGGAGAATTCAATCCAGGGCCAGAGACGAGCCTTGATCACTCAGAGCTTTTGTGTAATAAAGTTTTATTAAAGTATAAAAGAGATAGAGAAAGCTTCTGACATAGACATCAGAAGGGGGCAGAAAGAGTATCCCCCTGCCAGTCTTTAGCTGGGTGTTATATAGCTACTAGAAATCTGCTAATTAGAGAAAGGAAATGTCTCAAAACTCAGAGAATGGCACCAGGCCCCTCACCCACAAGATTCATTGAGATAACATTAGCACCAGGGGAGTCATCCCGGGCCATGAAATGATTGACGTGACTCTTGAAGAAGGGCAGACTGTCATACACAGACACAGTTTCGGTAACATAGATTAGGAGAACAGTGTATGAGTACAACATACTGGCTTGTCAAGTGGGTTCTGAGTCTTTAGGGGGAACCGACTTGAAGACAGAGTCTGGGGAAAATACACTGTACATTAGCACAGCTTAAGACCAACACTTCCATAAGGAAAATGCGTTGGTGAGCTCAAGGTTTGAGAAAAGTTAGGTTCAGGTGGAACCAGGTGTCATTATGGCAACACAGAGTTTTAAGAGAAACCTCTTTTTAAATTTGTATAGAAAAGGGGGGAAAAAAAATAACACTAGTTTGTTTCCTCCTGCCCCTTAAGAGAGAGAGAAAAATGTTTGACACTCTTCCATTCGGAGACCCCTGGCCTTCCTGCTTGTTACCCTCTCATTATGGGATGGCTGGGTCATGGAGGGAAGCTGGGGAGGGTCCTTTTCGGAAGTCAGTTTTCTGTCCAGAGTCAGGGACACAGTTATGCGTTTTCCCAAGGTCAAAAATACTTGGGAAAGTTCATCGACCTCTCTGACCTCAGTTTCCTCTTCTGTAAAGTGGGAGGAACCCCCAATTCTCCAGCAGCACCTGCTGAGAGGGAAGTGGTGTCAGGGCCCTGTGGGTGTCAGGACAGCAGGTGCTGAGCAGAGGCTGGCCTGACCCCACTCCTGTCCTGCTCCTGCGGGGGCCCAGGTCCAGCACCACGACGCCATCACCGGGACTCACGCCGGCAAGGTTGGTGACATGTTTGTGGAGCACCTGAGCACCGGGATGCAAGCGGTGCACAAGCTGATGGCCTCCATCACCCAGGACAGGTCTCCAGCAAACTCAGGTAAGCGAGGCCCCTGGGGGCACAGTGGGCCATGGCAGGTGTCTGCCCGGTTGTACTGCCCAGCTCTGCCCTCTGCTCTGTGTCTGTGTGCAGTCCCATCCCACTTTCAGAGTCTGGAAGGGCCCTGGAGACCAGGGGTGCAGCACACAGGAACTCTGCCCATGCAGACTGGTGTTGGGAGGGGAAGACTTTCTCAGTAAGGGACTTAGAACTGGGTTCTTCCGGTTCCTGGTGGGGCTGGCTATTCCAATGAGCTCAGAAGGGTGACTGACTCCCCAGGCAAGGTGCAGGTGGAGACCCCAG
Source organism: Bison bison bison (assembly GCF_000754665.1). NCBI lineage: Eukaryota > Metazoa > Chordata > Mammalia > Artiodactyla > Bovidae > Bison > Bison bison. Next base: position 1,406,334 of record NW_011494914.1, on the reverse strand, counting down.
AAAGGCATCCAGCCATGGGAGCTTCCCGGGCAGAGGCCAGGGATTGGACAGTGTGTGCAGTGTTCAGGGATCCGGGAGTCATCGGACACGACCTTATCCTGGGGCACATCTGGTGGAGGATGGAGTGGAAAGAGAATCCAGGTTCACACCAAAGAGACCTCCAGTGCTGACCTTGGTGACTGGCCTTGACCCTTCAAGCTCCAGAGGATTTTCTGTACATTTCCAAGCTTTTAAGCTTTGGAACCCTGCCTTAGAACATGGGCCACCTTGGGCAGCTGACCCTTCTTTCTGCAGCTCAGTGTCCGCACCAGTAAAGTGGGCTGACAGGAAGAGATGAGTGAGGAGCTCATGGACCCTCATCTCTGGGTGGATGCTCTCCCACCCCTCCTGGGAACCAAGACCCAGCTTGAACAGATTAGGAGGGAGTTGGACGTCAGACCCCACGTGTCTGCTTGTTCCTCCCCCTGGACTCTGCAGAACTCGTCTCACCTGCCTCAGTTTCTCTTGTTCCAAGGGGCACCGGGGTGAGGGGTGGGTCAGGTACAGCAGTAGAGCCTGTTCTTTGTGTGCAGGCCCGGAGCCTGGGGGCCACTTTGCAGTGGTCTACAACCCGCTGGCCTGGACAGTCACCACCATCATCACCCTGACTCTGGATTTCCCTAATGTCAGCATCACAGACGAGTCAGGCCGCCCTGTCCCTGCACAGGTAAGGGTGACATCCCATCTATGGTGCATGCCCTGTTGCTGCCCCTGCTTTGGGCTGGGGCCCCAGAAGTAGGCATCTAAAAGGAACATGTGACACACTGCCCTCACCGTGAGGACAGTGTCCTATGGGTGAGTCACCATCAGGGTCAGTGGATCCACCCAGGGGACTGACCCTAGGCTTTGGGCATCTGAGTTGACCAGAAGTCTGCTCTACTCTTCCTGCCCTGGAAGGTCTCATGGTATCTTCAGCTCCATGGGAGGCATCCACCCACAGTCCAGCCCCTCATTGGGAATATATATATATACACATATGTGTACATTTCTACTTCTCATGGGGAAGCCAGAAATAGTCCTAATTGTGCATTTATGGAGGTGCTGTCGTAGGGGCAGGCCCCAGCTATGACATCCACATCCTGTGTGGTCCCTCCTCATCTCCTTCCCAGACCTGGGGCTAGACTTGGTTCTAGAGGTGACCCTACTATTACCAAGCCAGCCCTTTCTTGAAGAGGTGAGAGAGGGAATTTCATCAGTCCATCATTCCAGAAACACTGCCAAATGTCTGTTCTGAGCCTGGCCCCCAGATGAGTGCTCATCCCTGGACTGTGGAACCATCCTGGGATTCAAGAAACAGACACAGAAACGGACAGTTAAGGCATGGGGTGATGACCTGGCAGGCAGGGCAGTGATGCTTAGCTGAGACAGAGGAGGAAGATTCCTCTATGTCAGGGTCGGGAGACATGAGGGTGTTGGGATGAGTAGATCCAATATATAACATCCCCCTCCAACCCAAAGGCACCACCCACTAAGTCTAAATGCTCTTAAATACTCAGATCAGATCAGTCGCTCAGTCGTGTCCTATTCTTTGCGGCCCCATGAATCGCAGCACGCCAGGCCTCCCTGTCCATCACCACCTCCCGGAGTTCACTCAGACTCACGTCCATCGAGTCAGTGATGCCATCCACTCATCTGATCCTCTGTCGTCCCGTTCTCCTCCTGCCCCCAATCCCTCCCAGTATCAGAGTGTTTTCCAATGAGTCAACTCTTTGCATGAGGTGGCCAAAGTACTGGAGTTTCAGCTTTAGCATCATTCCTTCCAAAGAAATCCCAGGGCTGATCTCCTTCAGAATGGACTGGTTGGATCTCTTTGCAGTCCAAGGGACTCTCAAGAGTCTTCTCCAACACCACAGTTCAAAAGCATCAATTCTTTGGCGCTCAGCCTTCTTCACAGTCCAACTCTCACATCCATACATGACCACTGGAAAAACCATAGCCTTGACTAGACGAACCTTTGTTGGCAAAGTAAT
>NW_011494914.1:1401015-1404225 GCF_000754665.1 Bison bison bison | reverse complement strand
ATAGCCTTGACTAGACGAACCTTTGTTGGCAAAGTAATGTCTCTGCTTTTGAATATGCTATCTAGGTTGGTCATAACTTTCCCTCCAAGGAGTAAGCATCTTTTAATTTCATGGCTGCAGTCACCATCTGTAGTGATTTTGGAGCCCAGAAAAATAAAGTCTGACACTGTTTCCACTGTTTCCCCATCTATTTCCCAGGAAGTGGTGGGACCAGATGCCATGATCTTCGTTTTCTGAATGTTGAGCTTTAAGCCAACTTTTTCACTCTCCACTTTCACTTTCATCAAGAAGCTTTTGAGTTCCTCTTCACTTTCTGCCATAAGGGTGGTGTCATCTGCGTATCTGAGGTTATTGATATTTCTCCCGGCAATCTTGATTCCAGTTTGTGTTTCTTCCAGTCCAGCGTTTCTCATGATGTACTCTGCATATAAGTTAAATAAACAGGGTGACAAGATACAGCCTTGACGAACTCCTTTTCCTATTTGGAACCAGTCTGTTGTTCCATGTCCAATTCTAACTGTTGCTTCCTGACCTTCATACAAATTTCTCAAGGGGCAGATCAAGTGGTCTGGTATTCCCATGTCTTTCAGAATTTCCACAGTTGATTGTGATCCACACAGTCAAAGGCTTTGGCATAGTCAATAAAGCAGAAATAGATGTTTTTCTGGAACTCTTTTGCTTTTTCCATGATCCAGCGGGTGTTGGCAATTTGGTCTTTGGTTCCTCTGCCTTTTCTAAAACCTGCTTGAACATCAGGAAGTTCACGGTTGACATATTGCTGAAGCCTGGCTTGGAGAATTTTGAGCATTACTTTACTAGTGTGTGAGATGAATGCAGTTGTGCGGTAGTTTGAGCCTTCTTTGGCATTGCCTTTCTTTGGGATTGGAATGAAAACTGACCTTTCCCAGTCCTGTGGCCACTGCTGAGTTTTCCAAATTTGCTGGCATATTGAGTGCAGCACTTTGACAGCATCATCTTTTAGGATTTGGAATAGCTCAACTGGAATTCCATCCCCTCCACTAGCTTTGTTCGTAGTGATGCTTTCTAAGGCCCACTTGACTTCACATTCCAGGATGTCTGACTCTAGGTCAGTGATCACACCGTCGTGATTATCTGGGTCATGGAGATCTTTTTTGTACAGTTCTTCTGTGTATTCTTGCCATCTCTTCTTAATATCTTCTGCTTCTGTTAGGTCCATACCATTTCTGTCCTTTATCGAGCCCATCTTTGCATGAAATATTCCCTTGGTATCTCTGATTTTCTTGAAGAGATCCCTAGTCTTTCCCATTCTGTTGTTTTCCTCTATTTCTTTGCATTGGTCGTTGAAGAAGGCTTTCTTATCTCTTCTTGCTATTCTTTGGAACTCTGCATTCAGATGTTTATATCTTTCTTTTTCTCCTTTGCTTTTCGCTTCTCTTCTTTTCACAGCTATTTGTAAGGCCTCCCCCACAGCCTACTGAACACCTAATATGTGCCAGGTGTTACTCTAGGCACTGGAGAAACTTTAATAATCATGTAGACAATAATCCCTGCTCTCATGGGGCTTCTATTCTAGTGGGGGATGCAGGAAAGAAGAAAATAAGAAAGTGTAGGAGTGACAGATGACAATTGTGGTGGAGGAAATCCTTCAGGACAAGTGTGGGATGTGAGGTGGCAACAGGTGTCTTCTTTAGCTCAGAGAAAGGCCGTGCTGGAGACTGTGAAGTGAAACATGAGTTTCTTCATAGATCCCCCAAACCCTCCACACAGGACTCAGAAATGACACATGTTCCCTAGAAAGTGAAGGACCTCCTGCATAGACCTCGTGTCCTCATCCAACTCCCGTGCCTGAATCAGATGACATGAAGATGGAGAAAGTCCTGTAGGATAATCTGGAAACCTCCCTCCTTGGGAAAACTGGAGGATTAAGAGACAAGGGAGCCCCCTTCAAAGAGGTCAAGGGAATGGCATGAACAACGGCTCAGAGGCAGGAACAGGAGGGAATGTGTGAAGAGGGCAGGTGGTTTGCAGCCCCGATGGAGAAAGAGGAAGGAGGGAGAAGAGTTTGGACCCGGTTGAGCAGGGAGGATGCAGGAGGGGAGCCCAGCTCAGCCCAGTTTTGAATGACCCAACTGTCTCTGTGCAGAGCAAGCACCCCATCCACCAGGTGTGTAAGCCCAGGATTTCCAAGGGGACTGAGGCATCTTCCATCCCTGACATCCATCATTCATCTTTTCCCTCAGGCCTTTCAGGTCCAGAGTTCAAAGGAGATGCCCTCTGCCTATGACCTGCGCATGCTGACCACAATCCCAGGACTCAGTTACCGGCACTACAGCATCCGGCCCAGCAGGAGTTCCCAGAAGGCCACTGGGGAGACTGCACCCTTTGTGGCCAGCACCCAGCATTTTGGACCCAGACTCAGGAGACGTGGCAGACAAGTGGGCTGCCACCTGGTGCTTGTGGAGAATGACTGCTACACCGTGTTCCTGGACACAGACACCAACCTGATGCACAGCATCTGGGAGAGGTAAGGTGCAGCCATTGTGCCTCTGAGGCCAGGAGCACCCTGGACCTGGGCAGGTGATGCCCCACCTGGGTCTCCATTTCCTCAGCTGCAGGGCGAGGGTGTGATGGTGATGAAGCTCCCTGCAGTGAAACCAGTCTAGTTGTGGGAATCTAAGCCAGGTCCATACAGCCTTTCTTGAACTTGTTCATTCCAAAAATTTTAATCCTCATAAAATGGGGTATATCCTAACACACCCCGGGAAAACATACTAATCATGAGATCAACTTTTTAAAACTGAGAGCCATATGAAATCCATCTATTCACCCACAGTCCCATCCACTATGCACTCACACAACCACTTATCTATGCATCTAACCTTCCTGGTTTCCATCCATCATCCATCCATCCATGCATCATCCATCCATCCATCCACCCATCCACTGAACTATTCACTCACCACCAGCTATTCGTTGGCAGCAGAGAGGGCAGCTGAGCCCCAGGAAAGGCCCCCAGAGCCCTGTCCATGGTGAGGTCACACGATAGGCAGTTTCGACACCTCTTCAGCTCTTTGTCCAACGCACCCACTTCTGTTTCTTGATGTGATCTCCTAACAGGAACAGAAGTTTGCCAGGGAGAGGGTCAAGGAACCTGGGGTGGGGGTCCAGGCACCGGGCAGAAAGTGAGGTAAGGAAAGAGAAGGAGGAGGCAGCCAGAGAAAGGGAGGA
>NW_011494914.1:1384229-1400915 GCF_000754665.1 Bison bison bison | reverse complement strand
AGTCTGAGGTGAGTGTCACCTGCAGCTCAGCCCTGTCATCTGTCAGCAGTCTGCAAGCACAGACCTGGACCCCCTCAATAGGGCTCCCTCCTCCAGTTCAACCCACAGGTCCTTCTTGAGAGGGCATGAGGCACGTAGTCAGGGCTGACTGCAGAGACTCTGGTGGAACAGAAGAAATGGGCTGTCACCCCAGTAGGTTGTGAGTGACTGCCCCCCCTCCTCCAAGGGGTCATGCTTTGAAAGGTGGAGTCTGCAGGCCAGCTTGAGCTCTGTCATCACTCAGGCCCCATGCCCCTTCTGGAACACCCCTGAACAGCCAGGTCCGTCTCGCCACCCCATTCTTCCCTCCCTCAGGTACCCCATCCCTAAGCCAGGACCCCACATGGTGCTCCCCAGGGGAAGAGCACGCGTCCTGCTGTCCACCTTCCTCACCCTGTGTGTCTTCAGGTGCTTTTGTCTCAGGGAGGACAGCATGTTCCTTATGGTGCCACTTCACGTCCCAGTAGGGAAACCACCAGTGCCTGCTGCAGAGTCAGAGAGGGGAGGCTGTGGGGACTGAGAAAGGGTGGTGCAGAGTGGGCGTGGCAGGGATGAGGCCCCTGGAGCCAGGTGTGAGGCCTTGAAGGGCAGGAAGGAGTCTGTGGGTCAGAGGAGGGGGCAGTGGTTCCTGGGAAGGACCCGAACATGCAAAGGCCTAAGGCAGGGAGCCAGCATGTGCACAGACCACCCCAGGGCAGTTTTGCTGGAGGAGGGCCTTTGTTCTTTTATATACATCAAGGGTGTTGCTGAAAGGCATATACCGTCTGGGTCATCACTTTACACTGTACACGTCTGTGCTGTTCCCTGTGATCACAGCGTCGTACAGGCATCTCCACACTCAGGTTAGGACAGTTACATCACCCCCGAGAGAATCCTCACATGTCCTCTTTTCACCTCCCTCAGGGACCTGGCTTCCCTGCTGGCTCAGGTGGTAAAGAATCCAGCTGCAATGCAAGAGACCTGGGTTCAGTCCCTGGATTGGGAAGATCCCCTGAAGAAGGACATGGCAACCCACGCCAGTAGTCTTGCCTGGAGAATCCCATGGACAAAGGAGCCTGGCAGGCTAGAGTCCATGGGGTTGCAAAGAGTCAGACACCACTGAGCGACTAAGCACACACACAGGGCTACCTGGCTAGTGGAATCTCCTGGACTTGCTTAATTTAGACATTTCAGTCAATGGAATCACACCCTACGGGGCCCTTTGGAGCCTGGTATCCTTCACACGGTGGTTGTTGTTCTGTCGCTACAGCGTGTCTGACTTTGTGACCCTATCAATTGCAGTGCCCCAGGCTCCTCTGTCCTCGACTCCCTCCGGGAGTTCACTCACATTCATGTCCATTGTGTCAGTGATGCCATCCAACCATCTCATCCTCTGTTACCCCCTTCTCCTCCTGCCCTCAGTCTTTCTCAGCATCAGAGTCTTTTCCAATGAGTCTGCTCTTCTCATCAGATGGCTAACGTATTGAAGCTTCAACTTTAGCATCAGTCCTTCCAATGCATATTCAGGGTTGATTTCCCTTAGGATTGACTGGTTTGATCTCCTTGCAGTCCAAGGGACTCTCAAGAGTCTTCCCAAGCACCACAATTTGAAAGCATCAGATCTATGGCTTTATGGTCCACTTCTCCCATCTTTGCATGACTACTGAAAAAACCATAGCTTTGACTATACAGACCTTTGTCTGCAAAGTGATATCTCTGCTTTTTTAGTGTGCTGTCTAGGTTTGTCATAGCTTTCCTTCCAAGGAACAAGTGTATTTAAATTTCTTGGCTGCAGTCACCATCTGCAGTGATTTTGGAGGTAGAAATTAAGTCTGTCTCTGTTTCCATTTTTCTCTCTTATATTTGCCATGATGTGATGAGAATAGATGCCATAACCTTAGTTTTTTGAATGTTCAGACTTAAGCCATCTTTTTCACTCTCATCTTTCACCCTTATCAAAAGGATCTTTAGTTCATCTTCATTCTCCACCATTAGAGTGGTATCATCTGCATGTAGGGCTTCCCTGATAGGTCAGTTTGTAAAGAATCCACCTGCAATGTAGGAGACCCAAGTTCAATTCCTAGGTCGGGAAGATACCCTGGCGAAGGAATAGGCTACCCACTCCAGTATTCTTGGGCTTCCCTTGTGGCTCAGCAGGTAAAGAATCCACCTGAAATGCAGGAGACCTGGGTTTAATCTCTGGTATTGGAAGATCCCCCGGAGAAGGGAAAAACTACCCACTCCAGGATTCTGGCCTGGAGAATCCCATGGACTGTAAAGTACATGAGGTTGCCAAGAGTCGGACACAACTGAGGGCTTTCCACTTTCACTTTCATCTGCACATCTCAGATTGTTGTTCTGCTGACAATCTTGATTCCAGCTTGCGGTTCATCCAGCCTGACATTTTGCATGATGACTCTTCCACTCAGCATCATATTTCCAAGTTTCATTCACATTGCAGTGGGAGTGAGACCCAGTTCCTCTTGGGGGCTGATTTATATTCCACTGACAGATATTCCTGGGTTCATTTATCCAGTTCTCACCTCATGGACATGTGGGTGGTTTTCATTCTGGGGCTTTTGTGAATAAGTCCACTGTGAACATGCATGTACAAGATTTTGTGTTGACAAAAGCTTTCCTTTCTCTTGGGTCATTTCCTAGGAGTGGAATTGTTTGGTCACAGGAAACTCTATGTTTACCACTTTGAGAAGTTGTTGGACTGTGTCCCACCCAGCTGCACCATTTTTCAATCTTATCCAAAACTATGAGGGTCTGATTTCCCCATACCCCGCCTGCATTTGTATTAACTGCCTGGTCCATACAGCTACCCTAGTGAACGTGACGTGCTATCTCACTGTGGCTTTGATTTCCAACCCTATGGACTGTAGATGTTGAGCATCTATTCATGGGCCTCTTGGCCATTTGTGCATCTTCTCTGGTGAAATGTCTTTTTAGATCCTTTGCCCATCTCAAAATTGGGCTGTTCTTTATTGTGCAGTTGTAAGAGTTCTTTCAACTTAGGAAGAATTACTACAAACAAACCTTGTGAAGGTGATGGAATTCCAGCTGATCGATTTAAAATCCTAAAAGATGATGTGTGATAGTGCTGCACTCAGTATGTTAGCAAATTTGAAAAACTCAGCAGTGGCCATAGGACTGTAAAAGATCAGCTTTCATTCCAGTCCCAAAGAGGGGCAATGCCAGAAAATGTTCCAACTAATGTACAGTTGCTCTCATTTCACATGCTGGCAAGGATGTGTTCAAAATCCTTTAAGCTAGGCTTCAGTGGTATGTGAACTGAGAACTTCCAGGAACTAGAGGTCAAATTCCCAACATATGTCGGATCAGGGAAAAAGCAAGGGAATTCCAGAAAAATATCTATTTCTGCTTCATTAATTATACTAAAGCCTTGGATTTGGATCAAAAGAAACTGGAAAATTCTTAAAGAAATGGGAACCGCAGACCACCTTACCTATCTCATGAGAAAACTGTATACAACTCAAGAAGCAAGAGTTAGAACTGGACGTGGAATAACCAACTGGTTCAAAATTGGGGAAGGAGTTCCTCATGGCTGTATAGTGTCACTTTGACTATTTAACTTATATGCACAGTGCATCCTGTGAAATGCCAGGCTGAATGAATCACAAGGGGGAATCTAGATTGCCAGGAGAAATATCAACAATCTCAGATATGCAGATGATACCACTCTAAAGGCAGAAAGTGAAGGAGGAACCTAAGAGCCTCTTGATGAAGGTGAAAAAGGAGGGTGAAAAAGGAGAGTGAAAAAGTTGGCTTAAAACTCAACATTCAAAACACTAAGATTATGGCATCGGGTCCCATCATGTCTTGGCAAATAGAAACAGGAAAAATGGAGAAAGTGACAGATTTTATTCTCTTGGGCTCCACAAATTACTGCAGCAGATCGTGACGTAACGTGAAATTCAAGATCCTTGTTCCATGGCAAAAAAAAGCTATGTGAAATCTGCACAGTATATTAAAAAATGGAGATACCACTTTACCAACAAATATCCATATACTTAAAGCTTTGGTCTTCGCAGTAGTCATGTGAGGGTTTGAGAGTTGAACCATAAAGAAAACTGAGTGCCAAAAAATTGATGTTTTTGAAGTGTGGTACTGCAGAAGACTCTTGAGGGTTCACTGGACTGCAAGGAGATCAAACTAGTCAATCCGAAAGGAAATTAACCATTGATATTCATTGGAAAGACTGATGCTTAAGCTGAAGCTCAAATACTTTGATCATGTGATGGGAAGAGCCCATTAATTGGAAAAGATCTTGATGCTGGGAAAGATGGAAGGCAAAAGGAGAAGGGGGCAGCAGAGGATGAGATGGTTAGATAGCATCACCAACTCAATGGACATGAATTTGAGCAAACTCCAGGAGATAGTGAAGGACAGGGAAACGTGTGCTTTAGTGCGTGGGGTCAGAAGATTCGGACATGACTTCGCAACTGAACAACAGCAACAACCAGGAAAGGGAAAGGATCTGATGTCATGTGAGCTCTGGTGGGTCCATACTGCTCTTATCCAAACCAAGTGCATGAGCTTCACTAAGTGAGCTCACACATGTCACTGGTGCACTTAGGAGGTTGTTTGTGTTCCCCCCTTGGCCCAGGCTGGCATCTCCAGAGGCTCTGTCAGCCTGGGTCCCAGAATGAGGATGAGATGGCCATGATGATGACACTCTTTTCTCTTTCCTTTCTGTGCAGGCGGAGTAACCGAACAGTACGGGTGACCCAGAGTTTCATGGAGTATCATGTGAAGAGTGATTCCAATCATGACCCCATTTCAGATAATTATGTGTTCACACCCAGTGGTAGAGCAGAGCCAGCGTGGGAGGTTGTGAGGATGGAGATTGTGGAGGGGCCGCTGGTGACTGAGATCCGGCAGTACTTCTACAGGTGAAGGTGGCCCCCTGGTTGTGCTCAGCACATGGAGGTGCTCACAGGCAGGTGAATGGGGAAATGAGGGCCCGTCATGCTTCAGACACCCAGCTCCTGGACCTGGGCTTGGCACATGGTCCTTCCTCCATGGAAGTTCGATGAAGTCATGAGCTGCTCCAGTCTGCAGTCCTGCTCTGCTTGCCTGTGCTGTGTCACCTTGGTGGTACCTAAGTCTAGAGGCGGGACAGGAGCCCACAGTGACAGTGACCTAGACATGAGAGCAGTTCTTGTGTTTTCATTAGCAGGACAGACAGAGCCACCCAGGTATGACTTGGTAACCAGAACCTTCAGAGAACTGGGTTGCTCCTGTTCTATTGCCTGAGCAGGCTCCCTGTACCCCTGGCGGCAGGAAGGATGGAGGAAGGGAAATGGAAGGAGAGGAAGGAAGAAAGAAGAAGGGCAGGGCACCCAGAATGCTCCCAAGTCTTGACCTACCTCTCCTGCTTCTCCTCCAGGGAGGTGAACGACAATGAGCCCACATTCGCCATCTACTCCTGGCTGGCCCGCGGGCCCCAGAGCTCTGACGGGGAGCTGCTCTGCCATCACATAGAGCAGGAGTACCGGGTGGGCCCCTTGGAGCTGAACCGTGAGGCCATCCTGAGGACAAGCACTGATCTGCACACGGGGCAGGTCCTCCACTCGGACAACAATGGCTACCAGATGCAGCGCAGGCCCTACCGGCAGAACATGTGGAACACCATCGCTCGGGTACACCCTGAGCTGTCCCGGGGTGTGGCAGCCACAGATCCAGTCCTGGTGACCTTTCTCCAGAAGGCAGGAGAGCCCCTTTAGGTCTAGAGCATCTCCCAGAGCCCAACTGCCCTTTGTCCGCCCCTAGGGGCTGTGGCCCAGGCATGTTCAGACCTGGTCTCAGAGTCTGGGGCTGCCGTGTGTGAGGTGTGTCCTTGAGGTTTCCTATGTCCACCGCGGGTCTTACTCGGTCAATGGGTGACCCACTGGGGGCTGCTTGAGGATTAAGCATGTGGTACCTGGCTAGGCCTGAATGGGGTGTGACCCTCCTCTGCTGCTCTGAGCTGAGCCACAGCCTGGCTGCCAGGGAGGGCTGAGCAGGGGCTGAACTCCAAAATCAGTCAGCTCCCAGGGCTTCGCCCTCCAAAAGCGTGACCTTGGCTGAGTCCCTGGGTGTCCCTGGCCCTCGGTACTCTCCTGGGAAGAGAAGTGCACTGAGCCCTGGGATGATCCAGGGGCAGTGCCATGCTGACCACCTCCTGAGCCTCCATCCCTGTTAGTTTTCGCTCCTTCCACTGGAGCCCTGAGAATGGGTGTGGTTCCTCCCTGCTCTGTCTTCCTTGAACCTCTGTCCCTTCATCTCTGCAGCTGTTCCTCACCCATTGTGACCTGGGCTCCAGAGAGTCTGGGGAAATCAGCCCAGGACATCTTGCTCCAGTAGAACAAACAAACAGAACAAAAAGTTGTATGAGCACTTTCCAGCCCAGACACCAGGCCCTTTCTATTTGGAACCCCTGGCTGGGGGCCATCCCTGGCTGGACTGGCACAGATGCCTTATTGTCTCCCTCCACCAGGGGGACCTTTTGGGCACATTTCATATATGGGGAAACCAAGGCTTAGCTGGGCTGAGTCCCCCAGGGCATAAGGTCAGGAAGCAGTGGAGCTGGATTGAATCCCAGTGTGTTCATCTCACAAGTCAGAGCCCCTCCCATCACTACTGTGCCAACCTGGGCTGCTGCTGTGCCCATGCAGGAGGCCGCCTGGGGCCAGACGGAGACCCCAGACCTGCTGGCTGACCTGGCCCTCTGCTCTTACCACCAGCCTGCCAATGTTTCTGTCCACAGAATTACTACCCCATGGTGCAAATGGCTTCCATCGAGGACTTACCAAGCAGGCTGGTGCTGCTGTCTGAGCAGGCACACGGCATCTCCAGCCAAGGGAACGGGCAGGTGGAGGTAGGAGGAGGCCCCTTTGGTCACTCTCCAGGACCCCAGGGCCCAGGCAGGCCTGGTCAGACAGTTGTCCCCTGCAGGTCATGCTCCACCGGCGGCTGTGGAACAATGACCAGTGGGCCCTCGACAATAACGTCACACTGAATGACTCCTCGGTCGTCCACCCAGTGTTCTGGCTCCTGCTGGGACCCAGGACACTCACCAGTGGCCTGTGCCAGAGGAGTGGGCTGGCGCTGCAGCACCGGCCCGTCGTGATGCTCAGAGAGATGAACGGTGAGGTGGGGGGTCCCACAGTGCACCTGTCATCACTGCCCCGGGTGAGCCGACCTGTCTAGCACTGGCGCTGAGCTGGTGCCTGCAGGGACCTGAGCTACTATGGGGCAGGAAATGACCAGGGACCTCAGATCTAAGCCCCTCCTTGTAAACGTGGGCATCCTGAGGTTAAAGAGGTTTCAATGACTTGCTCAAGGTCATACGGCTAGTATGAGGAAATGAAACTCCTCTTTCAAGAGCAGAGATCCCAGAGAAAGTTTCTGACTGGTCCTGATCAAATCATGTGACCCGAGACTGACCAATCCCCATGGCCTGGGAACTGTGAGGGGATGGTAGCTCCAGCTGGAGCCCAGAGTTGAGCAGAACATCTCCTGGAAGAGGAGAGCTCGGTCCCTCTGGGCAGAGGCAGCGATAGATGACAGCACAGAAGCTGGCTTCCCAGAATTGTTCACAGAGCAGGTCTCTGTGTAAACTCGCTGCATTTTATGGAAGAAATGGCATCTTCTCTCTGGTCTCAGTCTCCCCATCTGCAGTTTTGAAAGGGCTGGACTAGAGATTCAAGGCATTTTGGGGCATTTGCACCAGCAGGTGCTTCAGGCTGCCTGTGGTGTGGTTGAAGGAAAGAGATCAGATTAAATGGGGGCCTTAGTGTGCAGAGCTAAGAATGCAGAGAGAAGAATTTGGCCCAAAGCCTTTCCTTGTTGTCCATCTGCCTTGCAGAAACTGCCCACAGAGGCAGTTGGAATGGTTCTTGGAAGCAAGAGGCTGTGACACTCCCCTCAAGTGTCCACCTGCAGATCCTCAGCATCCCCGGCTGGAAGTACAGCTCGAACCACACAAAGCACCTGCGGACTCTCCAGAAAGGTGAGGCAGGTGTTCAGGTGTCCAGACTCACTCCTGCCTCCACATGTCAGCCGTGTCCCCAGCCCTTCACCGTACAAAGGACTCTCCTCAGAGTCGTCCAGGCTCTGTGAGGTCACCTGATTCCCTTATCTGGCCAAAGACGGATCTGAAGCCTCAGGGAGGCGGGTCACTCAGCAAGCAGAAACAAGGTGCGTCTGGATGACGTCAGGTGCTGTGACTGTGTACAGAGGAAGCCCCCAGCAGGGGGTCAGGGAGGGCTTCCTGGAGGAGGAAACAACTGCCAGGAACCCATTATTCATATTGGGGTTGCTGCAGCTTATCTGCTCCCTTAACTCCATGCTTTTCAAAGGATGGACTGGCTGTGCCTCAGCCACTCCCCTGCTCCATGAGACCCACCAAAGGCTGGCACGCTCCAAGTGTCTGTGAAATGAGGAGAAGGTGGAAAAAGGCAGAGGTCATCTTTGTACCTGATAGAGGGGCATTGCCAACTGTGGCTCAAGTCTGTAGACATGAGAATTCTAACACTGACACACAGCATCTCCACTTGTCACAGAAGGTGAGATGGGGGAGCCTCACCTGGGGTGACAGAGCCTCTGCTACTGTTATGTGTGTCAGGCTAAGTGCACTGAAAACGCATCTTCCGGGGGCAGCTTGTGCCAAAGAGGAGGCCAAGGGGGCTGGGCTGGGCAAGTCCACCCTCCTAGAGAGACGTCGGTAGAGACTGCATCAGGGGAGCCACAGGGGATGGCGTGAGGCCTGCTGCCTCTCATGATGCTTGAATCCTCGAGGAATCTCCACCAGCATGATCATTGCCATCATTATCATTGTCTTCACCATTATTGTCATCACCATCACAGTCATAATCACCATCACCACCATCACCATCACCACCATCACCACAATCGCCATCACCACAATCACCATCACCACCATCACCATCATCACACCATCAGGACCATCACCATTACCACCACCACCACAATCACCACTGCCGCCATCATCACCATCAGCATCACCATCACCATCATCACCACACCATCATCACCGTCATCACCACCATCACCACAATCACCATCAGCATCACCATCACCATCAGGACCATCACCACCATCACCACAATCGCCATCACCACCATCACCATCATCATCACCATCACCACCATCACCATCATCATCACCATCACCACCATCACCATCACCACCATCGCACCATCAGGACCATCACCATCACCACCATGACCACAGTCACCATCACCACCATCATCACCTCAGCGTCACCATCACCATCATCACCACATTATCATCACCATCATCACCATCACCACAATCACCACACCATCACCAACATCATCACCACCATCACTACCATCACCACAATCACCAACATTATCACCATCACCATCACCATCACCACCACCATCACAGCATCAGGACCATCACCAGCATCACCGTCACTGCCCTCATCACCAACATCACCATCTTCATCACCATTATCCTGGTCAACTTCGTGTTCTGCTCTGAGAAGTCCTTCCCTGATTCTAGAGCTCCAGTCCCTAATCTCAGCACTTGATGGAAACAAGAGACTTTGCAGGCCTCTTAGGCTGCAGTAACAAGGAGCCCACATGCTCTCAGTCCTCCTCACACAGCACAGGTCACTTCGTCCCTGTGCTCTGTGGGGTTGTCAGCATGGGTCTTTTCATTTGGTCACCAAGGACCCAGAAAGTGGAAGCTGTATTACAACACATTTCCTAGGTCTTGGTGGCAGTGACCTGACACATCAATCCTGAAGATGGCGCCTCATCTTCAGGGTTACGAGGCCATACCATGCTTCACAGTGGCCAAGCCAGAGAGAATCTTCCAGAGAACTGGAAGGTGAAAGGACGAGCCCAGTGAAGACCCCACCAGTGAATAAGAATCAGCGCCGGCTTCAGCGTGGGTGGTGGAGGCGGTAGCTTTGGCTGCACCTGGGGTGGATCCTCCCCCTCCTTCTTTATGCACACCAGCTGTGTGTCTGGGCAAGTGCCTGCCCCTCTCTGAGCCTTGTTTGGCTCATCTGCGAAGTGGGGCTGTGTTAGCTGCCTCTGAGGGACGGTGAAGATGTGAAAGGGAGGTGAGAGTGTGAAGAGCCAGGCCAAGACTGTGTCCTCATTCCACCTTCCTTCTGTCCCCAAGACCGAGAGCACGAGGCCAAGGTAGACCTCCGCCGTGTCCTGCTGCGGCTCCAGCACCTGTATGAGGTGGACCAGGACCCCGTGCTGTCTCGGCCTGTGACGGTGAACCTGCAGGTCACCTGCCCCTCCCGTGTCCCGCTCCGACATCACTGAGTCAGGCTCCCAGGAGGAGGCACCTCGGGAGACAAACCTTGGTGACTGGGTGTTTCCTGGGGTGGCCCCACCTGCCTGCCACCTGCTAGGAGTGCTGATCAATCTCAGCACTTGGGAGCAGCTCCTTCCAGCCTGTTCCTCATCTGTAAAATGGGACTGCCCCTCCTCCCATGGGGACTTGCACTACAATGAATGTGGGGGATCCTGTCCCTGGGCCCTGGTGTGGCCGCCCTTCTTCGTCGGGTTCTCTGCTCAGATCTGCGGTCCGGGTGCTCAGCCCTCCCTGTGCTCTGTCCTGCAGTCTGTGCTGCGGGGACTGGGCTCCGTGGTGTCCGTGGAGGAGCGCTCACTCACAGGGACCTGGGACGTGAGCGAGATGCGCCGCTGGACCTGGAGCACGCGGGACCCTCATGGCCACAGAGGTTCGGGCACCCTGGTCCTGACCCCACCCCGGGTACCAGGCTGACCCCCAGACAGACCCCAGCTCTTCCTCTAAGGCCTGTGTGACCTTGAAGTGGTGCCCTCCTGCCCCAAGTCTAGGTCTGCCTGCATCCGCCACAGAAGGTTCACAGTCTTCAGGAGAGTCATCACACAGACTATGTATGTAGGCTGTGTGTGCATGAGTCCGAGACCACACACCCTCTCCCTGCCTTGGGTGAGCCTCGTCTTGCAAGTATACCCTCGGGTTCTGACATTTGCCCCGCTGTGCATTGCACTGTGCCACACAGCCAGCTCCTGCAAACCACAGCCTGCCTTACTACTCTATCTGCGCTGCTCCCTCTACCTGCAAGGCCCTTGTCCCCTTTATCTGGGCATCTCCTAATGGGGCTCTTCCAGGTCCAGGGCTGAATCCGGGGCCTCCTCTGCTCTCCCCTCTCCCTCAGTTTGCTCTGACCCATTTATCTCCTCTTTGTCTACTGCACACAGCATAGTCTGGCTACATAGGTAGACACTTTGTCAGTCTTGACTGACAGATTAATAGAAGGCTGGTTAGTTGGGTAAAAAGGATATAAAGAAGGGTGGAAGGTAAGTGAATGCTGGACAGGTGGGTGATTGGATGATACATGGTTGGAAAGATGAAGGAAGAAAAGAAGATGGATGGGTAACGGATGGGTGGATGGATGGATGAGGAAAGGAACGATGGAAGGAGGGAAAGAAGATAGAAGATGGATTGTTGAGTAGATGGTGAATGGATGGATGATTAAATGGTGAATGTTTCGATGGATAGATTGATGCATGGATGGAAGGATGGATGGATGAGCGTGTTTCAACCCAAGGAGGAAGCCTAAATCCCAGGCTGTGACCCCTCAGTGGAGTCCGCTGAGATCAAGGACAGGGCCCACTAATGACCTCACTGATAAAGCTCTTAGGAATTGAGTTCCACACCCTATGGGATAGGAGGCCAAGAGGGACCAGGGCCCCCTCGTGGCCTCAGTGAGAAGGCTTATATACATATACAGGGCCACAACCCATGGAGATATGAGGCCAAGTGGGGCCAGGACCCCTGTACATGCCTTCACTGTGCTGTCCCTCAGAGGAGGCCAGAAATGAGAGAGTGCCCCTGGCAGTGAAGTCCTGTTGAGAGGGGTCAGCTGAGGGCTGTAACCACAGTGGGAGCCACAGACGCAGCAGGAGCCCTGTTGCAAGGGGGATGCTGGGAGGAGGGGCCCCGGAGAAGCAGGTGGTCCAGGGGCCATGCTGAACTGACTCTTTGTGCTCCCAGGAAACTCCAGTCGGCCCTCACCACCGCCAAGAGGCCCCGAGGTCACCATCTACCCGAAGGAGATCCGGACGTTCTTCATTCACTTTCAAGAGCAGTGAGCCCTTGGGAGATTCTTGGTCCCAGGACACAGGAAAGCAGCCTACAGGGATGAGGGGAAAGCTGCCAATCTGGAGGGCTAACGGCAGGAAATGGACGGATGGGGGGTGTTCTGACTTCTTAAATAAAATTGCATTAAGGACCTGTGTCTTCCCCTGCCCACTGGAGCCAGCCCTCTCTCTCCTCTCCTATCACAGACAGTAGCTTCACACACACTCACACTCCTGCTTCACCTGCAAGAATCAAAGGCAGGAAGTTCTCCCAAAGACAGAAAGAAATAATCCCCAGTGATACCAAAATGTCTGCAGCCTTGCCAGATCTCAGCAAGTCCACCAGTGTTAACAGTGACCCTGCTGTGTGACTAGTGACCTGAGGTGCCAGGAGCCAGCATGGTGGGGACAAGAGGACTTCATGGCCCATGGTTTCTATGTTGGGAAAGCTGTGGAAAGGTTATTCCTGGCTGGAACTGTATAAACACCTCACAGACACAGCTTGAGGCCCCCTCTTCCTGTAGGGTCCCCCGCATCCTGCACTGGAAAATTTCATCTGCACTCCCTGCAAAAAAGAAATGCAGACAGGAAATCTATCATTGAGCTGGGGCAGACATATTGAGGAGTCCATTCGGGGTGATGCAGGCACCCAGCAGAGGGCTTCTTGTGGTGGCTCCAATGCTCTCTCAGGCTGGATGTCTTTCCCTAAACAGAACAAGGCAAACACAGCAGCTACATGCAGGAAGGTACGTCCAGTCTCCTCTTCCAGAGGAGTCTTGAAAAAGTTGGAGGATGGTTGAGAAGAGAGACCACTGGGCACTATCCTCTGGGAGGTGAGGCAGGCAGCTGGGATGGATGCTAAACCAGTTCCAGCATTGTGAAGTGTTTGGAAGGGTGATGTCCATGAGCACTCATGGAGCTGGCTGAGGTCAAGGGGCCCTCTGATCTTTTGCTGCCTTGACCTGGAATGGCAAGAGGTGGGGTGGCCAAGCAGAGCCTTTGGGGGTCATTCCAAGAAAACCCCCAAAACTCCCATCTGGGCTGTTGGTGGAGCCAGACTCCTGGGTGCAGGGGATGTCAGGATTGTAGGGGGCTCTCAGGAGATATCTAACCAGGTCACTTCTAACAGGACACCTCACCTGGGCCCTTGGAGGAGCACCTAGGGATGACACCAGATCACAGCCCACAGGCTGTCAGGATCTGTGTGCAACAGAGGTCCTCACACAGAGTCTGGGACCAGCCAGGTGTCCCAGATCCTAGAGCTTCTTCGGATCTTAGAATGAGATAAACAGTACCTGTCCTGTATCACAGAGCACCCAGCAGTGGATTTAGGACAGCACCCATGATCACAGGCTACAAAATGTGTCTCCCCAAAATTTGTATGCTGAAGTCCTAACCCCTAGCACCTCAGAATGTGGTTATACTTGGAGATATGGTCTTTAAAGAGGCAATTAACATAAAAGAAGTTATCTTGTTGTTTTGTTGTTCAGTTGCTAAATTATGTCCAACTCTTTGCGACCCCATGGACTGCAGCACTCCAGGTCTCCTTGTCCTTCACCATCTCCCGGAGTTTGCCCAAGTTCATGTCCATTAAATCAGTGATGCCGTCCAATCATCTCATCCTCTGCCACCCTTTCTCCTTTTGCCTTCAATCTTTCCCAGCATCAGGGTTTTGTCCAATGAGTCAGCTCTTTCAGTGAGATATTAGGGTGGGTCCCAATCCAGGCTGACTGGTGTCCTTGTGAGAAGAGGAGGCTGGGACACAGATGCACAGAGGGATGACCGTGTGAGGACACAGTGAGAAGATGGTCGTCTACACATCCAGGAGAGAGGCCTCGGAAGGAAACCAACTCTGTCTGGTCTTGGACTTCCAGCCTCCAAAACTGTGAGATAACAAAATTATATTCACTGGCCCACCCAGTCCCTGTTACTTTGTTATGTTGACCCTGGCAACGTCACATGAACATTTACACAGTGAGGATATGATATGCACAGGAAGTAGCACGAATAAGTGCTACAAATGCCCTCACATCCGTCAGGCCATGTTTACCAGCAAAGAGGTTAAAAAGCAATGTTTCATTTTCAGAGCTTTTAAGGTTTCAGAACTACAGCTGAGCAAATGTGGAGCACTGTAAATTCATAATCAATTTAGAATAACTGTTAAATCGTAAAATTTACTTATTAACCTAAAGTCAATTCTCAGTTTCTACTTATATAAATTTTAGAGGATTTAGTTAACAAATCCCTCCAAGCATCACCAAGGAAGGGCAGACACCAGAGGGACACAGGGGCCTTGAACTTATTCATACCCATGACAAATCTCCGGGGGAAGAGCTGGGAGGGTATTCTGAGCATCAGGCTCTGATGGACCCTGCAGGGAGGGACCCACTAATTGGCTTAGAAAAACGTGCTTGACACATCGTTGAAGGAAAAAGTGAATCCGAGTGTAACCAAAAGCAAAGGTCCACCTGCTCGACGCTCAAAAGCCAGTAAAGAAGCAAGGATGGTGGAAAGTAAAATTTGCTTTATTTTGGAGCCCCACAACCAGAGGGGTAGGGGGAGGACAGATGCCTGTCCAAAGGCTGACTCCCTGCCACTGACAATCAGTGGGCAAAAGCTTTTATAGACAGAGGGAAGGGGCTACATGAAGAAACAGCACAGTCAGCTCTGATCATCATCTTGAAATTCATTCATTAGCATCAGCTTGATTGTTTTAAGCACAGTTAATCTTCAGTTCTTGCAGTGGTTTGTTTCCATTTCTTTGAGGCCAGTTCTTGGAACTGTGGCCGCCTATGCCATAGCTACAGTCTGGTCAGGTAGTTACCTTCTTCCACCCGATGGGGGTTTTAATATCTACGAGAAAGCTCACAGTATATGGCTTGGAATATAAGTCCTTAAGAAGGAACTAAAGGTCCCTGGCTTTGCTTAATGACAAAACTATAATTATTTAGTCTTATTGGACTATCTTCATTTGTTTCTGCCTTTTCTCACTTCTGTGATTAAACTTTGGCTAACTGTTTCCACATACAAAAGGCAAACAGAGGACATGTGGGGAGGGGGACCACAGGGCCTGGCTCCATGACAAGAACACCCTCACATTAGTTTTCTTCAGTTCAGTTCAGTTCAGTCACTCAGTCATGTCCGACTCTTTGCAACCCCATGAATCACAGCACACCAGGCCTCCCTGTCCATCACCAACTCCCGGAGTTCAGTCAGACTCACCTCCATCAAGTCAGTGATGCCATCCAGCCATCTCATCCTATCATCCCCTTCTCCTCCTGCCCCCAATCCCTCCCAATACCAGAGTCTTTTCCAATGAGTCAACTCTTCGCATGACGTAGCCAAAGTACTGGAGCTTCAGCTTTAGCATCATTCCTTCTAAAGAAATCCCAGGGCTGATCTCCTTCAGAATGGACTGGTTGGATCTCCTTGCAGTCCAAGGGACTCTCAAGAGTCTTCTCCAACACCACAGTTCAAAAGCATCAATTCTTCGGCGCTCAGCTTTCTTCACAGTCCAACTCTTACATCCATACATGACCACAGGAAAAACCATAGCCTTGACTAGACGGACCTTTGTTGGCAAAGTAATGTCTCTGCTTTTGAATGTGCTATCTGTGTTGGTCCTAACTTTCCTTCCAAGGAGTAAGCGTCTTTTGTTTTCATGGCTGCATCACTATCTGCAGTGACAGAGTACTACAAACTAGGTGGTTTTAAAAAAAAAGAAAAAAAGTGATTTATTCTATCACAGTTCTGGAGGCCAGGAGTCTGAAATTATGGTGTCCACAGGGCCAGATTCTCTGAGGCTCATGGGAAAGGTTGTTTCTCACCAATTCCAGCTTCTGGTGACTCCCAGCAATTCTTCCATCACTTCCCATTCTTCCCCTGTTTTCACATAGCCATCTTCCCTTTGTGAGCCCCACCCCCTTCTTTTAAGGACATAAAAGCAGTCATATCGGATTAGGGCCCCGCCCTGTGCCATCAGGGCCTCATTTGAACTCGATTACATCTGCAAAGATTCTATTCCCAGATAAGGTGCTGTTCACATACACAGAGCATTAGAGCTTCATCAAATCTCTGGGGAGATACAATTCAACGGACTGCAACCCTACATGGTATAGTTTGTGTCGCTTTGGGTGTGGAGAGATTTCCAAGCACCAAAATGTTCTGGGAGAGCCTAGTGAAAATTTCCAAGATGTGCCCAAGACCTGTTTTTCAGGAACAGATGGGACTAACAGATCATGGCACTTGCTTTTGAGCAAGTTGTGGTATTGTTTGTGACAGCTGTAAATTGTGAATAACCCAAAGATCCCTTGACAGCCAGATGAGGAAAGTGTTCAGTTGGTCTCAAAGTGTGACCCCAAGACCAGCAGTACCAGCATTGCCTGGGAAGCTGTGAGAAATACAAACCACCAGACCCTGCTGCTGCTGCTGCTGCTAAGTCGCTTCAGTCGTGTCCGACTCTGTGTGACCCCATAGACGGCAGCCCACCAGGCTTCGCCGTCCCTGGGATTCTCCA
>NW_011494914.1:1378981-1384129 GCF_000754665.1 Bison bison bison | reverse complement strand
TGGGATTCTCCACAAGAACACTGGAGTGGGTTGCCATTTCCTTCTCCAATGCATGAAGTGAAAAGTGAAAGTGAAGTCGCTCAGTCGTGTCCAACTCTTCGCGACCCCATGGACTGCAGCCTACCAAGCTCCTCCGTCCATGATTTTCCAGGCAAGAGTACTGGAGTGGGGTGCCATCGCCTTCTCCGCCATCAGACCCTACCCCAGATCAAATAAATCCAAAACTCTAGGGTTTGGGCCCAGAAATATGTGTTTCAACAAATTCTACAGATTCTTCTGATGCACAATCAAATTTGAGAACTACTGCCAGAGAACACTCCCTACCATGGTGGCGCTAGTGGTAAAGAACTCCTCTGTCAGTGCAGGAGACATGAGACTCGAGTTGGATCCCTGAGTCAGGAAGATCCCCTGGAGGTGGGCATGGCAACCCACTCGAGTGTTCTTGTCTGAAGAATCCCGTGGACAGAGGAGCCTTGTGGGCTAGAGTCCAAAGGGTCACAAAGAGTCAGACACAACTGAATCGACTTAGCACACACGCACACACACACATACCTACCCACGTCAACACAGGTGAGTCTCATATATAAAACTGGTAAAAGAAGCAAGATACAAACAAATAATTATGATTTCACTTATATAAAGTTAAAAAATGGGAGAAAAACTATACCATATTATTTATGATTACATTTATAGCTGATAAAACAAAGAAAAGCCAAAATAAATAAATAACCAAAAGTCATAAAAGGGGTTATCTCTAATGGGGAGTGGGAGGGCTGGATTAAGAAGAGATGTCTCATGACTTCCCTGGTGGCCCAGTGGTTGAGAATCCCCCTGCCAGTGCAGGGGATATGAGTTCAATCCTTGATCCAAGAAGATCCCTCATGCCTCAGAGTAACTAAGCCTGTGCACCACAACACCTGAAGCCCTCCCTCTTTAAAGTCCATGCTTGGCAACAAGATAAGCCACTGCAATGAGAAGTCTGTGCTGCAAAAAAGAGTGACCCTTGAGGGGGAGGTCCTAAGATGGCAGAGGAATAGGACGGGGAGACCACTTTCTCCCCCACAAATTCATCCAAAGATCATTTGAGAAAATTCCACAAAACAACTTCTGAACCCAGAAGGCCACCAGGCAGAGGACATCAGGCACCCAGAAAGGCAGCCCATTGTCTTCAAAAGGAGATAGGACAAAAGATAAAAGATAAAGAGACAAAAGAGTTAGGGACGAAGACCCATCCGGGGAGGGAGTCTTTAAAGAGGAGAAGTTTCCAAATACCAGGAAATCCTCTCACCAGTGGGTCTGTAGGGAATTTTGGAATCTCAGAGGGCA
Source organism: Bison bison bison (assembly GCF_000754665.1). NCBI lineage: Eukaryota > Metazoa > Chordata > Mammalia > Artiodactyla > Bovidae > Bison > Bison bison. The sequence continues at coordinate 1,382,803 of NW_011494914.1, read as the reverse complement.
ACATAACTGGGAGGAAAAATAAAAAAAAAAGCCCCACAGATTATGTGCCTGATGGCAACTCCCAATGGAGAAGTAACCCAGACACTTGCATCTGCCACCAGCAAGCGGGGGCTGAACAAGGAGGCGTGGGCTGCACTGCTTAGGGAAAGGACCGGGCCTGAATGCCCTGAGGACAATTAAAGAGGTAAGTGACCTGATCTGGACACATCCAGCCAGCTCTAATGTTCTAAGAGTCTAGGCAGCCATGAGTGGAAAACTACAAGGGATAAATTATGAAAGGAACAAAATGCTCTTCCTACCAGATGCTAAACTTGAACTAGGACCAATTTTGAATATACCCATGTTGTTTCCCTCTTACCCTTGAACTTCACATACAGTGGAACTATCATTTAGAAGAGAACAGGAAAATATGGTTTTATTGAGCAAATAATCATTATTTTGATCATTGGCAGGGCTTTGAAAAATTCAGCAACATCCAGCAACACTAGCCAGATCTGCTGTCCTCTTTCTGTACTTGTTAAATTTCTCATAATAATTTCCACTTCCAATTGGTTTTTAAAATATGTTTTGGAAGTCCATGAATCCTTTGAAAATCTTATGAAATATGGGGGCTCATATAGCAAAATGCACTTATCTACAAAGTAATGAATGCAACTTGAGAAGGCTCCCCAAACCTTGAGGGCCTAGGGTTCCAGAGTAAGTTTATATTGTGACTTACAGTTGATGGTATACAGGGCAACCTCAACTGTGGGATAGCCAGAGAGAGAGAAAAGAAGAGAGAGAACTTTCTCATGAAAAGCTATAAACTAAGGCACTGCCGGGCCTGCTCACAGAACAAAGGACTGAGCAAATACCCGAGGAGAGCTAGCTGGCTGCGGACCAGCCCTTCCCCCGCTGGAGGCAGAGAGGCAGGCAGCCTACAGCCAGAGCCAGAAAGGGGCAATCTCGGCCCCAGAAAGGGCATCCTCTACCAAACTGTGAGCAGGCTCCCAGTTGCTAACCAAGTCTTCCTAGGATCCTGGATGGTTGACATCCACCGGGAGGGTCGCAGTCAGAGGTTAGCTCCCCAGAGGAGACATATGGCACACCTGAGACAGCGCTCCTGCTGCGCACCCGGAAACCGAGCGGCTGTGACCGGGGAGGTGATAAGACACACTACCCCACCTGGGGAGAGTGCGCTCGCCAAGTACCTGGTCACCTGAGTTGCTCGGACCTGGGAAAGGCACAAAACGCAGGCCCAACCAAGTCTGTGCCTTTGTGGAGTACCCGAGAACCTGAACCTGAGTGGCTTAGACCTGGGAAGTGCACGCAACCCAGAGCCCACTTTAGACAGTTCCCCTGCAGAGCAACCTGGAGCCTGAGCAGTGTTGACTGGGAAAGCACACACACCGTGAGCAGGGGCAAACCCAGTGTGGCCCCGACACTGCGAGCACACTGCGAGCACTCCCCACACACGCCAGGGACATTTGTTTGCAGTGTTCCTCCCTCCCCACAGCACTACTGAACAAGTGAGCCCAAATAAGTGACCACCTTCACCCCCTTGTGTCAGGGCAGAAATTAGACACTGAAGAGACTTGCAAACAGAAGAAGCCAAAATAAACAAAAGGGAACCACTTTGGAAGTGACAGGTACAACAGATTAAAACCCTGTAGTTAGCACCAACTACATTGGAAGGGGCCTATAGACCTTGAGAAGTATAAGCTGGAACAAGGAACTATCTGAAACTGAACTGACCGAACGCTGCCCACAACAGCTCCAGAGAAATTCCTAGATATATTTTTACTATTATAAATTTTTTAGTTTTTAATTTTTTTATTTTTAAGTCCTTTATTACTCCTTTAATTTTCATTTTTATAACCTACTGTTACCTTGCAAGAAAAAACCTATTTTTAAAGCAAATTTCATATATATTTTTTATAATTTTTGTGATTTTTTTTAATATTGTATTTTTGAGAGTCTAACCTCTACTCTAAATTTTTAATCTTTGCTTTTTGGTATTTGATATCAATTTTCTACCTTTAAAAATCCAATCTTCAGTACCCATTTTTACCTAGGAGTGTGATTACTGGCTTGATTGCCCTCTCCCCCTTTTGACTCTCCTTTTTCTCCTCTAGGTCACCTCTATCTCCCCCCTCCCCCTTCTCTTCTCTACCCAACTCTGTGAATCTCTTCGGCTATTCCAGGCTATGGAGAACACTTTGGGAACTGATTATTGGCTAGATCTGTCTCTCTCCTTTTGACCCCCCTCTTCTCCTCCTGGTCACCTCTATCTCCCTCTTCCCTCTTATCTTCTCCATGTAACTCAGCAAACCTTTCTGGGTCTCCTTCACTGTGGAGAATCTTTTCACCATTAACCTAGATGTTTTATCATTGGTTCTGTATGGATGGAGAAGTCTTGAGGCTACTGTAAGAATAAGACTGAAAACCAGAGGTCGGAGGCCTAAATCCCAAACTTGAGAACACCAGAGAACTCCTGACACCAGGGAACATTAATCAATAAGAGCTCATCCGAAAGTCTCCATACCTAAACTGAAACGAAGCTCCACCCAAGAGCCAACAAGTTCCAGAGCAAGACATACCACACAAATTCTCCAGCAACACAGGAACACAGCCCTGAGCTTTAATATACAAGCTGCCCAAAGTCACACCAAACCCATAGGCATCTCAAAACTCACTACTGGACATTTCATTGCACTCCAGAGAGAAGAAATCCAGCTCCACCCACCAGAACACCAACGCAAGCTTCTCTAACCAGGAAACTTTGACAAGCCACCCGTCTAACCCCATCCACAGGGAGGAACCTCCACAATAAAGAGGAACCACCAACTGCCAGAATACAGAAAGGTCACCCCATACACAGCAATATAACAAGATGAAAAGGCAGACAAATACTCAGCAGGTAAAGGAACACAATAAACGCCCACCAAACCAAACAAAAGAGGAGGAGATAGGGAGTCTACCTGAAAAGAATTCAGAATAATGACAGTAAAAATGATCCAAAATCTTGAAAACGAAATGGAGTTACAGATAAATACCCTGGAGACCAGGGTTGAGAAGATGCAGTAAATGTTTAACAAGGACCTAGAAGAAATAAAAAAGAGTCAATCAATCATGAATAATATGATAAATGAGATCAAAAATACTCTGGAGGGAACCAACAGTAGAATAACTGAAGCAAAACTTAGGATAAGTGAGGTGGAAGACAGAATGGTGGAAATAAATGAAGCAGAGAGGAAAAAAGAAAAAAAGAATTAAAAGAAATGAGAACAATCTCAGAGACCTCTGGGACAATGTCAAATGCCCCAACATTCGAATCATAGGAGTCCCAGAAGAAGAAGACAAAAGAAAGGCCATGAGAAAATACTTGAGGAGATAATAGTTGAAAACTTCCCTAAAATGGGGAAGGAAATAGCCACCCAAGTCCAAGAAACTCAGAGAGTCCCAAACGGGATAAACTCAAGATGAAACACCCCAAGACACATATTAATCAAAGTAACAAAGATCAAACACACACACACACACACACACACACACACAATATTAAAAGCAGCAAGGGAAAAACAACAAATAACACACAAGGGGATTCTCATAAGGATAACAGCTGATCTTTCAATAGAAACTCTTCAGGCCAGGAGGGAATGGCAGAACATACTTAAAGTGATGAAAGAGGAAAACCTACAGCCCAGATTACTGTACCCAGCAAGAATCTCATTCAAATATGAAGGAGAAATCAAAAGCTTTACAGACAAGCAAAAGCTGAGAGAATTCAGCACCACCAAACCAGCTCTTCAACAAATGCTAAAGGATCTTCTCTAGACAGGA
>NW_011494914.1:1372579-1376767 GCF_000754665.1 Bison bison bison | reverse complement strand
AGGAATATAGTAAAGTTGCAGGATATAAAATTAACACACAGAAATCCCTTGCATTCCTATACACTAACAATGAGAAAACAGAAAGAGAAATTAAGGAAACAATTCCATTCACCACTGCAACAAAAAGAATAAAATACTTAGGAATATATCTACCTAAAGAAACAAAAGATCTATATATAGAAAACTATAAAACATTGATGAAAGAAATCAAAGATGACACAAATAGATGAAGAAATATACCATGTTCATGGATTGGAAGAATAAATATACTGAAAATGAGTATACTACCCAAAGCAATCTATAGATTCAATGCAATCCTTATCAAGCTACCAACAGTATTTTTCAGAGAACTAGAACAAAAAATTTCACAATTTGTATGGAAATACAAAAAGAACCTCGAATAGCCAAAGCAATCTTGAGAAAGAAGAATGGATCTGGAGGAACCAACCTGCCTGACTTCAGGCTCTACTACAAACCTACAGTCATCAGGACAGTATGTTACTGGCACAAAAAAAGAAATATAGATCAATGGAACAAAATAGAAAGCTCAGAGATAAATCCACGCACCTATGAACGCCTTATCTTTGATAAAGGTGGCAAGAATATACAATGGAGAAAAGACAATCTCTTTAACAAGTGGTGCTGGGAAAACTGGTCAACCACTTGTAAAAGAATGAAACTATAACACTTTCTAAAACCATACACAAAAATAAACTCAAAATGGACTCAAGATCTAAACGTAAGACCAGAAACCATAAAACTCTAAGAGGAAAACATAGGCAAAACACTCTCCGACATAAATCACAGCAGGATCCTCTATGATCCACCTCCCAGAGTAATGGAAATAAACCCAAAAATAAACAAATGAAACCTAATTAAACTTAAAAGCTTTTGCACAGTGAAGGAAACTATAAGCAAGGTGAAAAGACAGCCTTCAGAATGGGAAAAAACAATAGCACTCGGAGCTGGTGCACTGGGATGACCCAGAGGGATGGTACGGGGAAGGAGGTGAGAGGGGAGCTCAGGAAGGGGAACACGTGTACACCGGTGGTGGATTCATGTTGATGTATGGCAAAACCAACACAATATTGTCAAGTAAAATAATAGAGAAATGATAAGTGGTTAAAAAAAAGAAATGATGACAAACATGTTTGGTTTTCATCCAACCAAATACAATGTTGATAAAGTGCTTTCAGCAAAAAAAAAAAAGAAAAAGAAAAAAGAAAATAATAGCAAACGAAGCAACTGACAAAGAATTAAACTTAAAAATATAAAGCCACTCCTGCAGCTCAATTCCAGAAAAATAAATGACCCAATCAAAAAATGCGCCAAAGAACTAAACAGACATTTCTACAAAGAAGACATACAGATGGCTAACACACACATGAAAAGATGCTCAACATCACTCATTTATCAGAGAAATGCAAATTGAAACCACAATGAGGCACCATCTCACACTGGTCAGAATGGCTGCTATCCAAAATTCTACAAGCAATAAATGCTGTAGAGGTTATGGAGAAAAGGGAACCCTCTTACACTATTGGTGGGAATGCAAACTAGTACAGCCACTATGAAGAACAGTGTGGAGATTCCTTAAAAAACTGGAAATAGAACTGCCATATGACCCAGCAACCCCATTGCTGGGCATACACACCAAGGAAATCAGAATTGAAAGAGGCACACGTACCCCCAATGTTCATTGCAGCACTGTTTATAGTAGCCAGGACATGGAAGCAACCTAGATGTCCATCAGCAGACGAATAGATAAGAAAGCTGTGGTACATATACACAATGGAATATTATTCAGACATTAAAAAGAATACATTTGAATCAGTTCTAATGAGGTGGAGGAAACTGGAGCCTATTGTACAGAGTGAAGTAAGTCAGAAAGAAAAACACCAATACAGTATATTAACGCATATATATGGAATTTTAAAAGATGGTAATGATGACCCTGTGAGACAGCAAAAGAGACACAGATGTATAGAACAGTCTTTTGGACTCTGTGGGAGAAGGCAAGGGTTGGGTGATTTGAGAGAATAGCATTGAAACATGTATATTATCATATGTGAAACAGATTGCCAGTCCAGGTTTGATGCATGAGACAGGGTGCTCAGGGCTAATGCACTGGGATTACCCTGAGGCATGGGATGGGGAGGGGAGGGGAGGGGGCTTCAGGATAGGGAGCAGATGTACACCCATGGCTGATTCATGTCAATGTATGGCAAAAACTACTACAATATTGTAAAGTAATTAGCCTCCAATTAAAAGAAATTTTAAAAAGAGTGCCCTTCACATGTCCTTTAAAACTTCATATTATAGTAAATATACAAATATATGTAATAAAATAGTCCCTATATAAATATATGACATACATTACATATATAATATTTATGTACATGTCATTGTCACATAAAAATATTTAAAATGTTTCAAAGTACAAATATGTGAAAAATAATCAATGTCAAAGTGAAAAAAGAAGAAAAATTGTTCAAATTCACACCTTACCTCTAACAGGTTTTCTTACCTAACCCAGACCACACAGGCCTAACACAAACCGACTTAAACAAGATGGAGATGCTTTGGTTGTAGCAAAGATGGTCAGCTCTCTACCAAAATCCATTCTTACCCTCCACGGTATAAACTGGGCTTCCCCGATAGCTCAGCGGTAAAGAATCCACCTGCAATGAAAGAGGCCCTGGTTCAATCTCTGGGTCAGGAAGATCCCCTGGAGAAGGGATATACTACCCAGTTCAGCATTCTTGGGCTTCCCTAGTGGCTCAAACATTAAAGAATCTGCCTGCAATGCAGGAGACCTGGGTTCAATCCCTGGGTTGGGAAGATCCCCTGGAAGAGGGCATGGCAACCCATTCCAGTATTAAACAAGATGGAGATGCTTTTGTTGTGGCAAAGACGGTCAGCTCTCTACCAAAATACATTCTTCCCCTCTACACTCCACAGCCAGAGACATTTCCCAGTTTCTGTTTCATCCAAAGGCTGCATCTGAACCTCACCACTGTAATCAGAGAAACCAGTGAGACCTTTGGGGGCCTCCCGGCCCATCCAGCCAGCAGGACAATGAAGCTGAGGAAGTGGCTCCAGGCAGCACTACAAGAAACAGAAGAAGCAACGAGCGAGCCCTGCCCAGATTCCTGAATCCCAGAATTGTGACAAGTGAGCCTTAGGGTTCTAGGCCATTGTGTTTTGGAGTCTTTAGAAAGCAACAATAGATGACTGAAACATATAGTGAAAGTGAAAGTGTTAGTATCTCAGTGATGTCCAACTCTTTGCGACCCCATGGACTATACCTGGCCAAGCTCCTCTGGCCATAGAATTCTCCAGGCAAGAATACTGGAGTGGGTAGCCATTCCCTTCTTCAGGGTATCTTCCTGATCCAGGGATCAAACCCAGGTCTCCTGCATTACAGGCAGATTCTTTACTATCTGAGCCACAAGACATCTTTTATCAGTGCACAATGTCCTTTTTTTCTCTTTCACACTTTGGAGCTTCAATTCTACTTTATTCCTTCATTTTTATACTTTCATTGCATTTCATCACTGGTGTGATTCTCATAAATAACACACACCTGGACTTTAAGTTTGACTCCAAATGCCAAATTCTTTTAAGGAAAGTCAGCATGCTCACTGATTGGACTTTACTTCTTTTCTCTTCTGTTTATATTTTATTATTTTTCTCATTTTGCCTTTCCCCACAGAATAAGTGTCACTGCCCTAAAAACTCCTCTGTGCTGCACCTATTCCTTACCCCAGACTCTAAACCCCTGACAGCTAATGCTCTTTTTACTGTCTCCATTGCTTTTTTTTCCAGAATGTCATATAGTTGGAATCACACACTATGTAGCCTTTTCAGATTAGCTTCTTTCACTTTGTGATGTGTAATTGCATTTCCTCCATAAATAGTTCATTTCCATTTAGTACTGAATGAGATAATCACGATGGTGTGATCACTCACCTAGAGCCAGACATCCTGGAATGTGAAGTCAAGTGGGCCTTACGAAGCATCACTATGAACAAAGCTAGTGGAGGTGATGGAATTCCAGTTGAGCTAATTCAAATCCTAAAAGATGATGCTGTGAAAGTGCTGCACTCAATATGCCAGCAAATTTGGAAAACTCAGCAGTGGCCACAGCACTGGAAAAGGTCAGTTTTCATTCCAATCCCAAAGAAA
>NW_011494914.1:1371490-1371727 GCF_000754665.1 Bison bison bison | reverse complement strand
GAATATGCTATCTAGGTTGGTCATAACTTTCCTTCCAAGGAGTAAGCATCTTTTAATTGCATGGCTGCATTCACCATCTGCAGTGATTTTAGAGCCCCCAAAATAAAGTCTGACACTGTTTCCACTGTTTCATTTATTTCCCATGAAGTGATGGAACCAGATGCCATGATCTTCGTTTTCTGAATGTTGAGCTTGAAGCCAACTTTTTCACTCTCCTCTTTCACCTTCATCAAGAGG
>NW_011494914.1:1370362-1371390 GCF_000754665.1 Bison bison bison | reverse complement strand
GACCAACCTAGACAGCATATTGAAAAGCAGAGACATTACTTTGTCAACAAAGGTCCATCTAGTCAAGGCTATGGTTTTTCCAGTAGTCATGTATGGATGTGAGAGTTGGACTGTGAAGAAAGCTGAGCGCCAAAAAATTGATGCTTTTGGAGATGACTCTTGAGAGTCCCTTGGACTGCAACCAGTCCATTCTAAAGGAAATCAGTCCTGAACATTCATTGTAAGGACTGATGCTGAAGCTGAAACTCCAATCCTTTGGCCACCTGATGTGAAGAGCTGACTCATTTGAGAAGACCCTGATGTTGGGAAAGATTGAGGGCAGGAGGATAAGGAGACAACAGAGAATGAGTTGGTTGCATGGCATTGCCAATTCAATGGACAGGGGTTTGGGTGAACTCCGGGAGTTGGTGATGGACAGAGGGAGGCCTGGCGTGCTACAGTTCATGGGGTCGCAAAGAGTCAGACACGACTAAGTGACTGAACTGAACTGAACTGATAAGCCATCCTCTGGATATACCACACTTTTCCATCCACCTTTTGAAAGCTACCTTCAGTTCAGTTCAGTCACTCAGTTGTGTCCGATTGTTTGTGACCCCATGAATTGCAGCACACCAGGCCTCCCTGTCCATCACCAACTCCCAGAGTTCACTCAAACTCATGTCCATCGAGTTGGTGATGCCATCCAGCCATCTCATCCTCTGTCGTCCCCTTCTCCTCCTGCCCCCAATCCCTCCCAGCATCAGAGTCTTTTCCAATGAGTCAACTCTTCGCATGGGGTGGCCAAAGTACTGGAGTTTCAGCTTTAGCATCATTCCTTCCAAAGAACACCCAGGACTGATCTCCTTTAGAATGGACTGGATGGATCTTCTTGCAGCCCAAGGGATTCTCAAGAGTCTTCTCCAACACCACAGTTCAAAAGCACCAATTCTTCAGTGCTCAGCTTTCTTCACAGTCCAACTCTCACATCCATACATGACTACTAGAAAAAGCATAGCCTTGACTAGATGGACCTTTGTTGACAAAGTAAT
>NW_011494914.1:1367291-1370262 GCF_000754665.1 Bison bison bison | reverse complement strand
CTTCATCAAGAGGCTTTTTAGTTCCTCTTCACTTTCTGCCATAAGGGTGGTGTCATCTGCATATCTGAGGTTATTGATATTTCTCCCAGCAATCTTGATTCCAGCTTGTGCTTCTCCCAGCCCAGCATTTCTCATGATGTACTCTGCATATAAGTTAAATAAGCAGGGTGACAATATACAGCCTTGACGTACTCCTTTTCCTATTGGAACCAGTCTACTCCTTGGAAGGAAAGTTTGTGACCAACCTAGATAGCATATTCAAAAGCAGAGACATTACTTTGCCAACAAAGGTCCATCTATTCAAGGCTATGGTTTTCCCAGTGGTCATGTATGGATGTGAGAGTTGGACTGTGAAGAAGGCTGAGCGCCGAAGAATTGATGCTTTTGAACTGTGGTGTTGGAGAAGACTCTTGAGAGTCCCTTGGACTGCAAGGAGATCCAACCAGTCCATTCTGACGGAGATCAGCCCTGGGATTTCTTTGGAAGGAATGATGCTAAAGCTGAAACTCCAATACTTTGGCCACCTCATGCAAAGAGTTGACTCATGGGAAGACTCTGATGCTGGGAGGGATTGGGGGCAGGAGGAGAAGGGGACGACAGAGGATGAGATGGGTGGATGGCATCAATGACTCAATGGACGTGAGTCTGAGTGAACTCTGGGAGTTGGTGATGGACAGGGAGGCCTGGTGTGCTGTGATTCATGGGGTTGCAGAGTCGGACACGACTGAGCGACTGAACTGAGCTGTTGTCCCATGTCCAGTTCTAACTGTTGCTTCCTGACCTGCATGTAGGTTTCTCAAGAGGCAGGTCAGGTGGTCTGGTATTCCCATCTCTTTCAGAATTTTCCACAGTTTATTGTGATCCACACAGTCAAAGGCTTTGGCATAGTCAATAAAGCAGAAATAGATGTTTTTCTGGAACTCTCTTGCTTTTTCGATGATACAGCGGATGTTGGCTATCTTGGTCACTTCCAAATTTTAGCAATTATGAATAAAGGGGGCTTCCTGGTGGCTCAGACAGTAAAGAATCAGTCTGCAATGCAGGAGACCAGGTTTCAATCCCTGGGTCAGGAGGATCTCCTGTAGAAGGGAATGGCAACCCACTCCAGTATTCTTGCCTGGAGAATCCATGGGCAGAGGAACCTGGCAGGCTACAGTCCCAAGTGAAAGTGAAGTCGCTCAGTCGTGTCCAACTCTTTGGACTGTTGTCTACCAAGCTCCTCTGTCCATAGGATTTTCCAGACAAGAATAATGGAGTGGGTTACCATTTCCTTCTCCAGGAGATCTTCCCAACCCAGGGATTGAACCTGGGTCTCCGGCATTGTAGGCAGACGCTTTACCGTCTGAGCCACCAGGGAGTACAGTCCAAAGGCGCGGGGGGGTTACAAAAGAGTTGGACACGACTTAGGGACTAAACAATAACAACCACACACACAAATTCCTTCAGGAGACACACTTTGGACCCAGGCCCAAAGCCAGCGTAGCAGCCGGATGGAGGTTTGGGGATGAAAACGAAGCGAGACAAGAGGGAGTGTTGCCTGCCCCTGCGTGGGTTGCGGAGGCGAGCGCAGCATGATGGTAACGGTGAGGAGAACACGAGAGCCCACGTGCACACTGCATGGGTTAGCAGCGGCGGGCCGCCAGGGGTGAAGGGGGAGGGAGATAAGGGAGCTCGTGCGTGTGCGTCTGCGCGTGCGTGTGTTACAGAAGGACGCAGCCCGAAGGCGACGGGGTAGAGAGAGCTTGGGTGTGCGCGCGTGCGGCCGCAGTAAAGCGGGTTGCGTCGCCCTCTACTGACGTGCGCGAGCCCGCAGCTAGTTCCACCAGCAGCGTGACCGTAAAGAGGCACGGCGGTGTCGTGAAAGGGGCCGCAACACGCAGGGCGCTGGTTGACGGCTGAGCCTCCATTTTGTCCTCCGCTTCTCTGCTCGTAAGTCGCTCGTCTTCCGTAGCTTCTGTGAGGCGAAAAGTTTAAAAGGGGTGAAAGTTTTCAAGAATATTCTGGAAGTGTGTTGGTAAGCCCCGCGGGTCTCCATTTTCTCTCTGCAGCCGCCTCGCATCCTGTGGTTCGGGAAGAGCGGGGAAGATGCGGCCCTTGGACATCGTGGAGCTGGCGGAGCCGGAGGAGGTGGAGGTGCTGGAGCCCGAGGAGGACTTCGAGCAGTTCCTGCTGCCGGTCATCAACGAGATGCGCGAGGACATCGCAGCACTCTCCCGTGAGCACGGGCGGGCCTACCTGCGGAACCGAAGCAAGCTGTGGGAGATGGACAATATGCTCATCCAGATAAAGACGCAGGTGGAGGCCTCGGAGGAGAGCGCGCTCAACCATCTGCAGAATCCGGACGACGGAGTCGAGGGCCGGGGGACCAAACGGTGCGAGAAGGCGGAGGAGAAGGCCAAGGAGATCGCGAAGATGGCAGAGATGCTGGTGGAGCTGGTGCGGCGGATAGAGAAGAGCGAGTCGTCCTGAAGGAGGGTCGGCGGTAAGGCGGGGGGTGGGGGACAGCACGGGGGTCCCAGCGGTTGCCCGACGGTTGGGTCGGCCTCGGGGACGTTTGTTTACAGGGGATGCCTGGCGGGTGGGAGTTGGGAGAAGAGAATAGAATTCTACTCAAGTTTTTACGTTAGGAGGTGTTAGGGCGTACAAAAATTGTTTACTCTTGAACTGGCAATTAGGGGGAAAGCCAGTTGGTTGGTTTTGACTTAGTAAGTGGTTGAAAGCTAAAATCACGCTCATTAGGATAACTACTAGGGTAATAAACAACAAAAATCACAGTATAGACCATTAAGCAGACGGGGATAGAAATAACAGAATTAACAGAGAGAAGGCCATTATTGGACGGTCCCAGATTTTGCTTGAAGGAGTCAAATGGCCTCCGGAAGAGATGGTTTCCTGCGAGGCTGAATTTGTAATGTTATTGAGTTGTTTTTTTTCCCACTCCGGATTAACCTGTTAATGATGAGTTTCTCCC
>NW_011494914.1:1361946-1367191 GCF_000754665.1 Bison bison bison | reverse complement strand
ACTTTCACTTTAGATTTACAGCCAATGGATTCTGGTCAACTGATGGAGATTGGCTGACACCCTGGAGAAGCTGAAACCAGAGAGCCTTTTGTTTTCTCTTTCTTTCCCGCCCCCTCCCCACCCCCCACCTTTCTGTCTATACTCTGTTCTCACTTACACTACGTTTCTGCTATGGTCTGTGGTTAATGACCTCAATTTCAGTTTTGACTGTTAAATGTTTTTGTTTGGAGAGGTAACTTTAATTTGGAAAATGCACTCACAAGAGTTAGGGCCTAGATTGTAAGCTCTTACAGCAGCCACATTTGTTCCTGGGCTTTTCTAAACTTGTTCCTAAGTTTTGAGGTGCTTTGCTCTTTCTTGTGTGACCAGATAGCTCCCTGGAACTTTGGGTCTGTGTGTGACAGATGAGACTCAGAGTTGGGGTTCTCTGGCTCTGAAGGTCCTGAAGGAACTACATTATTTCTGGAAGATGACTCCATGCAACGATCGCTAAAGAAGCTGAAGAAGGGACCAGACTTCAACTGGGAATGTGACTGGAGCTGATCTGGCTGGGACTGATGAACCAGAAGAAGGGCTGGAGGATGATATTATGTTTGGGGACTTTGATTTCTGTGTGAGACCAAAGGAGGAGAAATGTATTTTGTTCAAAGTTTTAAGTTTTATGCGGCACACTGATGTAACCTGTCTGGTCAGCTCGTTTGGAAAAGGTAACTCAGCTTTATGTGACACGGAACCTAAAATAGGACGCAAGCTAGGTCTCCGTATTCTGTGTAATGGTTGTGATACCCTGATACATTTCAGGGGGTTCTGGACATGAAAGCGATATTTGCAAAGGCCCTTAAGGGTCTGGGGAAGAAAAGCAATGGCTATTTTGGACCCTAAACTGGACAGGGACTAGGTATCTTCAAGATTTGTAAATTGTCTAGCTGTAAGTTCATTTCAGTAGCAGACCTGACAAGCATTTGAGGTCAAAACCCTACCGTGTGTTTAAAAACAATTTACCATGTTAATAAAAGTATTCATTTGCTTGGAAAGACAAAAGACCTGAAAGATTATTGACTAAGAAGTTTTGTTTCTTTAAGAATGAAATTTAATGTTATCATTGCTTACGGTTTTTGAGGCTCTCAGTAAGCCTGGCTCATAAGGAAGGTTCGTTGCTGTGTGTGACTGAAAAAAGTGCAGTTGTCACTCTAGAGGGTGGAAGGGGTGGTTCTAGGACCCCCACCTTCCCACAGGTCCAAATCCAGGGCTACTCAAGGTCCTTGTTAGATGACGGCACAGTCAGCCCTCCAACCCTCAGTACCCACGATTCTGCATCCTGCAGAACTTAGCTGCACTTCAGTCTTCACCTTAAAGTCTAATTCGTGGGGAATCCAATTGATGGCAAGTAAGAAACAAGAGTAAACCAACTGTCACGGCCAGATACAGTACCTTAGAGCACTGAGGGAAGGAAGGTGAGGAAAGCACTTCAGAGCAAGTAACTGGTGAACTTGGCCTTGAAGGATGGGTGCAGCGTTGGAGGAAGAGAGAATGAGAACATCCCACACGCAGGGAATAGCATGAGAAAAAGCCAGAGTTCCAGGAATGGGGAAGAGTGGGCATGATGAAAAAAGAACCAGGAAAAAGTCACCAAAAAATCTGCATTTGGTACATTTGCCAAAACAAGGACATTAATGCTGTACAGTACTACTAACTAGACTATACTTTATTCTAATTTGACTGGTTTCCCACTAACACTTTTTTCTGTCAGGATATCACATTGCATTTGGTGATTTATTTTTAAAAGAAGTAATATAAATGTCCCAAAATTCAAAAGAAAAGTGACCCTCTCCTTAGCGTCCCAGTTCCCCTCGAAGATGACCATTCACTAGCGTCTTTTATCGGTCAGTTCAGTTCAGTTCACTCACTCAGTCGTGTCTGACTCTTTGCAACCCGATGGACAGCAGCATGCCAGGCTTCCCTGTCCATCACCAACCCGCAGAGCTTGCTCAAACTCATGTCCATTGAGTCGGTGATGCCATCCAACCATCTCATCCTCTGTCGGCCCCTTCCCTTCAGTGCCTCTTTCCCAGCATCAGGGTCTTGTGTAGCCTTCCAAATGTGTATGTCTGAACATACACGTATATAGCTCTCTCCAACCTTTTTATTTTGCATAAATAGGAACACACTGATCTATGACTGTCCTTTGACTTTTTTTTCCACCTAAAACTATAGTTTGGCAGTTAACCCTAGCCAAACGTCCAGGCCTGCATTCTTTTTTAAAAGACTGAATTTTGTTCACTGAACTATGAAGTCAGAGGTGGTTTCTTACATACCCAGAAGTTTGAGACTTGTCCTAGATTATTTTCACTCCTTAATTCGTCTTTCTTATGATTTCACTCACAGTGCAGCCGATAAGTCCCAATTTCTCCATTTGCTGAAATCAGTCTTGGCTTGCTAGCAGCTGGAGCAATTCAATCTTGCTTTTTCTGGGCAAAGAATGGTAAGAAGCCAATCTGACAGGTAGTCTGATAGGGCTGTATAATGTTAGATTGAGTCTAACTAGGGTTGCCAGAATTTTTACCATGGATCCATATGTCCCTGCTGGGCCCCAGGCTGTTCAGAGGTAGGTCATGGACAGCTGTGCAAAAAGCCTTGTTGGGGTCCTTGGACAGGTTCCTGCTAGCAGAGGCCCACTGGAGCTGGAATCTATCTTTGCTCAGATGTGACAAGTGACCTTTTTTTATCAAAGTGCTATTACAGGAAAAAGCATGAGGGCTGTGGGAGCATGGGGTCTGGAGAGGCATTCAGGAGGAGATAAACATGGTATTTTGTAACAGAACATCTGATGAAAGGTGCAGAATGTTCAAAATCTGCTGGTCCTACTTGATCACAATCAGGCTGGGGAGATCAAAAACTCGTGCTACAAAGGTTTTGACATCTGGTTTCATCAGCTGAGATGGCCCCAGGGAGAAAAGAAAATTCTAGTGGACACTACAGAAGTACTGGCAATAGCCAAGGACACTTTCAACTCTGAGGCAGGGTGTGTGGCAGCATGAGTGAAAGTCTGACTCTAGGTGAAGGGAGGTGAGTCAAGTGTTTCTAACCTTGCCAAAGATAAAAGCTCGGAATCCAGGGGCTGGAGGACAGGAGACCCGGCTCCCAGTCAGCCCACTGCCGCTTTCTGTGATCTTGGGCAAGTATTGGCTTGTCTCTGAGGTTTCCAGCCCTGGGTTTCTTTTTGTTGTTCAGTTGCTCAGTCATGTCCAACTCTGCAACTCCATGGACAGCAGCACTCCAAGCTCCCCTGTCCTCCACTATCTCCCAGAGTTTGTTCAGATTCATGTTCATTGAGTCAGTGATGCTATCTCATCCTCTGCTGCCCTCTTCTCCTTTTACCCTCACCCTTTCCCAACAGCAGGGTCTTTTCCAGTGAATCGGCTCTTCGCATCAGGTGGACAAAGTATTGGAGTTTCAGCTTCAGCATCAGTCCTTCCTATAAGTATTCAGGGTTGATTTCCTTTAGGATTGACTGTTTTGATCTTGTTGTCCAAGGGACTCTCAAGAGTCTTCTCTAGCACCACCATTAGAAAACATCAGTTCTTTGGCATAAAGCTCATCTGAGGAAAAAATGCCATAGAAGTCCTGAGTACTGTTGAAATAAATTCCAGTTCTTCACCTTGCATGCATCTGACCCCCGGCAGTTATGGTTGTGTTGTGTGTGTGTGTGTGTGTGTGTGTGTGTGAGTTGTGAGGGAAACATCCAAGCCAAATTCTCCAACATGAGACCATCCAGAGCTCTTTCTTCTGGCTCAGGGACACAACTTTCCAGATGGTGGTTGACTGTCAGCCTGTGTTCCTTGCCGGCCAGTGATGAACATGTCGCACAAACAAGGAAAAACTTTGCTTGTTTTAAGCCACTGAGATTTGGAAATTGTTAGGATGACACAGTCTAGACTGAGATGACTGATACTTTCATTCCTTTCCTTTCCTGTGTTTTGATGAAAGCCTTGTCCTTCTCTCTGAGGCCTGTATGTTCACTTATCCTCACATCTCCCTCTAGCTCAGGGCATTGTCCAAAAAAAAAAAAACATTATCTTTCTCTTTCTTTCCTTTGTAGCTGTTTTCTCTCCTCTGCTCTCTAATGACACCAAGGAAAATCCATCCTCCCCATCCCAGGCAACAGATAAACATGAGTTTTAACCATCTTCCAGAAACAAGTAGGGATTTGTTATCTGCTTAATGCTGTGTCCAGAAAAATCTAAGTCCAAACAGGGAGTGCTTCTGCTGCTGCTGGAAGTAAGCCCCACCCCTGATCCTTTCTCCCTTTCTCTGTAGTTCTTTTCTCCTGATTTATATCCCCATTCCTTCTTTCTTCAAGCTCTCTGTGACTCATAAAATCCTCCATTCTGTTATTCCCAGACTCATCCATATTCTTTGACTCTTCAAACAAAGTTTCTTTACCACGTGTAACAGCTGAGACTGGACTCCCCCCACCCCACCAAGCCTTGGGCTTTCCTGCTGCCCCACTGGTGATGGTTCCAACACCCAATCAATCAAGGGCTGCATTCTTCAACAGAGAGGAGTGAAGGGCAAAAAAAGAAAAGGGGAGTAAGAGGTTGGGGTTATGACAAGGGTGTTATTTCAACCATGACCATGCCCACTAAGTGGATGAGCAGGGGAGAAAGCTGTTCAAGTGAGCTGAGGGCCTGGTGAAGTTTAAAAACGGTGCCAGTGGGGACTTCCCTGGTGGTCCAGTGGTTAAGAACCTGCCTTGCAATGCAGGGGACATGGGTTTGATCTCTGGTCGGGGAACTAAAATCCCAAATGCCGGCTCACCACAACTACTGAGTCCTTGCACCACAACGAAAGATCCTGCACGAGGCAACCAAGATCCCAAGTGTCCCAACTGAGACCCAAGGCAGTCAAATAAATAAGGTAAACGGGGCTAGCGACTATAGTGGAAATGGTGGGAAGGATGGGGCTGAGATCAGAAAAGAGGACTGAGCAGCTACTAAGCAGGTTTGGGGGCAGTAACAAGCCTTAAGTCACACTTAGGAGTGAGTGACAGAAGCAAGCCCTGTTTGGACTTAGATTTTTCTGGCCACAGATAACAAATCCCCACTTGTTTTTGGAAGACGGTGAAAATATGTTTATCTGCTGTCTGGAAGGGGGAGGATGGATTTGCCTTGGGGTCATTAGAGGGCAGAGGAGAGCAAACAGCTACCAAGGAAAGAAAAAGATTTTTTTTTTTTTTTTTTTTTTT
>NW_011494914.1:1346448-1361846 GCF_000754665.1 Bison bison bison | reverse complement strand
AAAGAAAAAAAAAAATTTTTTTTTTTTTTTTTTTTTTGGACAATGCCCTGAGCTAGTGGGAACTGCTCATTGGATACGAAGAGACTGAGGACCTGGGGCCCCAGGTGTGGGATGGTGACCGTATGAGCATGGAACTCAGCTAGGATGATGGTGGCAGGCAGGGTGTGGGGTGGGGAAGAGGCCCAGGGGCCAGGTGGGAAACCTGCAGTGGGTGGGGCATCCATGCAGTGGGGGGAGGGGCTTGGAGGATGACAAAGGAAGAGGACTGTCAGATGAGCAGCAAGCACTCCAAAGGCATGTCTGTCCCATTAGACACGGGGAAGACAGCAGCAGTGTAGCCACAGCCAGGGGAGGAGCACGCACGAGGAACACAGGGAACTGAGCAGCTTTCCCTCCACGGGCCTGAGTACAGAGTTGGCACAATTCTCCGTGGACAGTCCAGCCAGGGGCAAGATGGGGGTGGGTGAGCCAGGCACGTGAAGCTGTGGCTCAGGAGAGGGTTTGGGGGAGGAGAGCTTTATGGAAAACTTGGCAGAAGAATAGCACCCAAGGCTGACATCTACTTGCATCATCCACAGGAGAAACAGGGGTGACAGGCAGTCCCGAACCCCATCTCCTCGGGGAGGAGGGTATCCCTTTGGTGTGAACACTATTGTTGTTTTGTCACTAAGTCATGCCCCAACTCTTTGGGACCCCATGGACTGTAGCCTGCCAGGCTCCTCTGTCCATGGGATTTCCCAGGCAAGAATACTGGCATGGGTTGGTGTGGGAAGTGGGAGGGAGGTTCAAGAGGGAGGGATCATATGTATACCTGTGGCCGATTCATGTTGATGTATGGCAGAAACCAACACATTATGGTAAAGCAGAAAGTAAAAGTGTTAGTCGTTCAGTTATGTCTGACTCTTTGTGACCTCATGGACTGTATCCAGGTTCCTCTGTCCGTGGAATTCTCCAGGCAGGAATACTGGAGTGGGTATCCATTCCCTTCTCCAGGGGATCTTTCCAACACAGGGATGGAACCCCAGTCTCCTGTACTGCAGGCAGATTCCTTACCATCTGAGCCACCTTGGAAGCCCCAATTATTCTCCAATTTAAAATAAATAAAATGTTTTTAAAGTTAAAAAAAAAATAATGGAATGGGTTGCCATTTCCTCCTCCAGGGAATCTTCCCAGCCCAGGGATCAAACTTGAGTCTCCTGCTTGGCAGGTGGACTCTTCACCACTGAGCCACCGGGGAAGCCCCATGAACAGTATGGTGGAACCAAAGAAGCTGTGGCTGAAGGTTGTCACCCAACTGTGCTTCCTGAATAGCGTCCTTGAAGGAGATCTAGGAGGCCACCACCACTGTCCTTTGGGGTGGACAATGGCAAGGATTTCTGCACCCCAACCTGAAACAGCTGTAAGATGGCTCCAGAAGTTGTCTTCCAGATGAGATGAGACTGAGGCCCCAAGATTGTTTTCACGTGTCTCCTTTAAAGGTGCTTCCCCAGATGGTGAATGCCTGCCAAGCAACAGAGACCAAAGGATTACTGTCACCGTCCTATCAAGGCCACTGCTTCACACAGACATCATGGGGCTGAAAGAGTCGGGAGGGATGTCACAGAGACCACTGAACAAAACCCAAGCGTCTTCGTGAGATTTTTGTCTGTGATTACCTTCCCATTAGAACTGACCTGACCAGAAGTAAACAGGAAGCATACTTGGGTATTGAAGACATGACATCACCAAAGAAATTCCAGACCAGGTGTGCTAAACCTTGGAGGAACTCCTGAGTCTGGCACTTGCAGCAGCAAGAAGCAGGCTTACAAAGCTACATTACCCCCAAAAGGGTGCACTCCCCCAGGGTGTATTTGATCTGTGGCCGGAGAAGGCGAAAGACAAGGAAGAGCCTCCCTGCATAGGTCCTCTTACACAGCAAAGCAGGAGGCGCTTGATGGCTGAGCTGGGGCTTTGCCCTCCGCCTGTGGACTCTGGTGGCTGTGTGCTGAATGTTCTTCCCTTTTCTGAATGGAACTTGTAATCAGTGGTCTTTTACCAACTCCGAGGCAGCAGGTTTCCCCCAAAGAGAATGATCCGAGAGACACGGAGAAAGCACAGGTAAAAATTCCAGTCTTTTATTTTTTTGTAACAGCACCTCAGGAACTCCTAGGATCTTAGTGCCCCAACCAGGGATGGAACCCAAGGAGATCAAACCAGTCCACCCTAAAAGAAATCAACCCTGAATATTCATTGGAAGGACTGATGCTGAAGCTGAAACTCCAATACTTTGTCCACCTGATGCGAAGACCCGATTCATTGGAAAAGACTCTGATGATGGGAAAGATTGAAGGCAGGAGGAGAAGGGGGCGACGGAGGATGATATGTTTGGATGGCATCATCGGCTCAATGGACATGAGTATGAGTAAACTCCGGGAGATGGTGCAGGATAGGGAAGCCTGGCGTGCTGCAGTCCAAGGGGTCACAAAGAATCAAACAGGTCTTAGAGACAGAACAATAACAACACCTGAGCAGTCAGAGCACAGAGTCTAACCCATGGATTGCCGGAAATTCCCCAAAAGCTGCAGTCTTTTGACAACTTGATATCACAAGTGAAATATACCATCGGTTCTGCTTGGCCTCGTCAGCAACAGGCCAGAACCACATTCCAAGGAAAGGGGAATCAAGTTTCACCTCTGGGGAATTCCCATGTGGTCCAGTGGTTAGGACTCAGTGCTTCCATTACTGTGGGCCGGGGTTCAATCCCTGGTCAGGGAATTGAGATAACACAAGCTGCATGGCATGGCCAGAAAAAAAAAGTTCCACCACTCAACAAGGGAAATAGCAAGGAATTTGTGGACACATTAAAACCACCACAGCTATTATCATTACAATCTGATGAAATGTTTTTAAGACATCATAGATTTGAAAGAGTCTAAAGATAAATTATCAGATTAGTAGTAGAGTTTAGTACTTAGCAAGTAGCAAGTTTTCACGTTTTCTAGAAAAAAAATCAATACCTAAAAGTAAGTAGTGTTTCTATTCACCAGGAACAAAGAAAAAATATACTTTCTTTTCTTTTTTTCACTCTTTTTTGGCCACATTTTTGGCTTGTGGGATCTTGAATGCAGGCCCTCAGCAGTGAAAACTGTGGAGCCATAACTACTGGACAGCCAGGGAATTCCCCAAAGAAATATATTTTCTGAAAGGTATTGTTTGTAAAAAAAATAAAATAAAAACCCAAAAAACACTTTTTAAAATTTTTTATTCGTGTATAATTGATTTATAATACTGTGTCAGCTTCAGATGTACAGCAAAGTGATTCAGTTATATATAACTTTTTCAGATTATTTTCCATTATAAGTATTAAAAATAGTTCTTTGTACTATACAGTATTATCTTTATTGTTTATATATTGTGTATGTAGTGGTGTGTATCTGTTAATCCCACACTCCTAATTTGTCCCTCCCCTCTCCCCACATTTTCCCTTTGGTTTTCTACGTCTATGTTGGTTTTCTAATTGGAGAAGGACATGGCAACCCACTCCAGTGTTCCTGCCTGGAGAATCCCATGGTCAGAGAAGCCTGGTAGGCTGCAGTCCATGGGGTCGCACAGAGTTGGACATGACTGAAGCGACTTGGCGGCAGCAGCAGCAGTTGGTTTTCTATGTCTATGAGTCTGTTTCTGTTTCATAAATAAATGCAGTTAAATTATTTTTTAGATTTTTTAGATTCCACATATAAGTGATATTTGTCTTTCTCTGTCTGATTTGCTTCACTCAGTATGATAATTTCTTGTTGCAACCATGTTGCTGCAAATGGCATTATTCCTTCATTTTTTATAGCTGAGTCATGTTTCTTTGTATATATGAACCATATCTTTCTTTGGTTTTCTCTTTTCTTTTTTAGTTTATTTTTTTATTGAAGGATAATTGCTTTACAGAATTTTGCTGTTTTCTGTCAAACCTCGACATGAATCAGCCACAGGTATACATACATCCCCTCCCTCTTGAACCCCCCTCCCACTGCCCTCCCCATCCCACCCCTCTAGGTTGATACAGAGCCCCTGTTTGAATTTCCTGAGACAAACAGCAAATTCCTGTTGGCTGTCTATTTTGCATATTGTACCACATCTTTTTTAACCCTTCATCTGTTGTTGGACATTTAGGTTACTTCCATGTCCTGGCTATTGTAAATAGTGCTTCTATGAGCATTGGGGCACATGTATCTTTTTTAATTAGAGTTGTCTATTTATGTGCGCCAGGAATGGGATTGCTGGACTATATGTTCACTCTATTTTTAGTTTTTTAAGGAAGCTCCATACTGTTTTCCATAGTGGCTGCACCGATTTACATTCCCACTAACAATGTAGGAGTTTTCCCTTATCTCTACCCTCTCTCCAGCATTTAGTGTTTATAGATCTTTAGATGATGGCCATTCTGACTGGCATAAAGTGATACCTCATTGTAGTTTTGATTTGCATTTCTCCAGCAATTAGGGATGTCGAGCATCTTTTCATGTACCTGTTGGCCACCTGTATGTCTCCTTTGCAGACATGTCTATGTCTTCTACCCATGTTTTGATTGGGTTGTTTGATTTTTTGATATTGAGCTGCATGAGCTATTTGTATATTTTGGAAATCAATCCCTGACAGCCACTTCATTTGCGAATATTTTCTGCCAGTCTGTAAGTTGCCTTTTCATTTTGCTTATGGTTTCCTTTGCTATGAAAAACCTTTTAAATTTGATAAGGTCCCATTTACTTATTCAAAAACATTTTTAACAATATATTATTTTTCCTTTGGATACCATAATTGCCACAAATTGAGTGGCTTAAAATAATACAGACTGGGGCTTCCCTGGTGGCTCAGTGGTGAAGAATCTGCCTGCCAATGCAGGAGACTCAAGTTCTATCTGTGATCCGGGAAGATCCCACATGCCTTGAAGCAACTAAGTTGGCGCACCACGGGTTTGAGCCTGTGCTCTAGAACCCAGGAAGCATAACTGCTGAGCCCACGTGACCCAACTACCGAAGCCTGAGCACCCTAGAGCCCATGCTCTGCCACAAGAGCAGCCACTGCAGTGGGGAGCCTGTGCACCGCAACTAGAGAGAAAGCTCACGTGCAGCAGTGAAGACTCAGCACAGCCAAAAAGTAATTAATTTAAAATAGTAATAATAATAGACATTGGTTCTCTCACAGTTCTGCAAAGTAGAAATCAGAAGTAAAGGTGCTGGCAGGGCCATGCTCCCTCCGAAGGATCTAGGAGAGAATCTCTCCGTGCCCCCTCAGCTTCTGGTGACAGCTGGCACTCTGTGGCCTTCCTTGACTTGTGGCTGCCTCAGCCCCGTCTCTGCCTCTGTCATCACGTGGCCACCTTCCCAGTGTTTCTGTGTCTTTGCTTGGCCTTCACATTGGATACACATCGTGGACTGAGGGCCCACCCTAGGCCAGTAAGATCTCATCTCACCTCATTACATCTGCAAAGACCTGTTTTCAATACAGTCACATTCTGAGGGTCAGAGAGGATATGAATTTGGGGAAAGATCACTGTTCAATCCAGCACAAATAGTAACTAGGAAATTTTAACCAAACAGATGTAAAATCTTCATGCATAAAATTATAATATTCTATTAAAATACATTGTTGTTGTTGTTGCAAGTAGAGAGTAGCCCCCACTCACCGAAACTAGAGAAAAGCCCATGTAGCTATGAAGACCCATTGCAGCCAGAAAATAATTAACCATTTAAAAGTCAGGACATTTCTAAGGAAGAACCAGGAAAGGAACTTGCCATACTTAACCAGATATCAATACTTACCATAAAGCTAATTTAGTTGTCATCATTAAAAATAAGTCTACAAATAACAAAAGCTGGACAGTGCATGGAGAAAAAGGAACCCTCCTACACGGTTAGCGGGGATGTAAATTGGTGCAGCCACTGTGGAAAATGGTGTGGAGTTTCCTTAAAAAACTAAAAATAGAGTTACCACATGACCCAGCGATCCCATTCCTGGGCATATATAAGGAGAAAACTGTAATTTGAAAAGACACATGCAGCCCATGTTCATAGCAGCACTATTTACGATAACCAAGACCTGGGAACAACCTAAGTGTCCATCGACAGATGAATGGATAAAGATGATATGATATGTATACTGTTGTTCATTATTCAATCGCTAAATTGTGTCCAATTCTTTGCAACTGCATGGACTGCAGCACGCCAGACTCCTCTGTCCCCCACTATCTCCCAGAGTGTGCTCAAATTTATGTCCATTGAGTTGGTGATGCCATCCAACCATCTCATCCTCTGCCAACCACTTCTCCTTATATAAATACACACATACAATGGAGTATTACTCAGCCATAAAAAGAATGAAGTCTTGCCATTTGCAGCAATACGGATGGACCTAGAGACTATGATACTAAGTGAAGTAAGTCAGACAGAGACAAATATCATGTGATATTACTCTTATGTGGAATCCGAAAAAAATCATACAAACGAACTTATTTACAAAACAGAAACAAACTCACATAGGAAACCAACTATGGTTCCCAAAGGCAAAAGGGAGGGAGGGCTAAATTAGGAGCTTGGGATTAGCAAATACAAACTGCTATATATGAAATAGATAAACATATAGCACAGGGAATGGTATTCAATACCTTGTAATAAACTGTAATGGAAAAGAATCTGAAAACAAATATAATAAATAAATTCATATGTTGAAGCTCTGACCCCAAATGTGACTAAGACTTTGTCTAACATTTGGGCTGTTATAACAAAATATCACAGACTTGGTAGTTTATAAGCCACAGAAATTTATTTCTCACAGTTCAAAGGTCACAAAGGGTTGACCTAACCCTAAGTCACTAAGTCACGACTTAGCGACTGAACAAGAACAATGAAAATTAAATCCTCAGCATAGTTAAATCCTCCACTGGACTCTTTGGTTATTACAGCCATTTGGTTATCACAGTCCAGTCAAGACAAGAGTAATGGAGTGGGTTGCCATTTCCTTCTCCAACGGATCTTCCCTACACAGAGATCAAACTCAGGTCTCCTGCGTTGCAGGCAGACACTTTACTGTCTGAGCCACCAGGGAAGCTTCAGCATTACTAGCAGAGTTTATCTAGGTTTCTAGAAACAAAATTATCTGGAAGTCTAAGATCAAGGCACCAGCATGGTTGAGTTTTGCTGAGTCTCTTTTCCTAGTTTATAGCTAGAGCCTTCTCACGAAATCCTCCCATGGTGGGAAAGGTTAGAACATACTGGGTGGTCTCACTGATAACAGCATTAATCCCATTTATGGGGACTCTACCCTGCCAACTTTAACAATATAATAGTTGGTTATTTTACCAGCAGAACTGAGCTGATTTAAGAAAAGCCAGGGGAATTGCATTTGGAATATAGAAACTATGGTGTACCACAGGCAAATCCAGACAACAAGGAAGAGTAACTTGCTTTTATAGGGGAAAAGGGATCTTTGGGAAAGGCTATAATAACCAGAGTCCAGTGGAGGAACCAGGAGTCCAGTCCAAAGTATGGAGGTTTCTTACCGGTTGGGGTGCTACAGTCTCTGGTTGGCTGGACTGTCATCTGGTGGAGAGAAGTCTTCTTCTTACTGCCGGATAGTAAAGTAGGCGATACCTTCTTGTCTGAGAGGTAGGCATGGATCTCTTCCTATTTGGAGTTGTTGACAATCCATCGTCTGTCCTGACTCCAGTTTCAGCTCAGGATTCTTTCTTTAATTAATTCCACAACCCTCATGACTTCCCTCCCAATTCTTTCACACTGGGAGTCAAGATTTCTTTTTTAATATTTATTTATTTGGCTACATTGGGTCTTAGTTGCAGCACGCAGGATCTAGTTCCCTGACCAGAGATTGAACCCGGACCACCTGCATTGGGAGTGTGGAGTGTTAGCCACTGAACCACCAGGGAAGTCCCAGGAGTTAACATTTCAACATATGAATTTTGGGAGAGACACAAACAGCCAGACCATGGCAACCAGGTAGCCTTTAAAGAGGTAGTTGAGGTTAAGTGAGGTTATAAGGGTGGCATCCTAATCTGATACGGCTGGTGTTCTTAGAAGAAGAAGAGATACTAAGGATGCTCATTCACAGAGGAAAGCCATGTGAGGAAACAGGGAGAAGATGGCCATCTACACACCAAGGAGAGAGAATCCGGAGAAACCAACCTGCCCTCACCTTGATCCTGGACTTCCATCCGCCAGAACTGTAAGGGTATAAATTTCTGTTGTTTAAACCACTCATTCTGTGCCATTCTACTGTGGCAGCCCTAGCTGACTATTACATACAGCATATCCAAAAAGTGTGCGTGCTAAGTCACTTCAGTCACGTCCAACTCTTTGTGACCTCAGGGACTGTAGCCCACCAGGATCCTCTGTCCATGGGATTCTCCAGGCAAGAATACTGGAGTGGGTTGTCTTGCCCTCCTCCAGTGGATCTTCCCAACCCAGAGATCAAACCCCCATCTCTTATGTCTCTTGCATTGGCAGGTGGGTTCTTTGCCACCAGCGCCAACTGGGAAGCCCATATCCAGAATAGGTAAATGCATAGAAACAGAAAGTAGACTAGTGACTGCCAGGGGGTGAGGCGAAGGGGAGCATGGGGTTATTACTTAATGGGTAATGAGTGTTTTTCTGGGGCAATGAAAAGTAGAGAGCTAAAAAATTTTTTTAAAAACAAAAACAAAAAACTAGAGAACTGGCAGTCACATAACATTGTGGATACACTAAAGGTCACTGAATTCTACACTTTAAACTGATTAACTGCATGTGACATGATTTTCACCTCAATTTTTTTTAAGCTGCTGCTGCTGCTGCTAAGTCACGTCAGCTGTGTCCGACCCTGTGCGACCCCATAGATGGCAGCCCACCAGGCTCCCCCGTCCCTGGGATTCTCCAGGCAAGAACACTGGAGTGGGTTGCCATTTCCTTCTCCAATGCATGAAAGTGAAAAGTGAAAGTGAAGTCGCTCAGTCGTGTCCAACTCTTGTCGACCCCATGGACTGCAGCCTACTAGGCTCCTCCGTCCATGGGATTTTCCAGGCAAGAGTACTGGAGTGGGGTGCCATTGCCTTCTCCGTTTTTTTAAGCTAGGGCACACAAATTCACAGACACAGAAAGTAGAATGGTGGCTACCAGTGATTGGGGGAAGGAATTAGGAGTTATTGGTTGATAGGTCCAATTTGGTTTTAATTTGGAAAGATGAAAAAGTTCTGGAAATGGATGGTAGTAATACTTTGGCCACCTGATGGGAAGAACTGATTCATTGGAAAAGATCCTCATGCTGGGAAAAATTGAAAGCAAGAGGAGAAGGGGGCAGCAGAGGATGAGATGGTTGGATAACATCACTTACTCAATGGAGATGAATTTGAACAAATTTCGGAAGATAGCGGATGACAGAGGAGCCTGCTGCTACTGCTGCTGCTAAGTCACTTTCAGTCGTGTCCGACTCTTAGCGACCCCATGGACTGCAGCCTACCAGGCTCCTCCGTCCATGGGATTTTCCAAGCAAGAGTACTTGAGTAGGGTGCCACTGCCTTCTCTGACAGAGGAGCCTGGCATGCTACAATCCATGAAGTCACAAAAAGTCAGAAACAACTTAGCAACTGAACAACAAATGGTTGTGTAACGTGAATATACTTAATGCCACTGATCTGCTCACTTTTAAATGGTTTAAATGGCAGGTTTTATGTTATGCATACTTTATCATAATTTTAAAAAAAATTTAACTACAATCTTGCATTTATCAAAGAAAACTTAAAGTGAAAAGTTGAACCACATACTCTCTACTATCTTCTCAACTTTTCTGTAAACCAAAAAGTGTTTTATAAAGGCTATTTTAAAAACTAGTCAAGTCTCAACTGGGAGAAGATATTTGCCACATACATCTTAGCAAAAGAGAGAGAGAAGAGGGAGAGAGTCAAAGATAAGTGAAAAGAGAGGTCAGAGAATAATAAAGCTGTGAGAAGGCATCAGATAGATCAGATCAGATCAGTCGCTCAGTTGTGTCCGACTCTTTTCGACCCCATGAATCGCAGCATGCCAGGCCTCCCTGTCCAACACCAACTCCCGGAGTTCACTCAAACTCACGTCCATTGAGTCAGTGATGCCATCCAGCCATCTCATCCTCTGTCGTCCCCTTCTCCTCTTGACCCCAATCCCTCCCAGCATCAGAGTCTTTTCCAATGAGTCAATTCTTCGCATGAGGTGGCCAAAGTACTGAGTTTCAGCTTCAGCATCATTCTTTCCAAAGAAATCCCAGGGCTGATCTCCTTCAGAATGGACTGGTTGGATCTCCTTGCAGTCCAAGGGACTCTCAAGAGTCTTCTCCAACACCACAGTTCAAAAGCATCAATTCTTCAGCACTCAGCCTTCTTTACAGTCCAACTCTCACATCCATACATGACCACAGGAAAAACCATAGCCTTGACTAGACGAACCTTTGTTGGCAAAGTAATGTCTCTGCTTTTGAGTATGCTATCTAGGTTGGTCATAACTTTTCTTCCAAGGAGTAAGCGTCTTTTAATTTCATGGCTGCAGTCACCATCTGCAGTGATTTTGGAGCCCAGAAAAATAAAGTCTGACACTGTTTCCACTGTTTCCCCATCTATTTCCCTTGAAGTGATGGGACTGGATGCCATGATCTTCGTTTTCTGAATGTTGAGCTTTAAGCCAACTTTTTCACTCTCCTCTTTCACTTTCATCAAGAGGCTTTTTAGTTCCTCTTCACTTTCTGCCATAAGGGTGGTGTCATCTGCATATCTGAGGTTATTGATATTTCTCCCAGCAATCTTGATTCCAGCTTGTGTTTCTTCCAGTCCAGCGTTTCTCATGATGTACTCTGCATATAAGTTAAATAAGCAGCGTGACAATATACAGCCTTGACGTACTCCTTTTCCTATTTGGAACCAGTCTGTTGTTCCATGTCCAGTTCTAACTGTTGCTTCCTGACCTGCATACATGGGGGGGTCTTTATTCACCTTCCTGTATCCTTAGGCTCATGACCAACTTTCTTCTAACCTTATACAAATGCTCCACAGGCTAAACTTCAAGCCCCGCTTCCAACAGCCCCCTCCTGCACTAGTTCTCTATTGCTACTGTAACAAATTACAAATTTAGCACCTCAAAACAACACAATTTATTTTAACAGTTCTGAAAACCCAAAGTCCAAGTCAATTTAGCAGTTTTCTCTGCTTTGGTTCTGACAAGGTCAAAGGCAAGGTGTTAGGGGCTTCACTGGTGGCTCAGTGATAAAAGAATCCACCTACCGATACAGGAGACACAGGTTTGATCCCTGATCTGGGAAGATTCCATGAGTCGAGGAGCAGCTAAGCTGGTGCACCAAAGCTATTGAGCCTGTGCTCTAGAGCCCAAGATCTGAACTACTGAAGCCCGCACAGCCTAGAACCCATGCTCTCCGACAAGAGAAGCTGCCACAGTAAGAAGCCTGTGCATGGCAAATACAGAAAAGCCCATGTAGCAATGAAGATCCTCCACAGCCAAAAATAAGTTTACAAAAATATAAAAAGCAAGGTGTTAGCTGACAGGCCTCTTATCAGGAGACTCGGGGATGTAGGCTCATTCAGGTTCATTCAGGTTGTTGGCAGAATCCCATTAGTCCTGGAATGTAGGACTGAGGTCCCCACAGTCTTGCTGGCTGTTGGTAGGGGCCACCCTCAGTTCCTAGATGACTCTCTCTTATCCTTTTTAGGCTCTCAGATTTTCAATAATGGGCATTTTTAGATCATTTGTAGGCAGTTACTGTTTCACTCTGACTCTTTCACAAATATGCTTCCTCTTACGAGAGATTCACGGAAAGAATTCTGACGCTTACTGTAGAATATTCGTTTCTGATAAGCTTTTGGGTCTTACCATTGAACTGGGCATAGTGATAGTTTACCATCTGGAGATGATTAATCACTCCTGTAAGATTCCTCCTGATGAAGATCCATGTCTGTTTTGAAGACTGCCTATGACTCACTTCCTAAAATGACTCCTTGTTTTTGTTTTTACAATTCAGTTTTAATTTTTTAACACCAAAAACATTTGTATTGGGGTATGGCAGATTAACAATGTTGAGGTAGTTTCAGGTGAACAGCAAAGGGACTCAGCCATACATATATATACATCCATTCTCCCCCAAGACCCCCCTGCCATCCAGGCTGCCATATAACACTGAGCAGAGTTCCATGTGCTATACAATGGGCCCTTGTTGATTGTCCATTCTAAATGTCTCAATGTGTACCTGACCCTCCCTAAATCCCTAACCATCCCTTCCCCCTGGCAACCATAAGTTCACTTTCTAAGTCTTGAGTCTCTGTTTTATAAGCAAGTTCATCTGTATCATTTCTTTTTAGATTCCACATATAAGAGGTGTTCATATGATATCTCGCTTTCTCCGTCTGACTTACTTCACTCAGTATGACACTCTCTAGGCCCATCCATGTTGCTGCAAATGGCTTTATTTCATTCTTTTTAATGACCAAGTAATATTCCTAAAATGGCTGCTTGTCGTTCAAACGTGGCCATAAGCTCTCTAAGGGCACACCTCTCACACAGCGCTGCTCTCTCTCCTCTGTGAGACATGACTCTCTGGGACTGAGCCTTCCCAGCACCAAAGGGAGAGGATACCAATGCCAAATACCCAAAAGATCGCTCACCAATGCTTTCTAAAGAAAGATCTTGATCAAAGGGGAGAAATGTGAAAGGAAAAGTCAAAATGGAGTCATTATTGCTCAGAGAGCTCTAAAATGAAGCTGGAGGCCATTAAGGAAGTGTGACTTAATGCGCAATTTGTAAGGATGGAACCCAACATTTGACCTGATGAAGTATTCCAGAACACCTGTCAGAAACTCAAGATACTTATCAGAACCTTATCATAAAGTATCTTGTGACAGTCCATCTACTTACCCGACCCTTAACCTGAAACAGCTTGTGATTCCTTAAGGATAAATATTTTCACGTCAGAGCTGATCAAGTCTTGCCAGGCAATTTTTAACAACAAGCATAAAGCTGTTTGTCCTTATAAGCCCCTGACTCTTTCTCTTCCTCAGAACACACTTTTGAGGTTACCCTGAACCTGTGTGTCCCAAATTGCAATTCTTAAGATCCCAAATGAAGTATTTTCTTATTTGCAGCCTCTTGTACTGTTTATTTCGGTTGACACCCTACCTGTGGCTGCTTGCATCTCAGACCCAGTCATGGCACCTTAAATCATTCTCATGCTTTAAATTTGTCCAAAGTCTCTCAGACGACAAGTTGTGAGGCTAACTAGAACCAGCATCAGCACATCTGATTATCTCATGCTTGCAATATCTCTGATTCTTCCTGCTTTCCTTTTCTACCTCACTTCTTTAAATCCAGCCCCAAAATATTCTTTGCTTTAAAGGGCAGAGATTGAGTCCACTCAGATGATCCAGGCCAGTCTCTTTATTTTATGATCTGTAACTTTAATTACATCCACAACGTCCTTTTTGCCATGTAATATATTGATAATTACCAAATATATTATGTAATTCATAATATACTCTCAGGTTCCAGGGATCAGGAATATGGACATCTTTGGGGGCCACTCTGCCTCCTACACTTCCCTAGAGGTCTTGGTTCCCAACACCACTAGGTATGGGAGGAGACACTGAGGCCCAGAGAGCTATCTTCCAGCCATTACCTAATTTGCCCAGATACTCCCAGCCAGCAAGTACTGGGGTTAGGAACCAAACCTCAGATCTGTCTAAAGCCAACACTTTGCCCTCAACCACCACATCATGCAGTCTAACAATAATGCCACTTATCTGCCTCATACTGTAGCAAGTTTATGATGCACTTTTGCACCCATTTTCTCACTTAATCCTGTCAATAGCCCTGATGGGCATTCTGAAGTGGGAATACCAGCTCCACTTGGTTGTCAACTGAAAGAAAAGTCCTCAATGTAACAGTTGTGAGTTCAGTTTTATTCAGGCCCTTACTGAGGACTATAGTCCAGAAACCAGCCCCTCAGATGGCTGAAGAACTGGTCCAGTCGGGCAACGGAGGAGGTAAGGCTATATATGAATTTTTTGCTAGGGGGGGAGGAGGGAATCATGTTTCAAATATCACAAGATACTGCTAATCACAAAGAAGAGACATATCAAGTTAATGAAAATTTTCCTTAGATATGTAACTTAACAATCTGGGAGTTGGGACTTCCCCAGTGGTACAGTGGTTAAGAATTTGCCTGCCAGTTCAGGGCACATGGGTTCACTCCCTGGTCCAGGAAGATGCCACATATCTCAGAGAAAGTAAGCCAGTACACCACAACTACTGAGCCCATGTATCTAGAGCCCGAGCTCTGCAACAAGAACGCCCTACAGTGAGTAGCCCCTGATACCAGCAACTGGAGAATAGCTCCTGCTCCACACAACTAGAGAAAGCCAGCACGCAGCAAAAAAAAAAAAAAAGACTGAGCACAACCAAAAGAAAAATAAATTAATTTTTTAAAAATCTAGGGGTTGGTATATACAAAGCACAAAATGCCTTCCATTTTTCCATCCTGAATTCCTCTCAGGGCACACCACAGTGAGGTGAGACAGCAACCAAAGACATTGACAGAACTGGAATGACGGGCAACATTCATTTCCTTTACATGATTTACTAGGGCTTCCCAGGTGGCACTAGTGGTAAAGAAAGCACGTGCTAATGCAGGAGACATTAGACACATGGGTTCCATCCCTGGGTCGGTAAGATCCCCTGGAGGACGGCATGTCAACCCACTCCAGTATTCCTGCCTGGAAAATCCCCTGCAGAGCGGAGCCTGGCAGCTACAGTCCATGGCGTTACAAAGAGTCAGACACGACTGAGTGACTAACATTCTCACATGATTTACTGGAAAACTGAGGCCCAAGTCCACAGCATTTGTGCAAACAGGATCCTCCACCCCACACACAATATTTATTGTGTGCCTGGGGGCCATGGGGCTAGAACATAAACTTATCCACTTATTCCTTCCCAGTAGTTAGTTAGCGCTCTCCTCACAGACTTTAGTTTGGTAAGGATTCGTTTTAATAAACTCTCCCTGAGGACCCGCTCTATACCAGGTTTGGGCTGAGGCACCAGACCAGCCTTTGCTTTGGAGAGTTTACAGAGATGGGAAGGGAAGGCAGCCATGAGCTTCACAGCCCTGGCTGACAGGGCTTGGTGTAACTCAGTTTCTGCTGTGGAAACATCACTTTTGCAACTCAGAGGTAAAACCCACGTCCTCAAGACGCAACCCAAAGGAAAGGCCACGACTAGGAAGAGGAATGAGCGAGCACAGATGCCCATTTGCCTCACTCCAACCCGTACCCGGATAGGGGTGGCTCAGCCTTTCCACCTGGGGCGTGGCCGTAAAGGGGTCCCGGGGTGTCGTGAAAGGGGCTGCAAAGC